>NC_046300.1:61283916-61617666 GCF_004115265.2 Rhinolophus ferrumequinum
ATGATTCTTTAATTCTATGTAAGTCTGGGATTCCATAGCAACACAGAAAGAGAAAATGTGAGAAAACAAATGCTTTCCATCCTGGTCTTAAAGACAACTTTCGATTCTTTTTTTGTTTTTTAATAGATTTAATTTTATAGGTTTTATATTTAGAGCAAAATTGAGCAGAAGGTACAGAGATCTCCCATATACCTTCTGCCCGGACACGTGCACAGCCTCCCCCATTACCAACTGACACATCATCATCAGCCAAAGTCCACAGCTCACAGGATTCACTCCTTGTAGGGTACATCATGTGGGTTTGGACAAATGCATAATGACATGCGTCCATCATCACAGTATCATACAAAGGACTTCACTGCCCTAAAAACCATCTGTGCTCCTCCTATTGATCCCTGCCCTCTACTCCCGCACAATAACTGATCTTTTTACTGTCTCCACAATTTTACCTTTTCCAGAATGTCACAGAGTTGGAATCATATAGTATGCAGTCTTTTCACATTGCCTTCTTTCACTTAGTCATATACATTTAAGTTTCCTCCATGTCTTTTCATGGTTTGATAGCTCTTTAGTGCTAGAAAATATTCCAGTGTCTGCATGTTCCACAGTTTATTTATCCACTCACCTTCTGAAGGATGTCCTGGTTGTTTCCAAGTTTTGGCAATTATAAATAAAGCTGCTATAAACTGTGCAAATTTTTGTGTGGATGAGTGACTTATTTTTTAAAGAAAAGTCACAAATATTTTCTGAACACAAAGCTTTGATTCCTTAAAATTATCTTACCCCTTTCTTCTAAAAGCAGCAAGCTTTTTCAAAATAAATATTGAAAGTTCTCAGAATAAATTTAGAGCTATTTGGGGAAAATATTCCTATATCTGAGCTAAAATTATTTGTGGAAGTTAAAACTATATTAGAAACATATTTAGGAATGATGACCGCACTGTTGAGCTTTTCAATTATGATTCCCAGTCCCGTCTGGAATCCTGAAATTCTCAAGCTTATCAAAGCAAATGCATTAATTTTCTCCTTTCGTGATTTATTAAGTCAATCATCTCTTACAAGATATGAAGCAAACAAAAATCTCAAAATATCCCGAGGATGTTCCGTATCAAAACTTCTACATGTTTAGAACATAATCATAGAATTTACTATTTATTAACAACTAGTTTGTTACAACTATTTGTGTAGATGTCTGTCTCTCCATCTTGACTATCACCTCTAAACATATATGGACCAAGCGGGGCTTAATATTTCTCTTTTGACTGTACAGATCTAATCTTATTTCCTTTGACCAGGAGTTTTGGGGGTGAGGCTGCTGCCCCAGTGAGCCCAGAAGTCAGGGCAGCCACCCCAGTGGGCTCAGAAGGCAGAGCATCACCAAAACAAAGTGGATAATTCTGGAGCCTTACAATCTAACAGAATTTCCCCTGCTAGGTTTTAGACTTGCATGAAACCTGTGATCCCTTTCTGCATTCTGACTTCTGCATTTTGGAATGGGAATGTCTATCCTATGCCTGGCGCACCGTTTTCATTTGGAAGCAGGTAACATGTCTGGTTTCATAGGTTCACAGCTGGAGAGGAATACAGCCTCAAGATGAATCATACTTAGAATCTCAATCACGGCTGATTTAGATATTTAGATGAGCTCTTGGTGCTGATGCTGGAATAGGTTCATACATTTAAGGTTGTTGGGATGGGATGAGTAGAGTTTAAACACAAGAAGAACATGAATCTGGGGGTTGCGGAGGAACGAGACCGCAGAATGTCATGGTTGTGCCCCCTACCAAAAAAATTCATATGGTGAAGTCGCAACTCCCAGTACCACAGAATGTAACCATATTTAGAGCTAAGGTCTTTAAAGATGTGATTATGTTAAAATGAGGTCATTAGAGTGGAGCCCTAACCCATTATGATTGGTGTCCTTCTAAGAAGACACCGGAGACGGATGGGCACAGAGGAAAGACCATGTGAGGACACAGCGAGACCATAGCCGTCTGTAAGCCAAGGAGAGAGGCGTCAGAATTAAATCGATCCTGTCAACACCTTGATCTTATACTTCTAGGCTCTAGGACTGTGAGAAGTAAATTTACTTTGTTCAAGCCATCCAGTCTGGGGTGTTTTATTATGGCAGCCAGAGCAAACCAATGTGCCTGTCATTTACCTTTTCCCTGAACTGCTGCGGGCTAAGGCTACACACCATGCTACCTCAAGTGCAAGTGGACACCTGCTCTTTTTCTCAGGGATTGTGTAACAAAGAGTTTGGCCACACCCAAAGAGTACTCTGGCTTTCGCCCTCATTTTCTGGGAAGCAACCTAGAGAGAGTGTTTAGGGTGAGGGCTGTTAGGTGGGCCCAGCCACATCCAAGAGTCTTAGGAATAAGGGGTGGCCATGCCAGAAAGACCACCCTTGTGATTTAGGGTGGAGGGTTTGAGTCACACTGAGGCTGAGGTCACCACATAGGCTATCAATCAATCATGCTGATGGAGCGACCCCAATAAAAACTGAACACTGCACCCTGGCAAGCTTCCCTGGTTGGCAGTATTTTGCATGTCACATATAAATGCTGGGAAGATAATGTGTCCTGACTCCACAGGGAAAGAACAAAGGAACCTCATGCATGCAAACCTCCCAAATTCTGCTTTATGCATCTCTTCCCTTGGCTGATTTTAATCTATACACTCTTTCCCAGTAATAAACTATAACCATGAATATAATAGTTTTCAGTGAGTTCTGTGAGTCCTTTTAGCAAACTATGGAAACTTAGAGTGGTTTCTGGAAACCTAGAAACTTGAAGTTGGTGTCAAATTGAAGACAGCCTTGGAGACTGTACCCTCTAACCTTGCAGTTTGGCCAACTCGGGGCAGGGATAAAAACTCAGGTAGCACCATCTCAGTAATATTCCTTCCACCTACCCAAAACAGTTAACCGTGATTTTGTTCTCAGTACACCACAGTACCTAATCCTAATTTCCCTGGTAATTACAGTGGTTTTCAAATCAGGGAGATTTTGTCCCTCACAGCGTATGTGGCAATGTTAGCACACATTTTTGGTGGTCTCTGCTGAAGGTTGCTACTAGCATCTAGTGGGTAGAGGCCAAAGATGCTACTAAACATCCTACAATGCACAATACAAAACATCCAGTCCCCACAACAAAAACTTATCCGATACAAAGTGTCAACAATATCAAGTGTAAGAAACCCTGAATTAGAGCTTGACAATAGCTGGGTGGACACCCAGATCTGAGATGACACCTCTGAGAGTATAATATTAAGAAAGCATCCTGAATTCCAAGGGCCAGTGTTCAAATGCCAACTCCACAGAAACCACTTTGGGTTGACATGGAACAAACTTTCAGACTTTTCATCCTCAATTTCCTAATTTGTAAAATAAAACTCATAATAGGATTTACTCCACAGAATTGTTTATGGAAGAAATAAAATAATATAGTAAAATGAGTTATCAAAGTATTTGGACCAAAGTAAGCACCATTGAAATGTTCGCTCTATAACACTTAATTTTCCTTGTCTAATGAAAACCATTAAAAAAATTGCACTGACTAGAATACTGGTAAAAGCAGGTTCGCATGTCAATTTTTCTTGAATTGTTGCAGAACAAATAGATGACTCCTTGAATTTATAAATCTGAGCTGCCAATGAATTAAACATTTCTTTCTATGCAAAATTTATCTTCTCTGCCCATGACTTTTATTCTCTTTCCTTCCATTGTCACCACACATGGTAGCTTTTTTGCATGTCCATTTTCTACAAAGAAACAAAGTTTATATCATACATGAGAGTTACTACAGAGGAGATGATAAAGGAAAATAAACCAAGCAATCCAGAGTGGACATTGCTGGACAGGCAGCTGAACACACCCGCCTCTGAAACTCAACCATCTGGTAAGCAAATCCCTCCTCTATGATCATCCCCCAGAAAATTTCAAATTGCCCCATATTTGACATGATTGAGCACACAGCCCTGTCATTTCATATCTGAGAACTGAAAAGGTTTAATTTGTTCCTTCTGTGTCTAGATTTTCCACTACCCTCCATGCTAAAGTGAACAATACAACTCAGTAATAAGAAAATGAAATCCAATCAAAAATAGGCAAAAAGTATGTCCAGGCAATTTACCAAGAATTCAGTAGAATAAGTAGAATAAGTACAATAGCTATCAGAGACAAAAAATAACAAACATAGTGTGGATGTAAAGAAATATGAAAACTCTATCAGTGCTGATAGGAATATAAACTACTGCGTAAATCTGGAAAACAGTTCGGTAATGTCTCAAAAAGTTAACCACAGATTTACCATTTGACTTAGCAATTCCAATATTAGGTATCTACCCAAGAGTAATGAGAAATGTCCACACAAAAACGTGCATGTGAATATTCATAGCAGCTTTATTCATAATAGCCCCAAATCGGAAATAATCTAAATGTCTACTTGGTGAATGGATCGACAAAAGTATTACTCATACAATGGAATACTATTCAGCAATGCAAAGGAACAGCTGACATATGCTGTCAGGAAAGAACCTCAAAAACATTATGCTAAGCAAAAGAAGTCAGACACAAAAGGATACATATCATATGATTCAATTTATATGAAATGTTCCGAAAAGGTAAATTTAACATGACATAAAGTAGATGACGGGTTGCCTGGGGTTGGAAGTGGGAATGGAGATTATCCATAAATGGGCATCAGGAATTTTATTGTGAGGGATGAAAATGTTCTAAAGCTAATTTATGACGACGGTTGCACAACTCAACAAAGTTACTAAAAGTCACAATGGGTAAAATATGATATGTAAAATATTCCTCTATTTGGCTGTGTAAAAAGTGATTGTGATGGGGGTTTGTCACCGTGTGAGGGATCTAAATGATAAATGTCTAACTAGCACATTGTTTTGTGCACCTGAAACTAATAAAAAAAATGTTAAAAAAATAGAATAAATAAAACCAAAAAAAAAAATTTATAAAAAACAGAAAGAAAAACACCCAGGAAGTCCATGAGAAATATCCAAGTGTAAAGTGTCTGGTTTTGGAAAATAATCAAAATTATGCTAATAATATTGAAATGAAGGATAAATAAACAATATCATCCAGACAGATTTGAATAAAATGAATGACAAAGTCAAGTGTCTCATTGGTTCTGGTCAGCTGTTCTCCGGGTCCATGTTGAATTGAACTAGAGCAACTGGGCTGTTGTTGTTGTCATCAGGCCACTCTCTTCTCATGACATAAAGGAACATCCACAGAGGGCTTGACTCCAAATCCACTTCCATGGGCATCTGAGCCCTCCTTACCCTGGCTTACTGCTGAGTGGACACACTGGAAAGGATGTGTTTTCTTGTTATTTGGATACCAAAGCCATGTGTGGACAAGACTATAACTATAAATATAATTGTTTACCAATCAACAGAGTGGCAAACAGAGGACACAATTTCTCATATAGGTCCCCATGAGAAATCGCAGATCAAGTCTTACTTGCATGACAGTTTGTGCAGAGATGTTGTTTGTTCAGAGACTCTCTTTGAAGAGAGAGACATGTTATGCTTATGGTATGGTTTATATAAAGCAGAACACAAAAATATTTCATGTGGGCCAGTAAGTAATCTGCATAATTGTTAACAGAAAAAATGGTAGACTTAGGAAATTTTCCTGATCCAGTATCTAACAGAGTTTTAAGAAGCATTTCCCATTCACATGTGTGTTGAAACATTCTTCTCTTTAAATAGCAAATAGATGAATATAGATAAACATATTTAAATCCTTAGAGCAATCTTGAGGAGCTGCGACAGTTTGGGGAAATGTCAAGAACACCCTCTGCTTGAGAACACTGCTCTGCTATGTAAGAAGGAGATTATCTCAAAGAAAATAGAAACCTTCTCAAAGAAGCTCACTGAGTGCCACATTTCCCCAACTGTTGATTTTAGAGAATTTCAGTTGAGAGTTACTTCCACTCTGCCAAATAAATATAAATATCTCAGACAAACTGGACTGAACTAGAGAGTTAAGGGGGGAAATCACGTAGGTTGAGAAGACATTAAATTCTACACGGTTCACTTGATACATAGATGAACCCTTCCAATTCTCACTAAAAATTGATATAATGAATATAGATATAGATATATCAAAATAGATTGGCCACATCAGTGTACACAACTTTCTATAGGTTGACCTGCCCCAGGTGGATGACATACATAAAGAATTAAGTTCAACTGGGTAGTTAAGAGTAAAGTTCACTTTGTGATAAAAACAAGCTATTTAGAAAAGAATTACAAATTCATATAGGAGAAAATTAAAGAAGATTCATAAAATACCCCATGCTGAGCACAAAATAAACAAGTTTCCTTTCTGAGCTGTCCAAAGTCATGCTGAAGTCATAAATAAAAGAACTTTTAAGAAAGCAAGATATAGTCCTCATTACAAAAGAATTAGGACTCAGAGCACAGTTTGATAAGTTTAAAGTAGAATCACGACTGGGAAAAAAATTACACTAGGTAAGAGAATTAGACTAAGGGAAAAACAACAAAGAAATGACATGTGAGAAGAAAATTTGATTTAAATATTAACTTTTCATAGCTACTAAATGCTAAATAAAAAAGTTCTGATTATTATAGAGCAGAGACTTAAAACATGGTGGCATTTCCACCAGTGAAGACCTAATAGAATTTTTTTTTTAAATGCTCAAGACAAAAATACGATAGCCCAAAAAGCTGTACCAGAGCCCCTGCGTTGACTAGATCTTTCTCTCAGGTAATGGCAGGAATGGGAAGAGAAAGGACGGGAGCATCCTTTACCATGAACCAACAGAAGATAGCTTGGTGAGAATGGGGGGGCGGGAGAAGGCCAGGGGCTCATTTTATATCTTCTTTTCTCTGCGTGCTTTTCTTTCTGATTTAGTCACAAAATAACAATTTAAAATCTTTCTACTTCCAAAGAACCCATCTGCTTTTCACCAAGATGATTAAATATACATAACAAAATGAATAAATAGTATCAATTCAATAATATAATCAACACATTATAATATACATAGTAATATATATATATATACTTCGTATATATAATTTAAAAGCCTATTTTTGTATCGAGGAGGAAAAGAAATTATGGCTCCTACTCAAGAATAAGGGTTTATGCCTGCTGAAATTATCTAGTTACCTAAAAAATATTTAGACAAAATAATGCTGGAAAATATATGTTTTCAAGATGTCTCAGATTGGCTTATCTAATAAACAAGAGCATATTTTGTTAAAGTATATGCCAAGTGTATTCTTTATTTGAGGGTGGAATTGCAGGGCAGCCAGGATAAGAGGACCGCCCCGCAGGCAGGAAAGGAACACAAAGTGGAATGCCGCTGAGGTGGCCAGGCCTTCAGCAGAGAACGCACTGGCTGGCTGGTCGTGGAGGATGGGACGTCTCCAGAGGGGACACAGGACCACTGTGTCTGAGAAGACTCCAGGAGGGAGGCAGAAGGGAGAACATGGGCAAAAAGGCAGGGTACAGGCTTTTTCGGTCTTCTGTCTCCTTTCTCTCACTGGTCAGTTTGCCAAAAATCGGTGGGAGGAGCCTGAGCCTCAGATGAGGGTCTGGTTTGGTTTAGTTTGGGCCTCAGAGGAGGCAAAGGGTGCTCACCTAGGCGGGCAACGTGAGGGAGGCACAGGGGTGGCTGCAGCGCTGTGCCCGAGCCAGGAGTACTTGGCCTGGCAGGAACTGGCACACATCTGAAATATTTGCTAGGACTTGATAATATTATCAAAAGCTAAAATTTTCATTATATAATCCTAAAATTTCCTTTAAAAAGCAATTACAAATTTCAGTATCTTACATGCAATATCAGAATTTACATTAAAATAAAGCTGAAAATAAAACAATTTCATTTCGTCATGACTAAATCCTTTTACAATTGAATTGTCAATAGGATAAATGATACAAGTTCACAACGTATAAATCATGGAACAATAAGGTAATTATGAGATTAAGAGTAGACGAATTTAGAATGTCAAGAGGTATTAAGTGAGACATAAGTTCTCTATACCATATTTAATTAATGCCAAGAGTTTGTATAACTTTGTTTTTCTGTAATGAAATTTGAAATTGGATGAGACTAACACAGCATTCATAGTTTAATACCCTATACATCAGGACCACAGTTTTTATTTATGATTTAAAAAACAAACAAACAAAAAACCTTATCACTCACACTGTGTAGAATATAAAATCAGGGGGGGAAATCCAAACAGATTTTAATAAGCTTCCTGAAGCTAAATCACAAACCAAGAAACCTCCAAGGGGGCTCTCTGGCCTGGCTTCTCTTCCTATCTGATAGGAAAAGCTGTTCTGGGAACATGCTGCTATTCAAAGTTGGATACTACTTCCCGTCGATATAGCACTTAAAGGCTTTCAAACAAATCGGATTGTTAGAAAAGTAAATTTGTACACAGTACTGGGAAATGGAGGCCATGTCAACTGTCTATCAGATTACAATGCCAACCTCTAAAAATATTAATACATTTTTTAAACTTGTTTATAGAACCCATGACATTGAGTAGTAAGTAAAGTAGTATCTATTATTCTGAGACAGACAGACATATTGAAGTTATAGGTGTCAGCCAGTATTACATCATAAGACTTTAAAAAGGGTGGTGAAAGAATCGGCATAAAGGAAAAAAGAAAGAAAGAAATGAGAGGCCATCGAACTAGAATATACTCTGGCAAATCTCAATATATAGTGGACGTTTTATAATATAATACGACCTTACCTTATTTAATCCTTATTTAATTCCATTATTACTATACGAATGTATTGCAAGAGTTTTTAAAAAAATCAAACTTCGCAGAATAAAGAATACAAAGTAAATGTTCCTCACCGTCTTTGTTTTTTTCCAGCATATTTAGGATGAGCAGTATAGAGAAGGCACCTTCTCTGTGTCATTGATATGTGATTTGTGTCGCAGGCAGACACAGTAAACCCACACCTGAGCTATATGCCAGAGTTTTCTAAAGCATCACCATGCTCCCGTTCTCTAGAGCACACCGGGGTTAAGAGCATTTGTTGTGCACTCAAACAGAACTTTGTTTTATTTTCAACTATTAAGTGTGTGGTCTTGTCCAAGCTCTTTGTTTCCTTCTGCAAAATGGATGCTGTAGAAACTTGTTTAACTATCCCACCTCATAGTGTCATGATAAGGATTAAAGAAAATAACATATGTAAAATAGCACATTGTCTGGCAGGTAGGAAGTATGTAGCTTCTGCTTTGTTCCTCTCACTAGATGTCGTCTAGTCTGGAGCACAAGCTATTCCCCCAGAGCATGACAAGGAGACAGCTCTATTTTTATAATCTAAAGACCAAGAGTTAAATGTCAAATCTGTAAGCTATCAGGAACTTTACCTGAGGTCACCGCCTGTAGTGGGTTGAATGGTGGCTCCCCAAGAAACATGCCCACCTGGGAATTGCGAATGTGACCTTATTTGGAAAAAGAGTCATTGCACTCAGGTAGGGAATTTCCAATGAGATCACCTGGATTGTATAAATGGGCCCTAAATCCATTGACATGTGTCCTTACAAGAGAAAGGCAGAGGGAAATTTGAGGCTCAGAGAAACAGAGGTGAAAGCGGTGTGAAGACAGAGACAGAAACTGCAGTGATACATCTGCACACCAAGTAATACCAAGGTGTGTTGGCAGCCACCAGAGGCTGGAGGGGGACACAGAACAGAACTTCCGTCAGAGCCTCCAGAAAGATCCAACCCTGCCAACATCCTGATTTCAGACTTTTGGCCTCTAGAATTGTGAGAGAATCCACTTCAGTTGTTTTGAAACCACCCGTTTTGTGATAATTTGCTTTGACACCCGAGACTAATAATAATGTGGCCCAGTGTACTTATCTACAAAATGTGTTCTCATTATACTGCATGAACTCAAAGAAGTGGTGTTCGAGAAGATATTTACATTAATATGACGTCTGGCACATAAAAGACCCTCAGTGAAAGTAAGCTTTCCTCCCACTTCCACCTGCTCTCAGCTCAGCCAAGTACTTCAACAACACAGGGCTCCCAAACCACCTACCACATAGCACATCAATCATTTCCAAGAGGGAGATAGACAAAATATTTGTGGCCAGAGCACTATAGATCGAGCCCTTTCCCAAACCATAAGGCAAGTCTGCCATCTCTTCCTACTCACTCTTAGTCCTTTACTTCCTGCGGAGCTCTCCATTAACCATGATGTAACACTGTGGCCTCCCAGCTTGACACACCCTTTGTGCTTTCAGCTTCCTAGTTGTCTGCATTCCTGGATTTGGCCCACAGCTTCACTGGATCTTATGTTCCCCTTGGAAAGCAAAAACCTTTAATCTTTCAATTACTTCACAGTTTTTTTACAGTTTTTATATTCATGAAATTTCATTTCATCTTCACCACACCCTATGAAGTAGACAGATTATTTTACTAATATTAGATATCAGTAAGGGGATTTGAGAGGTATTATGACTTTCCCAAGTCACAAAGGCACCAAAAGAAGCAGAGGTGGAACAAAAACTGTGATCATCACTTCTATATCCACACTTTATTTCATTTTCAGCTATATTATACAGACACACCATTTGCTCAAATAAAATCCAATAAATGTCCAAAGCAAATGAATTAAATGCGGACCCTTTAAAGTGGAAAAAAGAGAGGGAGGGAGGGAAGGAGGGAGAGGGGGGGAGAGAGAGAGAGAGAGAGAGAGAGAGAGAGAGAGAGAGAGAGAGAGAGAGAGAGAGAGAGAAAGAATCGATTCTCCAGAATAGCATAAAATACACTGGATAAAGACAACAAATGGCAGGAAGATAGAGCAAACCACAATATGTAAAAGGAATTTGGGTCAAAAATCCAGCCAAATAGCATGTGGAAACAAGCAGAACCATGCAGGGAAGTGATAACTCCAGAATTTTAAAAACAGATATTGGAAGAATGCCTATAGGTGGGAGTCAGGAGCATTCACAAGGAGAATAAATGGTGAAATGTCTTCCCCTGAAGAAGAAACCATTGGGAATCTATGTGTGTAGAACTCTACACACACTGTTTTGTATGCTGGCTACAAGGTAAAGGAGGCTATCCATGTCCTCAAGGAGCTTACAACCTACACTGACAGGTACAAAGAGTCACAATAGACAGCATACGGCTGGGCCTCAAATAATGGAAAATAAACTCTATAACATCATACTGCTTGCTACAATATATTATGTCTCTACCAGAATTAGTAATGGTATCCAAAAGATAGTGGACATGCTGATAAAAACTCAAAATGAATGACAATATACAACTTCAGGGAGGATTTGGGGAAACAGAACACTGCTTCACTTTGACTAAGATGATTTACTCATTCACTTGGATTAAGTGTGTACCCTGGTACAACCTTTCACGGACAGTAATGATCAAGACTTTCAAAAGTCATATGCTTAGCAACCAGCAATTCCACTCCTACAGCACTAACAACCTAAGTTAACAAGGCTATATGGACTAAGGATGGCAGGGTTGTTAGTAATGGAGAAAAACTACATCTTAAGTGTCTAAGAACACAAGACTGGTTAAATGAAGTAAAATATACCTCAATAATGATTTTGTATCTATTTATCATGTAGAGCTCTACTCCCTGACAAGTAAAGATGGCCATGATGCCTTAAGTGACATGGGCTGGTAGCTACATTATAAGCCACATCTTGTGGCTGAGTACATGTACTCATACATAAGTCTGAAAAGCCATAAATCAAGCTGACGACAGTAGAAATCTCTGTGTGGAATGATGCCAACTAATATTTTCTATTTAACTGAGGAAAAGAGTACTAAAATTAACTAAAAGATAATGAAAGACAGCCTCCAAGTGGCTTTATTTCTTCTTTCACCCCATATTTGCTGAGTATTTGGTCTCAGAGGATTGTGAGAGACATACAAAGGCTGCCAAAGCTCCAAGTCCAGAAATGAAATGTGAGACCCAAGACCACCAGCGGAGACATGCCATTCATTAAATATTAATATTATCTCAACATCCAGGGTGAGAATGTTTTCCCTGGGTCACAAAATTTGAAACTGGTTCATCTTTTAATACTTACCATTGGTCAGTTTTTAACACAATTGAGCTGAACATTATAGAGTGTCAATCATAATTTCACAACTGAGTTGTCAGGAAGAAAAAAGTATCTACTGAACTTGGAAATGTCAAGTGTAACCCAATAAATGTCAAATAAAATTGAACTGTTTGCAGGAACTTCTGGATGTGCGAATAGGAAGTCTGGGCTTGACCCTCTGAAAATGAGACGCCATGTATTTGGTTGAGTTTGTGTTCCTGAAATCATGGTCCCCCCTCCCGCCCCGCCGCACGACACCACACACAGAAAAGCATGCTGACTTCCTCTGAGGAGTACTTTATCCTTTAATACTGTCCAGTCACTTTTCTGATAAACACATTTCTCACATACATATCCCTGTGCAGTGATATAGGGGGAGTTACTAGGGTCTATAATCAATGCTGGTAACACATTCTTTAGATTTTGCCACAGGAATCTTTTCTCAGGAGCAAACTCCAAAGATACACACAAGTTAATAAGGCAAAAGACCAAAAGTGCTTAGTACACAGCAATTTCCTTTACGCTGAAAAGATCTTGGTGACCAAATGTGACACACACACGTCTGTGGTCAACCTAATGTACTTTCTTCTGCCACATTTGTTTGTCAAAGGGAATGGGAGGTCTGTCAATCACAACTGACTTTCTCTGAACACCCATTCTTTCTCTAAGAAATAAGTATTTTTAAAAGAGGAGGGCATGCAATAAAGTGATGGCTGTAATTCTTTGTTTTAATTCAACCAATATTTACTGGGCACTTCCCTGGGCCAAGATCTTTGCATTAGGAATACAATGGTGAATGCTAAGCCCTGAACTTTTTGGAGCCCAAAATCAAGTCATGAAGACAGATAAAAAGCAAAGATAAAACAGCATACGATGAGTAAAGTGCCTGGAGCGACAGCATCTCACAGGGACACTTAACTTGAACATGGAAGGTCAGAGAAGTTTCTTGGAGTATTAGCTAAGAAGTAAGGAGAGTACTAACATACCAAAGGAAGAGCAGAGTAATGTGTATGCAAAGACCTAAATGTACTGAAGAAGTTTATGCAACTCAGTCAGGTAAGGATGACTTCTATCAATACCGCATTTAATATGTCAAAATGGTGAATGAATGAGTCAGCGATTCACTTCAAAAAACTTGGAAAAATGAACATTAACTTACAATGCCCAAATTAGGAAGTCTGCTTATCTCTCAGGTCAAATTTAACTAACTGTCTTCTGGAAGATTTGTACTTAACACTTGATAGTAAGTACTAGGGGTATCTTGCAATGTGCATAACATCACCACACCACACATATATCTGTGTGGAATTCTACTCCCTACCCTCAAAACCACCTTTTATTATGGGACACATTATATTTCTCCCATAACACAATTCTCTTAGTCTATTCATTTTGATGTTTGTTTTCCTCTGTCAAACTTACATCACCTTCAATAGTAAATCGACTGTTTCAGAGTGGTGAGTGGGGGTTGTTTATTTACATGCCATGATAAAAAGGAAAATATCTTACAACCCCTTTCTTTTACAACTGAGTCAACTGTACACCCACCCCTCTCCTCTTTGAGGGCTCAGGCTCCACCTGAGATTGACCAGTGGTCTTGGGATGTGCAATCAACGAGAGCTTCTGAACGCTACCCTCACCTTCCGACCACGCCGCCGAATGACATGCCTCCTCCCACACGCTACTGCTGAGAGAAGGCCAAACGGGCCCCAGATGGCTCTGTCAGCCATGGCTCTGTCCTGATTCCATCTCGGGCAGAGAGGCTCTGGTTGAGTCCCCATCATCATTTGCCTGCCTCCTCACTGCTCTCCCTGCCTCCGTCCCTGGCCTTTCCACAGAATAGTTTCAGGACAACCAGAGAATCCTTTCAAAATGTGTCACTCCTCCATTCAAAACCACTACAAACTTTCATAAAGGGGAAATTTACCACATAACTCAGCAATTCCATTCTAGGGGTCTACTCTATTCGTTTTCTTTTGCTGTTGTAACAGATTCCAACAACCCTAATGGTTTAAAACAACACTCCTTTATTATCTCAGTGTTTATAGATCTGAGGTCTGGTATAATGTGATTGGATCCTCTGTGTCGGATCTCACCAGGCTAAAATCAAGGTATTGGCCAGGACTGGGATACTCATTTGGGGTCATCTTCCAAAGCTCCCTGGTGATTGGCAGAAGTCAGTTCTTCACAGCTGTGGGACTGAGGTCTCCATTTCCTTCACACACAGTCCTTGATCTCCAAGCCAACAATAGTGGACCAAGTCCTTCTCATGCTTCAAATCTCTCTGACTTCTGCTACATCTCTGAATTACTCCTCTGCCTTCCTCTTCTGCCTTTCAGGGCTCATGTGATCACATTGGGTCCACCAAGCTAAGCCAGCATAATCTCCCTATCGTAAGGTCAATTGATTAGTAACCTTAATTATACCTGCAAAATCCTTTTTGTCATGTAATGTCACATATTAACAGGTACAACAGCAGGGGGGAAGGTCATTGAGCCAGAATCCTGCCTCCCATACTACCCAAGATAAATAAAGACATTTCACACAAATATTTACACATAAATGTTCACAGCAGCACTAATCACAACAGGCAAAAATTCAAAGCAACCTAAATGTCCACTAACTGGTAAATGAATAGGAAAAATGTGCTATATCCATACAATGGAATCCTATTCAGAAACACAAGAACAAACTACTAATACATTTGGTAACATGAATGAAACTCAAAACCCTCCTACTAAGTGAGACATGTACTTCCCATACAAAGAAGTCAGAAACAAGAGACTACATGTTGTATAACGTGATTTACAGAAAAAGCAAATCTCCAGGGACAGAAAGTAGATTAGTGGCTGTCTGCGCCTCCCCAGGCATGGGATAACAGTAACCAGGCGTGAGGGAGCACACCGGAGCAGGAAATGTTCTGAAACTGGCCTATGATGATGCTTGCATACCTCGCAGTTTGTTTACTACTAAATAAAGAAAGTTTATTACTAAAAGTCACGAACTGTACACCTGAAGTGGGTAAATTTTATGACATGAAAAATATGACTCAATAAATTAAAAGTCATTTTAATTTAAAAATTAAAAATAAATAAAACCACTTTTCATGCAAATCTAAAGTCTGTGTCCCTCCTACTGCTTACAAAGTCCTATAGGATCTGTATTCCCAGGACCCCGTGACATCACTTCCTACTGTGTTCTCTCTCCTTTCTGTTAGCCTGTTCCTGTCATACCGACACCTCCTCACCATGCTTGACTACGCTGGCACAGCCCAGGCCTCAGGGCCTTTTCCAATTTAACCTATCAATCCAATCCTTTGAATTAGCCGATCACTGTTTTGGATCCAGCTTTCTTGAATCAGTTCTGAATCAACATCATCTTGACCATGGGAGGACAGTGAAGAGGACGCTCTGCTCCCTTCTGCTCCCACAGTGTAAGGGAATATGTGATGAAAAACGATCACAGTGTGGAAAACAGTACAAGTTGAACATTATGATACTTAAAGAGCAGGCAAAGGACATTCTTGGGAACAAAGCTACTTCATCATCTGTCTCTAGCTGTCACTGATGCCGATGAGCTGCTGGAATATAACAGCTGACACCAAGGATGCACAAGTCACTGCTATGCTGAAATGCTTTCTCCCTGCTGCCACTTTCACTCCCTTGTCCAATGTGAGTCCTGGTTTCAATTATTTCTATGATAGATTTTCCTCAACATTTGTGAAATAATGCCAACATCAACCACCCTATATCCTAAACTAACTGAAAATTACCCCTAGTTCATCAGAATTGCTTGTGTTGTGAAATAAATTGCAATATAATTAAAACAAAACAAAACAAAAAAAGCCACACACATTATTATTTGCTCTTTACACTAGGCTTTTTTTTCTTTTTCTTCTGTTTGTAACAAGAATAGAGCATCCTACCTTTAACTCGCAATGATTTCCTCAGAGGCCATAGCTACTGAGGATGAGCAGAGACTCTTCCCTTACTCCGGCCAAACCTTCCAACCCCAGAGTCAGAATAGACACTTCGGAGTTCAGAGAACAGTACCAGTCAACCTCAGAAAGCTGTTGTACGGTTTCTCAACAAGCCCCTACAACAACCAAGACTGCATGGGACAAAATTCTCCTTTTGCAAATGAAGTGCTTCATTAAAAACAAAAAAACATGCAATTAAATAATGAGATTCACTGATTTTGAGAGTTCAGAAACAAGCAAGCTTTGTAGCGGAGTGCAATATGCTAATCTCAGTCCTCAGGCAGCAAATTAATCTACCTTCCCCAATTGGTCTGATATCCATGACTCCATGGGGTATTTTAAAACTTAATTTAGTGAGTATTTTAAAAAATATAAGGCTGTCTCTGCCTTCTCCTATATGCTCTGTTAGATAACCTTTTCCAATGCTCTAGAACATGTTCAGGGGCATTTTGTTGTTTTAAAGGCAACACAGCATGATGGTTAGGAACACGGGCTAAGATGAGCACAGGTTCAAATCTCAAATCTGACATTTACCAGGTTCAGAGATGTAAGTTAACTCACCTAAAGATGTAAGTTCACTTGCCTAAAGTCACACAACCAGGAAGTGACAGAAGGATTTGAACCAAGACAGTCTGCTTCCAGGCTTGTGCTATTATATGCTGTCACTTACTGCTATGCTACCTTCCACGCACACCATCATCCTCATCATCACTACCAGAAAGCCGTATTATAGACAGTAATTCAAACTGTGTCTTTTAATTAATCGAGTCTTGAACTCTGAAGAGCCACACTCAGCAAATGCCATCCAATAAATAATCACCACATTCATTCATAT
The DNA here is from genome assembly GCF_004115265.2 of Rhinolophus ferrumequinum. Taxonomy (NCBI): domain Eukaryota; kingdom Metazoa; phylum Chordata; class Mammalia; order Chiroptera; family Rhinolophidae; genus Rhinolophus; species Rhinolophus ferrumequinum. Next base: position 61,300,841 of record NC_046300.1, read on the forward strand.
TTTTCTAATGCTATCCCAATAAAGTAGAGAAGAAAATGTCACAAACCTCATTTTGCAGATCCGGAACTTAACTAGAAATGATCACTCACGTCTCCCAGCGTCACTCGGTGACGGAGAGGCAGAGAGAGAACTGATGAAGCTCGGCTCTACTCACCTAGCATTATTACTCATCTTAAAAATATTTAAGCTTCTCAAATGGAAATAGGTAGGACAGTTTCCAGCCTTCTGTTCTACCTGGAGAAAAACAAGGGCAGGCTGGCTTGCAGAGCACCTTGGAATAAATAAAGTATTAGGACATGAGTAAGGGCCGATCATAAAGAAGTCCCACACTGTGTCTACAGTCAGCATAATAACTGTGCCATTTTTTACCATTTTGCATTCAGCCTGGCTAATTCACTGACACCTTAAAAGTGACAGATGAATGTGAGAAAGAGCTGAAAACTCTTGAAAGACTTGAAAAGATGCCAGAAGGACCCTAGCCAACTGTAGTGACAGCTGGAGTTAAAGAGGACATAGTTTAAAAAGCAACTTACTACTAATTTTTTATATTAAAAAGACAACAGAAACAACCTGAGATGGCACCGAAAGAAAAACAATTCATTAAACCCTTTCTTAATTAAACAGTTAATATCCCTAAATCTGGCCAAACCAAAAATGAATGACTGTCAGATGGGCCCCTGATACTGGCAGTCCCTACCCTATCATTCATTGGCGACTATTTTAACCTATTTTAAAACAGATCAGGAAAAATGATGTTTAAAGATTCCACCAGACCATTAGGAAGGCCCTAAAAAATTCCAGGGCTTTTTACTATTTTCCTAAAAGTTGGCTACATGCACATTTGCCAACATTTCACTACAACAAACCTCTTAAAATTAATAAATTACCTGTCAAATCCCATAAAAACAGATGGTCACTTGGAGACAGGAGAAGATGTTATCATTTTGTTTTACACAGCTGTTCAGACTAGGAAAAAAATCATTTCATTTTCCATAACATATAATAAACTTTGTTTAAGATTCCTAATATTAGGCATAAAAATGAAAATTTCATGCAGCTGTTTCTATGTTACACATCTGGCTATTATTGAGAAAACATCTTTAATAGTAAAAAAATACATCATTATCATAAATAAAAACTAAAATTGGTTTTTGTTTTCTCTTAACAATCATCAAGCTATTTCTCAATCCTTTGCTATCAAAAGATTTTCAATTGCTGGGTGTTCCTAAATTGAGGTAATCTAATATGCTTTTTAACACAATTAAGAATTTATTAGCAATCTCTTATCAATGAGAAGGTACACATAGCTGAATATCTGATACCACAATTGTTTCTTCCTAGTACTCCTTTCAGGAAGGTGTTTTACGAATTTTATCAGAAATCTAACACATGAAACAATAAGTCAACACAACATTAGTGTCACACATTTGAAATGAGATTTTGATTTGTTAGTCTCCAACACATTACTTATATTACTGTAAATCACATGAAGAAGAAGACATTTGGCACCTAAGAATAGTTATGAAATAACCAGCACCAAGAGCATGCCTCTATTTATGCTCAGAGCTCTCTAGGTTCTATATTTTTAGCAAAGGACATAAAACTTGATAGCTAAATATATGGCCACTTTTTTCACATTACTTGCCAGGAGCACCAATGTTTAACTCTTCAAAATGTCCACAAAATATATCTATGACATTCAACTACTGTAAGACTGGGGGGATTTGTATGGAGGGGGATTCATTTAGTATTAGCAAAATAATTAAAATTTTGACAGGCTGCATTGACTTGTGAACTGCAGCAAGAAAAGCCTCCCCAAGGACCGTACTAGAACACAACCCGGATCCCTGACAGGGCCGACGTCGCCCCAGGGCCCGCCTAGACCTCCACCTCTCCAACCTCACCTCCTTCCACTCCCTGACCAACTATACCCAAGCCTCCGTGATCATCCTTCTGGCTCCTGAAAACGCCAAGCTCCTGGCCATGCCCCATGTGTGCCATCTGCTCGGAACGCTCTTCCCTTAGATATACTTACAGCTATTCAGCAGTCACACCACAAATGTCATCTCCACAGAGAAACTTTCCATCACCTCTGGCCCTCTCCCACCCTCCTGTCACCACCTCACTATCCTTTTTGGTTTTCTTCAGAGCACTGATAGCCTTTGAAAATTATCATGTATGTGTTTACATGTTTATTTTCTGTCTTCTACCAGAACTTAAAGCCCTTCTCAAGAATTGTCTTATTCACAGTTACATCTCCAGCACCAAGTACCGAATATAACAAAAGCATACTAAATAAAGGAACAGACTTTACTTTTCACCAAACTGACTAACAATGTGATTGAAATGGCCAAACAATCCATCTGAATCCAACTTGTGTCTTGGGTACTCTGCTCACTACTGGACTCGAACAGGACTTAATCATAGGATGGGATTAGGAATCCATGAGGCCAAGGATGTTCCAAGGTGCCCAGAGACTATCCCTTTGAAGTTTCTGCCCAAATGGCCTCTTTCCAAGATCTGGCCTTCCACAGGAAAAACATGGTGCCCCGTCTGCATACTTCTCGGCTAAAGGACTGGCTATTTGCAGAAGAGGTGGATGGATCTAGACATGAATGCACATGAGGCACCTAACCATAAGGGATGGGGCTGGGGTCAAAACAAGAACTACAGGCCAGGGGTTGGTAAACCCTATGTTGCACACTTTTGTACAAAACTCGAGAAAATACAGCAATGTGAAATTCAAACCACGTCTTCCAGGTCATTACGAAGGTGTGTTTGTCAAGACATTTTATTCTACTTGGGATATACACACTTTAGTCTATTCGATAGACTGTTAGCTTGATTTATAACTTTGTATTTGGAACATGTGGGACGTAGTCTTCTTTGTACTATTGCCACTGATCCTAAAAATGTTGCCGTGGGCCTATCTGCCACGGGAGTCCTCAATCAAGCCCTCCAAATCTGTTTCCTCACTGGAGAGAGAAAATAATTCCTGTCTTCCCGATACCCCACATATATGAAGAACAAACGAGATCATACATAAAAATCTATAAAAAGTGCAATTTTGAAATATTTGTATTGTGTTCTTCTCCATATGCCACTCTGTGTATTCCAGCAAGGGAGGACCACAACAATTTCCATTGCTGATACCAAAGCCACGTGGCTTCTGAGAAACGTTTGCGCTAGATGGGGTGTTGCCTTTCATTTCATTTTTTTCAGAGTGCTAAGTATTCATAAAATTATTTCTCTATCCTGAAAAGTTTCACATTCTTCCAAAAAGAAAAAAGACATCAGGCTCCCCAAGAATTTAGAAATATAAAGAGAAAAGAAAACTTAAAAACAAAACAAAGCAAAACAAACCTTCTACAATCATTTATAGTTATTTATAGTTATAGAGGCATGCCAACTGAAAAATGCCTCTTCTACTATTTAGCCCATTGAATACAGCCCTATTTTCCAGGAAAAGCACATAACACACACGAGTGCTGTGCTGGAATGAACGGCATATGAAGTATACTTCTGGGGCTGTTTCAGATCTCCTAGGCAGTCTGTCCGGAAGCCTTCCCTCTCATTCCAGAGAAAGGATGATCTCGGAGATTTAATAAATCAAGAGCACAAAGAGAACATGCAAAGAAGGTAGGACAAATGAAGAGAAACTCAAAAACTTAAAGAGGGAAGAGAGGCAGGTTGGCAAGAGCACAGTAAAAGTTAAAACAGACTCAGGCCAATCCAGGACAAGCGTAAATGAAAACAGATTTTGGTGGACTGAGAATCAAAAAGAACTGCATTTTAGATGATCAAAACCCTTTCATACAATGCATCAAACTCATCAAGTGGGGTACACTAACCACTAGCACCAAAAAATAAATGAGGAAAATCTACATCAAAATACCTTTTAGACATAAAGTGTCCAGTTTTCTATGTAACCAGTCCCATCTCTCTGGTCTATAGGTCAAGTAAATTCAGCGGGAAACTTACCTGTAAATATTAACATCAGTAATAATTAAAAGAGCTAACATTTACTGAGTCGTCCTACTTTGCATGCACTTAACTAATTATAACACAATGAGTTATTACAATAACATAATGAGACTCACAGCAAATCTTTGATGCAAGAAATTTGAGTTCCTTTTTAGATGGGGAAACTAAGGCACAGAGGGGTCAAGTAACTTGCCCAAGATCTCATGCCAGAAAACGAGAAATCCCAGGAAACCTGGCTTCTCAGAGGAAGCCAACACAACAATCCAGAGAGGTAAGTGGTAGCATCAAGAGCTGTTAGAAACCTGACACTTTTTCTGCCATTCTCCCACAAATATGTATTTATCATCACCACGTTCAAGGGTGCAAGGCACAGTGGATGAAAGAAATAAAGACTCCAGGCCTGGAAACTCACTGTCCTGATGAAGAAGGAAGAAGATCTTATTGATAAGACCTCACAAAGGACCTTCACATACAATCTCTCATGTGATCCTCACAGCATCTTAACCTGTTACCCCCAGTTCACAGAGGAAACAACTGAGCTCAAATAAGGCAAGCAAGTTATTCAGGGTCACAAAAGTTCAATGGCACTGACCGCATGTGAACTAGTATTAATTTAATGTTCATTCACCCAGCATCCCCGAATGGTCTGGGTAACAGGTCCTCCTTGTCATTCAAGATACCCAACTAGACAAATGGCAAAAAGGAACTGGCACTATCTAATCACAATCATACATAGTGCTCCATACCACCCCTAAAAAGTGGGGAGGGGAATGACTGAACGTGGAAGCCACAGCTCAAATTCAGGCTTTCTGAATTCCATTCAAATATTCTTCCCACCACACCAGGTACAGTCAGCCCAGATACCATACAGGAAACTCATGATGTAAATGTAACATGTAGCTCATGACGGGTTCAGCTGTTGGCAAATTAAGTTGAGGAGAACTGGACCCATTTTGCAACACCCATGGCTTTCTTGCTCGCCACAGAAACAAAGTGCTTTGGTGAGCTGGGGTAGCCACTGCAGGCTACTAGGAAGACTCCCTGTGTGAGTGGTCATTGTTTTCCTGAGACAATCTGTTTATATTATTATAGGACTCGATCTGCAGAGGCAACCTCTACATTTATTCCACTGATTTCTTTGGCATGGTCTCAAAGAGAAACGGCATACTGTGTGACCATAATACAGAATGCATGCGTGATAATTATTAAAATTTGCTATTGTACTCTGGGTTATTCAGATCATCATACTCCAGCCAATAGCATACTCAACTGGTCTAACACTTCTGCAACTCACTTCTTTATCTGCCACATTCCAACCGTCAGCAGGTCCCATGAGCTCTACCTCCAAAATAGACCCCAAGGATATCCCAGAGATATACGAGTGCATACCCACTTCCCTCGTTCCTCTGCCACCCTCATCATCCAAACCACCACCTTCTCACCTGCACAACAGCCTTCATGCAGCCCATTCACCGCAGGACAGTTCATGACAGGGAACAACTTGTCCTGCTTTGCTTGGAACTTTCTTGGTTTTAACTACTGACAGTCCCTATCCTGGACACCCCTCACTCCTGGGCAATCCAGGATAGCTGGGCATCTGGTCTATGGTGAACTTTTCATATAATAGGTAAGATCAGGTCCTTGCTGTGGTTGAATGAGTCATGGCCCCATTCTTCACCCCCTCCACCCCCCATGAACATCCTGTGTCATGTGCCCTTGCAGTTCCTTCCACTTCCACTAGAGGTGCTGTTCCCTTGACTTTGGGCTCAACCAGTGGGATGTCAGCAGATGTGATGCAGGCAGAGGCTTGAAACACACTTGTGGTTAGGTTTGCTCTCTTACGTCTTGGCCATTTCTCTGTGAAGATATGCCTAGTCCAGGAGGGCGAGATGCACATGGAGGAGTACTGGACCCAACTAGCAGCGTGCAGCCACATCCGGTAAGGCCCTGGCTGGGCCAATATACAGACATTTGAGCAAGAACAAATGACTCGTTGGGTTTGGGGATGGTTTGGCATCTAGCACTGTTAAGATGCCTAATTGATATGGATTTTATCAAAATTGTTCTCCATCTCACTAAAATAAAATCCAAAATACTTACCTAGGCCTACAAAGCCTGCTCTCACCTACCTCCCAGATCTCACCCCATTGCCCTTCTCTAAATTTCAATCTCACCAGCCTTTCTGTTTTTAAACCTGACAAAGCTATTTCCAATGCAGGGTCTTCACCTCATCAGTCATCTTTGCCTAGAACTCCTCACTTCTGGCTCTTTCCATCCGTCCACATTAGCTGAAAATCACCACCTCAGACAAGACTTCCCTGACCATTCTAAGCCCTCCCTGATTTTACCACTTCTTTATTTCCCTTGCAGCACTTCTAAATCTGTAAATTATTTGTCTGTTTATACTCTATATACTCACCAAATTCAAATATTCAAAAATCTCTCAGTAAGTTACTGAATATCAGCTGAATGGTGCGCAATGGTCCAGAAAATCTGTTAATCTGATATCCTCATGGTCTGAGGTGTAAACGATTTTTACTATTGAAAACAGAAGGTGAAAACGGATAACACAGTAGATCTATAGATGATGTTTATCAATCACGGATACATTTTTAAATTAAAAGTTCAAAAGGGATTTAATGGGGGAAAATGTTAGCTGACACAAGCTGATAAAAACTAGAGAGAATTATGTCAGACTAATAGTTATATCATTCTTTCTAAATGAAACAGGATCTCAATATCAAACTCCTATAACTGCTTAAATCAAAGAAAGATGAACAAATAAAAAGTTGTTTGGCCTGGTATGAAATTACAAGCCTTTAGCTACAGAAGTTAAAACAGAAACAATGAAAGTATCACTCTCTATCATTAGTTATAGTTCCATACCACCGGCCAAGTGGAAAATTTTAGCTATCTGCCTTCAGGGACTTCAGTGTTCACAAAAGACCCCTTTAAACTCCAACCACTGTGAAGTTAAAAGGCACTGAATCATGTGAACGTTTCTATACTGGGAATATTTTTGTAATGTGAACAACAAAGACCCAGTTCCTGGTTCAGCTAATGGGTGCTGCCTGCAGTATTCACGGCAGGAGAGGGGGAGATACCACGACTCCTGAGAGTGCTAATAAAAACCAACCGACTAGGAGAAGAGACAGATGTCAGGTAGCTTCAAGCAGAAACGGAGGGCTTTGGGGGGAGCCTGTCCAGTCTAGGGTGCTTTGCACTAAGCTTTGGGGAGCAAGAGGGTATGAAGCGATAGATCAGAGTCCCTCAATGAAGGTAAGCATCCTTGTGAGCAGGGCTCTGAAGGCTAAAGCTCTGGTCCCTTGGCTCTGGGCTCAGAAGTAAAGGACGCCTGACTTTGTTTTCTGTCACTAGGAGGTGCTCCACTGTGCCTGGAATTGTGAAGCCCACTAGTGTTGTTACTGAAGATGCGACCTCACAGTCCAGCCTATGTGGACCTTTTAGGGACTCTTAGATTTTTCTATAAACTAGGAATGAGGATGATGACATATCTCAGAAATGTCTTATGAGGATTCTATGAGGCAAAGCACTTAACAGTATTTATTAAACATATAGAGAGTCCTCAAGACATGTTAGCTGCTACATTTTCCACTACCTAGCACATGCGTCCAATAAATATTGCTGAATGCATGAGTAAATGAAAGTCTCAGGTTCTGTTGAAGTGTGCTCTTCTACTTGAAAAGGGAAGAAAAAAACAAAAAAAGAAACCACAAATGTGTAAAACATCCGTCTTCTAAGACATCAATCAATATGGTAGATATGAACATTCTAGTCATGAGAAAAACATTTCATTTTGTAAATGTGCACTTTGGTATTTTGGTTTACACATCATTCTCGTAAGTTTGGTTGGTGAGTATCTAAGCTCCTTAGTCTGATGAATTCTGATTGGGTACCCAAAGTTTCCCAACCTACAAAAACAAGGAGCGACCTGGGTTTACTCAAAGCAGTATACCTTGAGGGGTTGTCCACAGATATCTATCACAGAAGGCAGCCATCCACACTTTCCTTGGGCAGAATGCTTCTCTTTCCCACAAATAACTACTTTGACATACAACTAGCAAAATAATCTAAGTTATAACTTCTCTCTTTAAAGCTAGTATTGCCAATTTTTCGCCAATCATTTTGAGGGATCCTTTCCATGAGACCCAAGGAGAAAAAAGATTACTTACATCACACGTGTTTTGAGCCTTCCTTGGGTTTCCTTATAGTCCCTTCTCTTACTTTATCAAAGCAGAGCAAACACACCACTCTCACAAAATTATGACAACCTACTATTTAATACTGTAGAATATTATTTTTTTCTAAGAGCAGAGAAGCCAGTGATTAAAATGTACTGAAATGAGAATACTTGGGCTACCTTTCAACTGAAATGAACACACATCCAAGATCCTATAACTGAAAGTAGAGCTCGTTTATGTAAATAGGATGAAAAGCCACAATGAACCAGGGACTTTCATTAACATGACGTGCTAGAGCAGAGAGAACCTGGCAGAAGGTCAAGCTCCTTGTCTAAGTTGATTCCTTGCTGGCAATACCAGAAGACGTGACCATCCCTGCATGTTGATCAAAGCTGTTTCTGTGGCAATAAAGAGGAGGACCAGCCTGAAGAGAACCCAGGACCAATTTCTGCCACAAAGCTGAAAGCAGGCAGAGCTGCCAAGCTGATGTGTCTCTTCGTGACTTCCCACCTTCCCACCAGGGCCAATGGGGCTGCTGCTCCCTTAGTTTTACCTTCTCCCTAAACTAAGCTCAAGAACACGACCCGGGGCTTAGAGAAAACCCAATGGGAGAGTACATCAAAGAAGTGCTTTTTGGCAACTGTTAACCCAGAGGGAAGGTTCCCTGGGGTGTTTGTTCTCTTATTGATTTTCCCATTCTGCAACCACTTACAGAACGCATCTCTGTTTGAGGTACCAGGACTGCAAAGATGAATGGGAAACAGCCTTGGCCCTGGAACAAAGAGTCAAGCCTTGTCCTAACCAACGGTTTTATACCCTGCTCCCTGCAGACATTCCTAACAAACGGTGCCAGAAAGGGCCTTTCATCTAGTTCATCTTTCACTTAAAACCTGCATGAAATACTGGGATAATACTTAAAGCTATCACATTCTGTCCTACTAAACTGGCTTCATGTTTAGGACAGTTGCTATCAAGGAGTCATCCTTAAAGTTACTCTTTCAGTAAGGTGACCAAATACCTTGTTTAAATGGAAACAATTTTGAATGGGATTGCTATTAATAACAGTTTTAGAATAATAGATGTATCTAAGTCTGTTCCAGGCAAACCAGTAAGGATGGCCATCTAAGCTTGCAGACACTTATGAAAACTTTAAATGCCAGATGAATCTTGAAACCTCTTGCCCTGGTTAACAGGAACACACATAACCGATTTCTTATACGAAAAGTACTGTATGAGAGGTCAGCCTACAACTATCTCATAAGGAACGTGCTTCCTCCCTTCAGGGTACAGGCCACACAGGTTAAATTATCCTCTACCCCCACCTCATGCACACGGAGATTGGAGTATACCACCTACCATAACAGCAAAAACCACAGCAATATAATGACAACACCTGCACTGTTGGTGGGAATGTAAATTGTTACAGCCACTTTGGAAAACAGTGTGGAGGTTCCTCAAAAAATTAAAACAGAACTACCATAAGAAACAGCAATTCCACGTTTTGGTATTTATTCAAAGGAAACAAAAACACTAACTTGGAAAGATATGTTCACTGTAGTATTATTTAAAACAGCAAAGATATAGAAACAACCTAAGTGACCATTGATGAATCAATGGATAAAGAAAATGCAGCGAGTGTGTGTGTATGTGGGTGTGTGTGTATGGTGCCAAAAAAATGTATACACATTTTAAGAAAGGAAAAAAACTATTAAAATTATAATACTCAATATGTACCGATAACAAAAGATGAATACAAGTCACATTTGAGTTCTGCAATTCAAGAGGTGTTCAAAGTGGTTACCATCAGCGTCCAGACACTTCTGATTACAGCGAACTACTGCTTGAGCAACGGTGACCAAAGTGTCCACTAGTATACATTTTTTGGCACCTCCAGTATACACACACATACACACACACACACACACAAACACTATATACACTATGGAATTATTATTCAGCCATAAAAAAAAGAAGGAAATCCTGCCATTGACATGCATGGACCTTGAGAGCATTGTGCTAAGTGAAATAAGTCAGACAGAGAAAGACAAATACCGTATGATCTCTTATATTTGGAATCTAACAACAACAAAAATTCCCAAAAAATAACACATTACAGATTGGTGGCTGCCAGAGGTAAGGGGTGGAGAGTGGGCAAAATGAGTGAGGGAACCAAAAGATACAAACTTCCAGTTATTACATGCCCATGACTTATTTATTTTAAGTCCTGGGGAGGTAATGTACAGTGTGGTGACTATAATTAATACTACTGTATTGCATATATGAAAGTTTGTAGGAGTAGATCTTAAAAGTTCTCAGCAAAAAGAAAAACAGTGTAACTATGGAAGGTGATGGAGGTTAATTAGACTTATTGTGGTGATCATTTCACAATATATACATATATCTGTACACCTGCAACTAATATGTTACCTGTCAAAATATCTCAATTAAACACACACACACACACACGCACAATGACAACATCTACCCATGTTTCCTATGAGCCAGACACTGTATTAAGATCGAGGTCACTCCTCCCACGAAATCCATGGGTAGACACAACTGACATCCTATGTTCTACAGATGAGGAAATGGAGTCCTAGAGAAGTTGAACAAATCTAATAAAGGGGAGGAGCAAGGTTTGATAACAAGGCAGTCTCCTTCAGAGCCCACCTTCTGAAACACCACAGCACCTCCCAGAAGACAGCACTAAGGGGAAAAGTTAAGCTGGACCAAAAAGTAATAATAACAATGATTATGATCCCAATTATGCATCATCGAGACTTCAGGGTATACAACTATGCTACACTTTCTACATACATGACTTCATTTCACTCTCGTGACACCCTAAGAAGTATTATTATTAGGTTGATGTAAAAGTAATTGTAGTTTAAAACGTTAAAAACAATTGCAAAAACCACAATTACTTTTGCACCAACCTAATACTTAACCCATTTTACAGATGGGAAAACTGAGGATCCTAGGGGTCAAATCACTTGCCGAGCTAGCATGTGGCAGATGCAGGATTTGAACTGGGCCAACTCCAGAGAGATCTTCCTGGGTTAAAAGGCACTCTAAGGAAAGAACATGGACAAAGGCAGGAAGGGAACAGATGTGGCCACACAGTGGCAAATGGCACAAGGCAGACCACGACCATGTCACAGACGACTGGCCATAAGAGCTTATGCTGAATCAGCTAAACAGGGAAGCATAGTGAGGAATTCTCAGCAAGCGGAAAGTCATCAAACGAGTAAGATTTTCTCGTGTTTATGGTCCTCATGTGCAGGTTATTTATAAAGAAAATATATATTTATGTGAAGTCGTTTTTCCATGATACATCTAACACCTGAAGACAGAACAATTTGATTTCTGTATATCAAATACTTTTAGCATTGTTAGTTATCCTGTTATCCACATCCCATCTGCTTCCTTTTCCCCATACTGAAGTGACTCGTATATTCACTCAAACAAAAGTATGAAGACAAAAAAAAAAAAACCCACAAAACTAATACTTCGTCCCCATTTAATTTCAGAAAAATAACAAACTCACAAATCCCTTAGCTTGTTCCATATTGAATGAAAGAAAAAAAAATACATAATTGAGGTAGCTTGTTTACTCCTCTGGTCTTCTTCCTAAAGGTAGATCAAGCAATATTTTAAATTTTCTCAATTCATTTTCCGAGTTTTTTTGCATTAACCTAGAAAAGTCAAATCGAACCTTAGTACTATGTATGCACATCTGTTAAACATTGCCAGCTCCTGTAATAACCACCTTGGGGAATAATGTAGCATCTTAAAAGCAAAATTCCTTAGGTAGTATTTATTCTGTTGCAATGTAAAAAAAAAAAATCACAATTTTCATTTTCTTTTAAAATTATGTAACTTTTGATTTCATAGACCCCAGTCACCCTAGAAAATATCAACCAACACTATACAAGTAATATAATCATTATCAAATCATCTGACAAGTTGCACACTACTGTGTTTCCCCGAAAATAAGACCTAGCCGGACAATCAGCTCTAATGAGTCTTTTGGAGCAAAAATTAATACAAGACATGGTCTTATTTTACTATAATATAAGACTGGGTCTTATATAATATAATGTAATATAAGACCGGGTTTTATATTAATATTTGCTCCAAAAGATGTACTAGAGCTGATTGTCCAGCTAGGTCTTATTTTCGGGGAAACACAGTAAACATAGTTTAACACTTGGATGTTACTACAAAAGCACTAAGCACTTTTATTTTTTATCTGCTGTTGATGTTTTTAATAGTTGTTATTATATTCCTTTTATGATGGCTCAGAATATTCACTCAGTTCAGACCAAAAAAGGAAGAAGAAAAGAAGGTAAATTGGTGAGTCCCTCGTTTGTACGACGCATGCGCTACGTTTGTCTTTTTTCACCTGAATTGTTCCTTGAAATATGTATTATTATCCTTAATTTTACAGTCCAGTAAATCATAGCTTAAGTAATCAAAGTAGAACAGGGCTGAGACCTATGTTCTGACTGTAGAGTTCATGTTCTTTCTAAGCCAAGAAGCAAAGGGACAAACGCCCCGAATTCTAAACGCTATAGACGGCTACATGATCACAAACCCCTTTCCTCTTCTCCCGAAGTGTGCATAAGACTATATCCCCAGTCTATCTTGCAATTCATTGTGATCATCTGATGAATTTTAGCCAATAAATAGATGTGATCTGAGTGACGTGGCTGCTGCAAAATCTCCACATGCAATCCACCATACTGTTTCCTCTTAAGTGGCTGAGATGAACACAGGCCCAGGTCATCTCTGGGAGACACGTGATGACGAGAGCAGAGTGACATGATGAACGAGTTTGGATCTATCTGTGGGTCATCACCTAGAGGCAGATCAAGAATACCACACCGGGCTTTTGTGTGACTAAGAAATCACTGTGCATTGTAGTAAGCTACTGAGAATGAGCAGTTTATGGGTTACAGAAGCTAGCATTACCCAACATACCCAAACAGAAAACAATCTAAATAAGTCATAATAGGAAATAACAGCCAATCTAGGGATCATCATACAACCATTAAAACATTTTTGAAAAAAATATTAATATTTGGGTGATGTTCATGTTATAATGTAGAATTTTGAAAGTAAAATACAGAAGTGCATGTATAGTATTTTCCCAAATATAAAAACATTCTTTCTCAATTATATCTATCTAAATATATACACAGAAATTAATGTTGCTGACTGAATGAATGTGCAAGAAAAATAGAAGAAAATATGTTAATATTAAGTCAGGTCCCCTCTGGATGATGGGATAGGAGGAGGTTTTGACTTCTTTGTACTTTTCCATAGTTTCCAAAATCAAAATAATGAGCTCACTCCTTTTAAAATCAGAAGAGATTTCTGTTTAAGATTTCTTTTAAAAACCCAATATATCCAGACTGACGGATAATACGGAACTGGCTCTCAGGCCCCCTTACCCCAAGCAATGTTTGTCTACACCTACAACCCCAGCAGGTAGCCTGTGGACATTGAGACCTACCAAACTGTGCACTGGGGTGAGTCAAAGACCCCAGGGAAAAATAATTCACAGGAAAATCCTGGAAAATGAGAACATGCACATAACTCTTTGTTCCTTCACAACGAGGTAGCTTTAAAACACAGGTTAATAAATAACTCCATTAACAATACACTGAAAAGACAGAAAGTGAAATGATGTCAGTTACCCTGGATACGCACTCATGGGCAGGCAGAGATCTGGTGATATTCAGAACCAGGCCCTAAAGGAAAGCCTTCCTTTGCCTTTAAATAAGGATTACATGAGATCACACCCACAAAATGCTCAGCAGGATGCCAGGCACATGGCCAGATCCCAAAGGTTAAATGCAACCACTATTATTTTTATTGGTTAAAGTGTGAAAAGAAGAATTAATCTTTGTTTTAGTATACTGCCAAAATTCAAGTTGAGGCATTAATTTTCAGAGCATTGTTATTCGTTTCTAAGGAAACTGGCAGGAAGCTACATGTGAGCTTCCATAAAGCCTGCCTGCCCACAACCTGCCTTGATCTCACCTTCACTCTATAGGTCTCCTGCTGCTTCTGTTCAGTGAACACCACAGAACTAGGAGGGAAAAGATATTCTAGCACACAGAGATTCTACGGAGAGGACCAGAGAAACTCATGTATATTTGCAGTCCCAAGAAGAAGAGAAAAGAACGTTTTATAATAGGGGATCTCTTTACAAAAATATATACAATAGGAAATGGGATATATATAATAGGAATACAGTTAGGAAAAGCCTTTAATACCAATTCAGGTGTTCCTTTAAGGAGGATTTGTAAGTAAACATTAACAAGTAAAAATTTTCTGAATAACAATATTTATTGAGCATTTACTATGTCTCAGGACACATGATAAACACTTTCTGCCTGGAAGAGTCAGAGTTTTTAGCAACAAGCAATAGAAATTGACTCTAGCTAAAATAAGCATTAAGTAAGTTACAAAAAAAGATACTGGGATGTTCACATACTCACCAACAAGGTGGGAAACTGAGGCACAGAAAATGAGAAGGAACCAGCAGCAGTCAGGAAGAGTCAAATCTCACCACAGAAACCATGTAGCTCATGAGGACACCACCATTATTTTTGGAAAGCAGACACTGCTGCAACCTCTGATGGCCCACATGTGCCATTTGCTTCTTTGCATTCCTGACTCCAGATTCAAAATAATGGGCAGCTGATATGGTGGTAAAATGAAGATTTAATACAGAGAAATCAATGTTATCCTTGCTTGTCATTATAAGACAATAATGACCATCATCTCACTACAAAGGTTGTAAGATCTTTGGCAAGGTCCTAACCACACAGTATGATATGACAAAGCCACAATAGTCTAGGAGGCTTGTAACTGCCTAGAGGATTAATAGTACGTGTCAATCAGCAGTTCCGTTTTTGCCTAAAATACAGTTCCTTTATGGTGTAAGTAATTCACAGGGCTTTAAGATGTGATTATACATAAAACGAAAAGAACAAGTTATCATATTGACGAATGAAAACATGTTATAGCTAAAAGCAATCCAAAGCGAGACAAGTTCAATAAAAACTCCTTATCTCCATTTTAGGATGTAGGTCATTAGCTCAGGGAAGATGAATTTCTCCATTCATATTTCAATTTCTTCCCTGGCAAAAAAAAAAATAATAATAATAACTGAGGTTTTGAAATACAATCTTCTTGCTTAGTCAAATGTTTGAGCATCTCATATCAACATGAACGGAATAATTAATAAATTGTGGAGATTCCACAAACTAAAAAGTGGTGGTTCTAATGAAGTTTCATCTATGCTTATATGCAAATACTGTCAAGACAGGCATTTTGAGGTAAGTAAGGGACACAGCCCCTCATCCGTCTTTAAAGACAACTGAAAGGGAACATCAATATTAGACGTGCACACAGTGGGTATTCTGCCATTATCTTTTGAATGTATACATTAAATTTAGTCCATAGAGGAGAAATGTAGGTAACTAATAAACCTCCGAAGAAAACTGTAGGCAAGAAAAACAACTGCTTCTTTAAAGCATGACTACAAAAGGTAGCTCATACAAACTGCTACAGAAATGAATATTATCCACATATTAAAAACTTAATTCACCAAACCAAATTTACTCTCTCAATCAGACATAAGTCCATTTTCTGTGCAAGAAAATGAGACTCTCACTCAATATCTTATCATTATGAATTGTGTTTCAGAAACAAAAGGTTTACATTGCCCATTTTAAACAAATGTTCAAATTAACAAGCTTTCCATAACTATCCGGCAAAATGTTCTATTGCCCAAAGAGATACAACAAAATGAATCATTAAGAAAATATCTGCAGATTAAACAGTTTCTATAAATTGTACCTTAGAACCTGCTACATCCAGTTTAATTTAATCTTCTAATTTTATTAATATGTATTTTCCATCTTAAAGATGCTGACTCACACAGAAAAATCTCCCAAGAATATCATCATCAAGTTAACAAAGGATAAATGCTTGGGGAGGAGATTAAATCTAATCTGACTCGGTAGAAATCCCATCTTTGTCAATTATTAGCAGTACAACCTTGGCAAGTTTTTAACCTTATCTTGCCTGTTTCCTTGCTTTGCAAAATAACAATGCTGCAGTAAAAATGGCAGTATTTGGCAACTGATTGAATATGTTAAACATGAAAGGCATTAGAAATGATCTGGAGGGATCTCAGCTTGGTAAGTAGAGGGACATAAAAGGAAGAGAAGGTTTAGAGCAACCAAGAGATGACAACTTCCATTTGGACCAGGAGAGGTGGAGACACCCATAAATGGATGGCCAGCAGACAACGAGGAATGTGTTTCTGTCACAAAGAGATTATTAAGCTCATACACACAGATTCCTGGAAATCAAACACATGTCTCAATCAACATCGATTTTCAAAATATTTTATAAAATATCATTTTATTTTAAAACACAGCCACATACGAATAAAGTAGAAAGGTGAGCAAATACATATCAATCATTTACAAACTTTTTAAATTAAAATATGAACTCTCATAACACACGACTGACAGGATACTGATTATCACATGTCTCAGATTTGTCTATGAATTTGAATCATGACAGCAGTGGACTCCCTGAAATTATATGCTGATAATGACGATAATGATAGCAACAAAATCTCATATAGGACTTACATATGGTAGGCATATTATCCTTCCATATAATTTTTCCCATTAAAATATCATAATTATTAGGTGGAGTTCCCATTTTTGGGACAATCAGAAAGATACATGTACGAATCAGTTTGAACCTTTATCTCCAATCTATTTGGTAAAACTCTAGTTGTGCACTTGGTTCTTGTCAATCTTGTGGTGACAAGAACGTAAATACTATGAAGTTTTGCCGGATTCTTCTTGCTTCACTTTCCTCAGGCAATCTCAGTGCCATGCGCACTTCCTTTTATATTCACTATCAACTCAGTTCATTTTCACCCAGTTAGACTTGGTACCATCTCCTCTTCCAATACGATAAATATCCCTTCTGATCAAAACCAGAGGAGACTTTCCTTCTACCGAAACTGCTCACTGAATAAGAGACGGATTACTCTTTCACTCACCAAAGAGGTGCTTGGATTCATTTTCTCAATTCTCTTTTGGCTCTAAGCAGTACCAGAGAGGCCGGCCCCTGGCTACACCCAGTAAAGGAGTGTCACAGGGATGTGACACACAGCCAAAGTTATTGTCAACCCCTGTCTCCAGTTGGAGTTTTCTTAAACAAACACTCCGCAAGAACCAAAATGCCTTTTTTAAAAGTTTATTTTCATTTTTTCAAATTTTTATTTAAACTTGCTTCATAGTCTGTCTCTTTCCTTCCCTTCACCCTGTAACTAATGGCCCCAGAATATGAATGCCACCTTGCTAATTCCTCCAAAGCAAAAATGGTGTCTTAAAAACAGTGTACAATCCCCGACCACAAAGTGGTGGCTAAATAAATGCTTATAAAACAAATCCACGACTAAGAAGCCAATTAGTTCAGTAAGTCCAAATCTCCATGAAAATCTGAAAAATAAGTCCCTTCAGCTGTGCAGCGCCTGAGGGAGGATAATCAGCTGGCTTCCAGAATTCCCTTAAGAAGGACCCTTAAACCTGAAATACTAGTATATCAGCACATTTACGAA
The DNA here is from genome assembly GCF_004115265.2 of Rhinolophus ferrumequinum. Lineage (NCBI taxonomy): Eukaryota > Metazoa > Chordata > Mammalia > Chiroptera > Rhinolophidae > Rhinolophus > Rhinolophus ferrumequinum. The sequence goes on from NC_046300.1 coordinate 61,318,691, forward strand.
AATAACGGAGGCAATGAAGACCAACATGAACTTTACACTTCTTTGCTCTCATTACCCAATCCCCAAACCACAGGAATATAAAACAAAAGTGATCCTTTCAAGTAAAAGGGTTGGAATACTAACCTTTACTGAGTCTATTATCAGAGTTTACTGAGGAATATTCATCCAGGTTTAGGGCTAATTCTACTGTTTTGTTTTTTTCACCATAAAAAACAATTCTGACAGTTTTTGAAAATGACACCAATTATCATTTCTTAAAATATCAGTTGATCTCAGTTTCTAAATTTAGCATCTGTAAAGTACCAATTAATTTCTTTTTAATATAAGTTCTAAGAAGAAAGAGGACTTGCTTATCTCCCACTGCTGCATCCATGGTGCCTAATACAGGTCGATAATCAATAAATATTTATTGAAGGGAAGAATAAATATACACTTCAACTGACATAACATAGAAAAGATCTGGTGTATAAGCATTTGAAGGAACTTTGAAAGGGAGATAAAAGAAGACCAATTGCTCGCTGAAGCTCCTCCCTCACGGCTTACTCTTAAGAGCATAAAAAATTGGAAAATTGAAATATGGGGCCTGTTTCTGTCTTGCACTCTCAAACCTGGCTGCGCTTCCTGGGCAAGGCCAGCTAACAGATGCTCTGTTCTTTATTTTCAATGGGAAACAACTGCTCTCGAAGGTTACAGGCAAAGAATGCACATGCAAAGGCTTCTAGCATCCAGATCGGAGCTGTCCAATATGGGAGCCGCCAGCCACAAGCATCTATCGAGCACATGAAATGAGATGTGCTGGCGGGATAAAATGCAGACCGGATTTGTGAAGATGAGGACAAAGACAGAAAAACAAAAAAGAATGCAAAACATTGCGTTCATAATTGTTTTATATTAATTACATGTTGAAAAAAATCACATTTTGAATACATTGGGGTAAACAAAACACAGTATTCAATTTAATTTCACCCATTTCTTTAGAATTTTCTTAAGATGACTTAAAAACCTTAATGTGGCTCACATTACATTCTATTGTACACTGCTAACCCTGCCCGACAGTAAGAGTCTATATGCCACAGAAAGAAAGGTCACTGAAAAACAGCAGAATCTGATTCCTAATTTCTTCATCTATAAATAGGGAAATTGGCTAGATGTTCTACCACATACCAACATGCAGGCTCCCTCAAAGACTCACAACAGCATCGGGAGATAAACACATCAGCCTCGATTAATAGATAAGAAAACTGAGGCACAGGAAAGAAAAGGCACTCATACAAAAGCTATGGAGCTAGTAAATGGGAGGGCAGAACACTGAACCAAAGTCAGCCTGACTTCCAAATGCGTGTTCTTCCCGTTTCTCTCCCGCAGTCAGTCATTCAGGGAACTTTCCCCATGTTCTAAAAGTCTTGAAAAAGGATGCCCACTCTCCTTCCTGATTTACCCTACGATGGGCTTCTCTTTGACACTCCACACCCTTCAACCAGATTTCTCACAGCTACTAAGCCACCGAGAAGAGAACAGGGTAAAATGGATTGAAGCAAACTGAAAAACTTGGACAAAATTACCATAGAGTGACATCCCGTATGATGCTTTCTCATGTAAGAGAATAAAGGTTTCCTAATTGGGCTTTTTTGCCTTTGCAATTCAAAGTTTTCCACTGCATCTGTCACTGTTAGTAGAACCTACAACAAAGCAATTTAACTAGTGGGAAATAGCTACCTGTGAATTTCCTAATTTGAGCCAGCGTATTTCACCTGGTATGAATTAGCTTACTTAGTCTCTTAGCGGCCTCCAGAGCTTCATTCGCAGTGTCTGCTACAAAGAATCTTTGAACTTTCACTCCGTTGTCAGACATCAGTTTCTTGCTCTGGTATTCCTGCAGGTTCAGCCATCGTCTGGAGGTTAATTGCACTGGCTAGAGAAATTGGGGGGAAAGCAAGAACACTTATTAATAACAAGAGAAATACCAGTCAACCTATATGGCCAGTCTTACAGATACCCTCATATAACCATCAGCAACACAGATTTTAGAAAGACAAAAGAAAAAAAGTATATTAAATTCTTCATGCTTAATTGTTTTTCTAATCAAAATGTTAAGAACTACACACACACACACACACACAAATAAATGCAAATTTTTAAAAACTATGACAACTCAGTGTGGGGACAGAGCCAGGAGTGCAGTTTCCAGGCTCTCGGCCTCACGTGGAAAGGTGCTGGCTCAGGTAGTAAATGGCCATCAACTGTGATTGGATGGCCATCAGCTGTGGCTACTTGGCCGTCAGCTGTAACCAGTGAGCCATTGGCCACTAATATAACTGCCGTGACTACGCTAGCAGCCAATGGGGGCTAGCAAGAAGGTGGTGGCTGAGCTAGCAAGCGCGGATTGCGGATTGTGGATTGCGGCTTGCAGAGAGGCAGATTGCAGAGAGACAGATTGCAGTTAGCAAGTGAGGTTGGTTGGCAGAGAAGCAGACGGCAGGATCATGTGGGTCCTGCTTCCTGTGTCTACAACCCAGGAGCCAGCGAGACTATAGCGGTATGACTCCCGTATCTGTGGCTCCGTGGGTGTTCCTTTTTGGCCTCACCATGTCCTGCGTTCCTATGTGGGGAGCGGGACCAGAGACCCCGCGTGACACCCTGCATGACACTCAGGATGATCTGTCATCTAGTTAGCAGTAACACACCAATGCCGGTTTCCTGGTTTTGATACTGCACTAAAACTATGTAAGGCATCAACATTAGGGGAAGCTGGGTGAAGCATACATGGGACTCTTGCACTATTTTTACAGCTCCCTGTGAGTCTATAAGTATTTTAAAATAAGAAGTTATTTTTTTAAAATGTTAAGGACTCTATTATATAGTGTATGCCTCCCAACCCCCACCCTAAATAAATAAAACTCACAGCATTATTTCAATACCTGTATGCACATCATTAATCACTGCAAGGTATCTCAGGAACTTTGAAGTCAATGGGCCACAGACTAATCCATTTCTTTCCCATAGTTTTTAATGGAGTCTGGGTATAATCATTATATAATCACTCATAACCAAAGTTGAGTGCAGTAACCTGAGTCACTATTAAACTAGTTCTAAAACCTGAAATTTGTGTATTAAAGTAAACTTGCTTAGGCATCATGTAGGCGTGGTTTCCCCATAGGCACTATCACTTAGTTGTTACTATCTGTGCTGAAAGAAAATGATAAAAGGGCAGAATGACATGAACAGATAAATTCTTCTCATTTTATCCAATAAGATCAACAGCATTCCCTACCAAATTCATAAGCTCATTTTTTAAAAGAAGGAAAAAAAATAGGGAAAAATGAATACCCTAAGCTGAAGCTCATTTTCATCCACGAGTTGTGATGCAAAGGAACCACTACTCACAGGAGGGAGGATGGCAATGTCATTAACGGACTAACAAACCAAAGCATCAGCCGTACAACTGGGTCACAAGACTAGTGGCGGAAGATCACCTGTTACCTCCTAGCGATTTCTGTCAAGGGCCCCGGTGGATGTCCAAGGCAGTTATCACACAGACCAGAAACTGAGGTCCACAAGGCTTTCCCACAGGGACCCATTAGCTTTCAGGACCTCTAATGTGTCCTTATAATGGCATTTTCTTTTCATCTCTTTTCATAAAATTTCATTTTCTTTCATCTCCAAGTTGCAAAGTACTCATGAAGCTTGGGACAAGGGGCATTTCAAAGTGGCTCCAGCATCTGGGAACTAGAGGGGGTTCTACTCAAGGCCAGAGTGTATCTTCAACTTCTTTTTCTCTTTATAAATAATATGACAGTGCTTGGTATATTGAAGATACTCAAAAAATACCAGTTAGGTGACCAAGGACTAACCCCTGTCTTTTGTTCTGTCCTCTGATGTAGATAATTGTTCATTCCCAGAAACTGACCTTCTCTAAAAACAGAAAAGTAAAAATCCTTTAGACCTGAAATAAACATGATGTAATTTACACACACTGGTAAAAAAATTCAAATTTCGATACGACTAAACCTAAAGATATCTCTCTGTTCTGTACTTAAAGAAAATTGGTAATGATGGCTCTAATACTGAAGTTGCCTGCACTTCTTTAGAAATATGTATGGTGGGATAAAAATAAATTGCCAGGCAAATAATGCTCACATCTTTTACTGTATACTATATAACTGCATATGATTTGTTACTCTTCTGAATTTTTAAGTCTTGATGAAACATTCGTAATTTAAATAACACAAAAATTCAAAAATGAACATATTCATTTTCTCAATAGTCTTAATAGCACATCACATAACATATCAAGAAATATTCAACTTTTAAGCATTTAGTGAAAGCCCCTTAAAAAAAGATTAAACATTAGATATAAGCCATATTCTGGAACCACTTTTAAAAGGAATATGGGGAAGAATACATAGATTAAGTGTATGTTGACATATCAATTTAAAGCAATTAACAAAAGAAGAAGAAGAAAAAAAGACTGGTTGAAAAGAACACTTGAGAGAGATCAAACACAGCCACAATGTGGTCACGGTCAATTCCTTTTCATCAGAACACTCACTGTATTAATTTTAGATATGTTAATGCAATTTGCTGCACACTAATTGCAATTGATCCAGAAACCAGCTTCAGAGACATATAATACATATTGACGGTTTCTGCATTGACTCAAATGAAAGCCTGCTTAAAATCAGTTGCTCTGAAATTGAAAACTAACACAGTGAACCCAGTTCCAAAGCCACTGCTGATTCCAAGCTATCACTCTACAAAGTGACCATCTTACAGAATAATCACCTATGTTTGTCAACCCTAAACTTGGAAGAATACAGTCCCTGACTGGGTCTAAAACTTCATTAACTCAACTTCATTTATTAAGAAGCTGGGATAGATCCAGAGAGGAACAACTTAAGTCTACTTTTGTATGTTCAGGTGGAAGAAACAAGGAGAGGAGACATTTGCTAAGCAAATGGATGTAATAAACTGCTGAACAATAACAATATTAATAGTTCCATCTACTATTGGTTGAGCATTCACCATGTGTTAGGCATTGTACTAAGTAAGCAGTCATGTATCTAAGGGTCAAAACAATCATGAAAACTCAAGTATTATTATCTTTCTCAATAGCTGTCATTAATGCAAAACAACAAATATTCCTAATCTTCCTTCTCCCAGGGATTCCTGGCCTTAGCCCATGTAACTAGCTCTGGCTGGTAAGTTTTAAGTACATATGGTGTGTGACACCTCTGGGCCAACATTGATTACCAACCTCCCAGCCATCCAAGTTCTCTCTTGACCTGGGAATGGCAGTATTCAAGATGGCAGGTGATCTACTGTGTTTACCCGAAAATGAGACCTAGCCGGACAATCAGCTCTAATGCATCTTTTGGAGCAAAAATTAATATAAGACCCAGTATATTATATTATATTATATTATATTATATTATATTATATTATATTATATTATATTATATTATATAAAATCTGGTCTTATAGTAAAATAAGACAGGGTCTTATATTAATTTTTGCTCCAAAAGATGCATTAGAGCTGATGGTCTGGCTAGGTCTTATTTTCAGGGAAATATGGTATCAGCCAGAGACCAGAATGAGGACCAACACAACCCCAGGAAACTGGCAATGCTTGTGTAGTGAAAAATAAATTTTTGTGACTTTTCAGCCACTGAGATTCCGGGAATTATTTGTTACTGTTGCAGAACCTAACCTATCATTAGCACCTAACTAATAAAACCATCTTACAAATTAGGAAGCCCAGGCTGAAGGTTAAATCCTTGGCTCAAGATCACAGGAGGCTGCCAAACTGCAAAGTTTCTCTGATCAACAGTATTGACTGACTGTGTGATACTGCTGGTTCACTGCATCTGTATTCTGGCCCCACGTTCCCAGAGGTCCTTGGCGATAAAGACTGTGACCGGGATGAATAAGATCATGTACCTGTTCAAAAGGCCAAAAATCTACCAGGAATAGAACTCTCAGAAACGCTGGCACAGCACTTGTAAGGCAAACTGTAACTAACTGCTCCAGGCTTTGGGAGGGAGGGACGGAGGTGGTGAGTCCTAAGACACTATAATGGTAGAAGTGGTTTATTTCAACTCCTAGGAAGAGAGCTACCTGCTAAAAGACTAGACTAATATCTTCACTGCAGGAGAGAAGTCAGGATTTCCCAGGAAATCCATGAATTCTGGAATGTAAGCAATGGAAGGAAGTTTAAAGATCATCTGACGCAGTACCTTTCAATTATTTCTGCCAGGTACTTGCTTACGTGCCTTTGGGATCTCCCCACACTTTGTCAACCAGATTCTGCCTAAATTGGAGACTGTTCAGAGACTGGACAGTGGTAGGAAGACAGCAGGCTTTCTCTTCCTCTTTCTGAGTTGGGCAACAACTCCGGCAGTGGCTGCCTCTCCTCTGAAGCTCAGGTCCCTCCGGACTGTCCTTTCTTCTATAATTCCAGTCCCACTACCTCCCCCACTATGACTCCTGCACCCATCAGCTGGCCCTGGCCTGATAACAACATACCTCCTTCCACTCCCTGGGCTGATAGAAGATTCCTGCTGTTACCAATCTCTGGGATGCCTCCCCAGCCCTGTTTGTTTTCCAATGGTCCTAACACCTCTGTAACTATTTGCCTTCCCTTGCTAAGTTCTATTAAAAGACATGGTGCCCCACAGAACCTGAAGGCACTGCTTCAAGGCATAGGAGCAGAAGGAAATGGCAGTGGCCCACTTATGAACGCAATGTTGGTACCCTAGTCTACATTTGTTTCCCAGGCAGTCATGTCTCATATATTGAGATTCCAAGGTATGAAAAGACTACTGGAGTCCAACCTCATCATTTTAAGCCAGGAACATTGAGGCTAAAGAGGGCATTTAACGTGCATCATGAGCCAGAGGCAGGATGAGAACCGGTCTAATTCCAATTTTCTTTCCTTCTTTCATTCAGACTTTGGCAAAATGAACATATTAGGCACAGCATCATGTTCTCCAAACGGCTGGCGCAGGTGAGCACCTGGGCTGTTTACTGTGGATCTGTATGTGGACCTTTCCATTGTGCCCTTCCCTTCCATGTCTTAGAAAGACCAACCATTTCTAAGCTAAAAAAAAAAGAAGAAAATACAACTTAAAAGAAAAGCAGCACATGAAGATTTAAGAGCTTATGGGAAGAAGGGAGCAGAGGCAGAAGAAAAAGAATTTAGAAATGAAGGAAAGGACAAAGGGAACTAAGAGATAAAAAGACAATGACTCAGGCAAAAAAATCACAAAACCAAAAAAAAAGTCAAAGCACAAAATTAGACAGCTACACAGAAAAAGAAAGCAAATGACACAACCAAGAAATCATACTTCACCCTATGAAGTATGGTTAAAATTAGAGGTATAGAAAGTACTGAAATAGCGCCACAGGAAGGGAAAATAAAATCAATAAAGGGAGTAGAGAAAGTGATGTCACTGAGCTGGGCGTCCCCAAAGGGAGAATCTGTGAGTCACATCTGCCCACAGGTGTTCTGCATTCACTGCCTTCAGCAGGACTTTGCTGTCAGAGAACGGGTGCTGGCTTACACCACAGGAAAGAGTTCCAAGGCTACAGAATAAGCCGAGCAAGCAGTAAATTTATTGAAAGAAACAGTGCAAGACAGTGCACTTTCAGCGTGGTGGCAGTGGGCAAGCTGGGAGGATAGCCACTGTGCCGAAGAGGGGTGGGGCTTGGGAATTGATTATTTTCAAAATGAGGACGTGAAATATTCAAGATTTAGGGGTGGCGTTATAGGCGTTCCCAGGTGGGTCTTTGCTGACCACTCCTTCCCTCCGGGAGGTGGGATTTTTGTCTTATTTGGCCCTTGTCATGGTGACACGGAGGGAGGGAGGATATTCTCTCCCTGTAATGCTAATAATTTTATAATCCGTTACAATTAGCTCAAGTTCACCCTGAGGGACAAGATGGTGTCCTGGGTCTGCTCTAGGCCACCGACATGGGGTTCTGGCTGATCTGGCAACTGCACCTCTTCTTAAGAATGATCTCATCTCTTCCCTAGTTTGTTTTCCCACTTCCTCCTTCCCTTCCTCCCCCTCTCCCCAAGGCCTGTTCTTTCTGCCTACAGTAACAACTTCCCACAGTAGTACTGCTTCACTTAGGAAAGCAGCGTGAAGGAAGATTAGAAAGAGCCAAACACTCACTGGCAATCAGGAAAACAAAAATGAAACATGAGAAGCCACTCTGCCAAAGTTTTGGGAATGTCACTGGTAAAGGTAGGGTAAACGGTGCTTTCTCATGTCATACCCATGCAAATAAAACAGCACTGTAAGCCCCTTCGGAGACAATTAGACAGCATTGATGAAAACTAAAACACTTACATCCTCTGGTCTGGCCAGTCCACGTATTGGATCTGACTGAGCAAAACACACATGTACTGAGGATACATACAGGGATCGTCCGTGTAGTGTGGTACATACTAGAGGGTAAAGTTGGAAGTGACCTAAATGCCCATCAAATAGACGGGCTAACTAAACCACAAATAGTTAAACTATATGAGACATTTAAAATATCTATGGCACCACAACAGCACCACTATCCACGTGGTCCTCTACATTCTCAGTTCTGTTATAACTAGCATGCCAAAACTTTTAAGCAACCATGTGTAACCCTCAGCACCCTTTATGTTGGCTGCAAGGACCTGGCAGCCACTTTGGAAGGGAGGGTGGAGTCACAGGGTTGAAGCAGCCTGGATTATTGAGTTATTACCTGAAGACTACTGCCTTCAAGTCACCTGACCCACATTTGCATGAATGAGAAATAAACCTATGATGTGTTTAGCACTGAAATCTTGGGAGTAACTTGTAATAGCCTCATCGACCAGTCTAGCCTGATAAGTATGAACATCCTAACACTGATTGTTCTCCAAGGCACATTACTGAAAGAAAACACCAAGGTTCATTGACCATATAAAGTAGAACAACATTTATATTTCGGGTACACATGTCCACACACAAAGCAACATTCTGCATCTTTTCAAGATAGAGCTGTGTATAAGTAAAGTATATGAAAAGGTCCAGAAGAAGTTCACCAAGCCTAATGCCAGTAAAGTGGAGGGCACAACTGGAAGATGCTGATCAAAGGAAGATTTAACCTAATCTATCTATCTATCTATCTATCTATCTATCTATCTATCTATCTAAAAAATTTATAGAAAAAAATCATTCATTATTTGTGTAATAAAAATCACTCTTTTTAAAAACACTGAAAGGAAGTAATCAAACCTAGGCTTTGACTTGTCTGAAAAACGAAGGGCTTACTTAAATGTAGCAGGGTTCTTGGCAAGCAGGGTAAAAACTAGGTGGGGAGCAAAAGCTTCCAATCACTGTCCCAGAGAAGCACCACCTCTCCTATAGACTGCCATCCCATAGGAAGAGGCTCTCAAACCTCACTTTGAGCTCTCAACAGAAACGCCGTGGAATACAAACAAGGAATTAGCTGTCAACTCAGAGGAAACTAAATTTCCCAGTGGTTACAGGCATGGCCAAGAGGCAAATGCTCGGGGCTGTGGCAAGCCAAAAGCTGGTATGTGTTTGTTACATTTTAGTTTCTGCCAACATCATTCTGTATGCAAATTAGCACCCATAAATCTACCATAGTCATGTTACCTAGGAAATACTAGGCTTCAAATATGTTGGTACATATGAAAAGACAGATCTCTATGAGTATCACAAAATAAAAGGCCTGATTGCTTAAAACAGGCTCTGATGAAAAAGCCACTTCACTGTTACTCTGCAAAAGAGAGTAAGTGGAATACTGCTTTTAAGAAGAAAAATAATAATAATAATAATAATGATGATAACAATAATAAAAATAATAGTACTTTTCTGTTAGGCCCATTGTGATAATGCCAGCACATCAACTCTTCCTTCAGAAAGAAAACAGGCTAAAGAAACAAAGAAAAGCAACACAATGAGTAATTAGCAACCTAAATCCATGGATAGGAAAAAGCAATAATGTGAGACATAGAGGAGCAGGTACATGAGTACTGACACTTGGGTATTTTGCTCCTTGATGTCTAGAACTGAAATGCTCCTAACCCCTCTCCATTCAGGTTATCCCCATGTTACACACGGTAAGAAAATTAATTAACAGTTAATTAACCCACAATGGCTGAGTTCTTACACTCTAGCAGGGAGGGGTACAGAGGGAGGCTACCCATGCTCTGATGAGAGAAAAGGCAGCTGATTTTCCTTATTTCCAAAGTGGAGGAAATTAACAGGCCCATTTTCATGCTTGTTGTGAGGATTAAATGAGTTAATATATGTAAATCAATCCAAACAGTGCCCAGCATATCATAAGTACAAAAAAAAAAAGTTAGCTATTATTGTTTAATGCAGAAATACAAAGGGGGAGAAAAAGTGTAACAAGGAGACACTCAGCAATCACTAGAATAAAAATAGCAGGTGGTCATCACATAACTGATAACAAAGTGCTTCTAGTGTCCTGCTGTTCATTTTACATGCATCGGGGAGGTCATTTTAAACTCTTTAATAGTGGAATCTCTACATTTAAATCACTCAACAATCATAAAAAGAGACAGAACAGTAATTTACAACAGGAAAGGCCAGACCAATCTCGCATTTGCTAAGCAACTTAAAATGTGCTATTTGTACTGAGTAAATTTACTTTCCATCTCATTTGAGCCACGAAATCCCCATCTCACCCATGAGGAAATTTTGAGGTGAAAAGAGTTTAAGTAACTCATCTAAGGCCACTCAGCTAGTTAAGTAAGAGTCAAGATATAAATCCAAGTCTGCGTAAAAAAAACCCATGGGCTTTCTATTATTCCAACTGATTGATCAATTGACTGATTTTTCTGGGTCAGCCTGTGATCCTATGTCAATAAAAAGGACTTGGAACTGCCACCAGACAAAACCTATACTTCCATTCCTAACCTAAAAATACCAATTTTTCATTTAAAAGAAGAGAAAACAAAGCAGCTGACAAATTGGGAATACAGATAAAGATGGTGTGGTGCCTGAAAAAACAGTGTTGATGGGATGTGGAATTTAATTAGAATAGATGGCTAGAGAAGAGAAGTACTTTAAAGTTTACTGATCAAGAGAAACAACACTTGAAGTCTATGCAAGAAATCAGAGTAGGATCTGACCAGGAGCCTGCAGCCACTTTTATTCCACTCACAATGCATCTGATAGTACCACACCTCTCTGTCTAAGACCCCAGGCAGTACGGGGGTAGGGGATAGCATCCATTAAAAAATAAAACAATTTGTCCTACCAGGAAAGAATTGAAAGTTGATCTTTCAAACTATCCAGAAATTGGATCATAGCAGTTTCCTATTTTAGAATTAGTTCTTCTTGAGTTACCTTGACAAAGTCTAATTATTTTTTAAACCAAACTGAATACTAGCTAATATATATGAGTACCATGAAGTTACATAAACTATACACTTGATGAGCATTACCTCATTTAATTCTCACCACAACCCTACCAGGAAGAAAATGGCAGAAGCCCATTTTACAGATGAGAAAATTAAGGCTCAGAGAAGCTAAGTGCTTGTTGAGAGTAACAAAGCTCATTAGAGGCAGAGCCATATTTCAAATTTAGGTGTGCCTGACTCCAGAGTCTGTGCTCTTCAATGAGACAGTAATGGTCAAGCACCTCCCAGCCCACAAAAGCGGGTCCTGAGCTGTGGAACTCACGGGGGCAGGAAGAGAAGCTGGAGGCGGTGTAGAGATTTCTCTGTAGGGAGGTACAGAGCTGCACTGAACAGGAGGTTGGGGCTAAGGATGGGAAGCTCTGGATGGGTTTTACTAAATCAAAAGAATTAAGATTCTCAAAGACACCACCTTGTTCTTTTTATCCTAGCGTTAGCAGAAAAGTAGTATATATTTTTTATGGAGCAAAGAAATGTAAAACTCTTTGTAGAAAGGGCAAATGCCCAAAGGAGAGCTGACTCCATAACTTCAGACTTCTGCTCTGCCAACAAGAAAGAAGGGGGTGGAGGCGGAATACAACCTTGATAAATATTAGTATGTTATCAGCAGAAATAAATGTATAAAATACAATAAAAATACATTATTTCAAAATGCCTGCCTGTCCCCTACTGGAGAGTGTGCCAGCTCAATTATGTTGCAAAGGAAAATTACTTTAATTTTATATTGTGAACAGAAGTGGGCAAGATTCATACACTCGTATAGCAGGGAAACAAATTAAGGCAGCGTAAACATATACTTGCATTGAACTCCTACCCAGGAAACTGGCAGGACCTGTAGTCTGTCCGTTCGTTTAACAGTATCCACGGGGCATTTATAACATGGCAGCCGCTCTGCTTGTCATCAGAGATGTGCCGGTCAACGGCACAGACAAGCTCTTTGCTGTTACGGTGTTTATGTCCTCCGAGGGACGGCAGGGAAGCCGGACATGGACACACACATGAAGAATATCTTCACAGAGTGGGAAGTGCTATCAAGGAAATAAAATACGTATGACGAACTGTGGAGGCCAACTGTAGACTGAGGGGTGATCTCTAAGGAAGTGACATCTGTCCTGAGGCCTGAAGACAGAAAGGAGGTGGACATGTGAAGAAGCTGTGAGGACACTGTCCAAGGCTCAGAGGGAGGAAAGGATTCATATGAGCAGGAAGTAGGGGCAGTAAGGTAAGAGGACGGAAAAGTGAGCAGGGAGCCCATGCAGGTGCTTGTAAGCCACGGGCCAGATTTTAGATTTTATTCACTCAGTTGTTTAAGCAGGGTGGATGAGATCAAATTCACATTTTAGAAGAGTCAGTCTGTCTTCTGTTTAGACAATGAAACCGGTTACAAGAGAACTGCATTAAACCACACCAGAGTGAGCAACGTTTTCCTATAAACAGTAAAATAGTAAGTAATTCAGGCTTTGAGATCAGATAGTCTCCGCTTCAACGATCCAACTCTGCCTTTGTAGCATCAAACAGGCACAGATAACATATAAAGTGATGGGCAGGGCTATGTGTTCCTGTTGCCTTACAGCTGCCAAACTGTTTGTTCCCCCACTTTTCCCAGGATTTCACAAGGGAGTGCCTCAGCAAACTGAGGTCCTATGGAGTCACATGGGTCCCTCCCCTTCAACAGATCCCCTGGGGTTGTGTATGGGTGTGAAGGCAAAGTACAAGCTGGAGCACAATGGGGACTTTCGGTTAGACAGCCAGCAGGCACGTAACTCACAGATCTGGAGACTGACAATCTTTACCTCCTCAGTTGTTAACTAATAAAAGCCATACATTGGCCGATTCAGGGGCGCAGTCCTTGAGGCTTGAGTCCCTTGGCCCAGCTTGTACTCTATTCTTGGCTGCTGTCTTTCTTAACCCTGCACCACCCTTCTCGCTTCCCACAGCTCTTGTCATGCAGGACGCGACATGTTCCGATGAAGTTTCATTTACAAAAACCGAATTTGGTTTGCAGACGCCTCAACTAAACAATAGAGAGGGCAGTGGAGGTAGAAACAGATATAGTTCAGTGATGAAGCAAAACTTACTCCTGGATTAGATACTGTAGGGTTTAAGGTAAAAAGAAATCTAGTATTAGACAGACTACACACACACATGCACACCACAAGCACACTTCACACAGTTCATATAAACCTGGTGAATTTTACTGTGTTTCCTGGAAAATAAGACCTAGCCGGACAATCAGCTCTCACGCGTCTTTTGGAGCAAAAATTAATATAAGACCGGGTCTTATTTTACTATAAAGTCTTATATAGTAAAATAAGACCCGGTCTTATATAATACAAAACTGATTCTATAATATAATATAATATAATATAATATAATATAATATAACATAATATAATGTAATAACATAATATAATACAATACAATATAATACCAGGTCTTATATTAATTTTTGCTCCAAAAGACGCATTAGAGCTGATTGTCCAGCTAGGTCTTATTTTCGGGGAAACACAGTATGTGTCATAAGAAAGCGTTCCTTCAGAAATAATCTTCAGCTTGGATTTTTTGCCCAAGCTGGCCTTTGCATGACACTTAATTATTGAAACTCCTGTACATCATTCCACCACAACAGAGCTGCTGGGTCTTTGATCTTACAACCTTCTTCCATTACTTAATATTAATCCCAGAGGACAACAGGCACACCGCTGTGCTGTAGCCTCATCCTGCTACAATGGCCCATCTGCAGCTCTTCTCCAAGGACAAAACACAAGGCCTTCCTAGGTCAAAGAGACATCATGCAGGAATAACAAAAAAGAAATAAAAAATAAGGATTAGTAAATTGTGGCATAGCCAATGAAATACTCTAAAATGGTTCAAAAGAATGAGCCAGCTCTTGAAACATATCAATGCAGACATATTTCCAAAATAAAACAGAGAAAAATAAGGATGTAACAGAGAAGAGGGTCACATAAGAGTATGCATACTTAAACAGGAAAAAAAAAATAATGTTCTGGAGACAAACGAAGGGGTTCGTAGTATGCCCCCCAAAAAAATATATATAAATATATATGTATAGCCACTCTGTCACACTATTATTTTGAGCTGCAGACAACTGAAAAGAAACGGATACAGGGAAAATTCTCTACTCCCCTGACTCTTCCACCAGGAAGAGCAAGACAATTCTTAGTCCAAGGAGGCAAATCTATACTCTTAGCCCAAAGGCAGCACCGCAGGAATCAATGTAACGAACCTTACTTACTGGCCAGCCCTAATCTCCCATGAGTGTCCCCCATGTTTACCTTTTGCTGCCTCTAGAATCTCAAAGTCCTTTTCCTTTATCTTCTCACTTCTTTGCAAACGTATTGCTCTTTTGGTAAGATGCCACATAAGCCCAATGCTATGGTTAATCAACTTCTCTTTGTTTTTGTGTTTTGTTTGTTTGTTGTTATATTAGTTTCAGGTGTACAAAACAAGGTGTAATAGTTAGACATTTATATCTCCTCACAAAGCGATAACCCCCTTCCCCCAATCTACTACCCCTCTGACATCACACACAGCCGTTACATTCCCCGTCTCTATTCCTTATGCTGTACCCCACATCCTGTGAATATGTGTGTATGTATATAACTGTGTATATAACTGTATATATATATATACACACACATATTAAATTACAGTTGACATGCATCATTACTCAGCTTCAGCTTCAGGTATACACTGCAGTGCTCAGGCACCTACACCGTCCCTGAAGTGGTCTCCCTAATAAGACAAGTGTCCATCAGATACCCTACAAAACCTTTACAACATTATTGATTGGGGAATAATCCCCAAACTGACTTTCGCATCCCCGTGGCAATCTTGTGGTTACCAATTGTGCTTTCTAATCCCCTCATCTTCTCCATTAATAAATCAACAAACAAGTGTTGGCGAGGATGTGGAGAAAAGGGATCCCTCGTGCACTACTGGTGAGATTGCAGATTGGTGCAGCCACTATTGAAACTTCTCTTTGTTTTTCTCTTGGCAATCTGCCTTTTGTCAGTCAGTCAGTCAGCAGGACCCCAGTCAATAAACCCAAGATTGGCGGAGGAGCAGTCTTTCCTCCCCTGCACATATAAGTTGACATAGTAAAACAATTTGGAAAGTGAATGTCAAGCTTGGGATAGTGACTACGTTAGAGAGCTAGAGAGGGGCACGGGATTGAGGAACGGGCACTAAGGGTCTTCAACTCTATTGGTTATGCTTCATGTCTTTTGTTTAAAAAGGACCTGAGCAAACGCAAGAAAATAGCAACATTTGGAACTTCTTCATATTGGACACACAGATGATTGTGACATTAATCTCAATATTCTTATTTTTTTCTAAATATAGTTATATACTTAATGTAATTAACTTAATAACCACACTTAAGTCCAGGAGTTAAGATAAATTTATTAATCAATAAAATGAAAGAGGGCAAGGTAAAGAAATAATAATTTTAATCAGAAAAAGTAAAAAAAAAAAAAACAGATTAGGTTGGTGCAAAAGTAATTGTGGTTTAGAAGGTTAAAAATAACTTCAAAAACTGCAATTACTTTTGCACCAACCTAATAGAAGAAACCTGACTTCTGCTGAGCCAACGGCTCCTGTTGTGTGCGAGTAACTGCCCCCTGGAGGTGTCCCTGTGCCTGCTGGAGGCTGGCACCGCCCCAGTGTGCACCCGTGTGCCTAGGCACTGCCCCCCCAGAATGCCAGCACTGCACCTCTGGAGAACAAGTGAAGTGAGCTCAGGGAAAGAGGGGAGGGTACTGGTTTTCATCCATGGATTGTCTAAGGTTTGTCCAAGTGACTTGTCTTTTGTTAGGTTCATGTTCATAAAAATCGGTTTCTGGTTTCTGCTCACTTCTTACATGAGTGAATAATTCTATAAGTTATTTCCTGAAAATTTGGTCATTATTTCATCTTATAAAAATGTGTGTGTGTGAGAGAGAGAGAGACAGAGAGAGAGAGAGAAAGAGAGAGAGAGAGTCTGTCATAGCAAAAGGGGTTTGGGGTTCGAAGAACCGTGTTCACGTGAAGTGCTCACTTGAAAACAAATCCAAAACAGTGCAATAACACAACAGCCATAAACTCAATCTTATTCTGGGGCCATTAATTGCTCAACTAAGCCCAGCCAACCATTTTACACCATTCCACATGCCAGCAGAACAGATTATTTATGATAGAGAAGAGAAAATACTATTTTTCTTCCACCACACTGCCCAAATACATCACCACTAGGAGACCTACAAGGGTGTTTTCCAAGATCTCCACCTCAAAGGAGCTGATGACACTGAGCAAGTGAAGCAGAGATATTAGTAAAGCAGAATACTCAACCTTCCTTGGATGCTGGCAGGATACAAACAGACAAGTTACATGAAGGTGTTTTGCTACATGTGAGTTCAGCATAGCCATTCCAATGGGTTAAAAGTGTCAACACTGTGCATCAGATATAGCTCCTTCATAAAGCCCTGTCTCCTTCCTCCCTCCATCCCCTTTAGTTCCTACTTAAATTATTCCCCAAAGTCCCTTCCAATAGATTCAGTGAAAGCTTGCAAGGGACAGACTTTATTTCAATCAACCCACTCATGCTCCTTCTAACACTCTAATAGCACTTAATAGTTTAAGATACATTTGAGTTTAATAGGATTTACCTGATAGAAATAGACTTGTCGTCGTTTCTCTATAGCAGCAGTTTTGAGCGAGCTAGCTAACTCAATGTCATAACTCCGCCTGTCAACCTGGCATGCTGAAGAAATGGCTCGGAGAGTAAGTACATCATGGGCCTTTGATGGGGAAACTCCCCAGATCCGCTCTTCGACATTTTGAAGGCTTGCTATACAGAATGATAATTGGTTTCTGCGAGGTTCCGAGTCCACTCTTTTTGTTTAGAAAGAGACTTCAATTTTTTATTAAGTAAAATATTACTACAGTGGGAAACTAAATCTTACAATGTTCTATTAAGAAAGATAACTTTATAGGAAGTGTTCCTTTTTCATATTTCCACCGTCACAATACCCATTTATAGGAGAGATTACAATCTAAAGTATTAAATCCCATTGCCCTCCCCAGTATTCCACATGAAATGTCCTAGTTTTGAAAGCAAAGCACATGCCCAAATCTTTCAATTCACATTAGGCATCTCTTCTCTGGCAATAATTTGAGTTTCCTTAGCCAGGGTAGGGGAGGGAGAGAATCACTAAATCTTACTACCTATATCTGTATGAATAGCCCATAGAAGTTAAATTCAAGGCAAGCTTTCAGAAAACTGGATAATGTGGAAATGAAATTTCAAAATAATCCCTGAATAGAGAATTTGTACTACAATGCAGGATACATGCCATTCACTTTCCTCCAGAAAACTTTTGAAAGAACTACTGTCATTCATTTGAAAAGTCCACTGTGATAATAGAAAAATCTGAAAAGCACACACAGAAAAAAGGACCCTTGCAAAATAGACAATCTGACACTTAATGCCTAAGCAGCAAAGGAAACAACATAGGATACCCTCTAAAACTAGAAGATTCAATAAGAACAAAGAATCTCAAGAAAGTTTAATCCTAATGATTTTTCTTCCAGGAACCTATAGTCAAATGCTATATGACATTACTACAATTGAACAACTGGTCCAAACTAAAATTTAACAGAGAAAATGAGACACAAAAGAGCAAAATGTGATATATTGCTTGATGATGTCACGATGGCAGGTTCAGGAGTTGACAGAGAAATGGGCTTCAGAGCGTGAGTGAGGAAGAAGCCTTCTTTGCCTGCCACTCATTAGCAGGTGACCTTAATCCTGTTTACTTTTGTTAAATGGGACTATAACCACCACAACCTCACCAAGTTGCTGAAAAGTGAAATGAAAGATGTCTGTGAAATCTCAATCTGGCCTGGGATCAAGAAGCAACCCCAGAGAGGCAAGAGATACTACCACAGTGGGAATATGGTGTCCACTGCTTTCTGTCTGGCCTGATCCAGCCAGTACCCAATGGCTACCCAAGGACAAACAAGCCCAAGTAACTCTCCCCTGTAGGTCCTTACTCTCTTCTCTTAAGGACCTCCTCCTTTGTTTATAGAAGGGGTAGTCGCCTCAGAATTGATTGCTATATCCTGATTGACCTACAGATCCCGCTATCTTTGAGGCACCTGACCCTCCCCAGGCAGAGGAAACACCCCAAGGAAATACTGCCACACTGATGGCTGGAGAAATGACCGGAGGCCTTGAGACCAAGCACCCTCCCAAAAAGCAACCCACTGAACAGTAAAAATCACATACTCCACAGCATTAGACGTAGCGCTGGGCAGAGTGCGAACACTGAAAGGAAGAACACAAGTTTGTTCCAAAATTTCTAAACAAAATATTCACAGCAGCACTGGGGAAACCAGCAAGGAGGAAGGGAGTGTGCCTGGTAGAGCAGACATTGAGAAGAATCCCTGAGGGGCAGCAGGCAAGTAAGAACGGAAGGAGAATCCCAGCACTAAAAAAGCCCAGAACAGGACTGGTCCAAAAGTGTGAGTAGCTCTGGTTATATTTTCAACTTGAAGGCTAGATTCACAGGGAGCAGAAGAGGGGCCAGTAACCATTAGGACAACTGGTACCATGTAGCAGACAGTAAGCTCCTAGACAAAAGTGATAATTGTGGGGCAAGTGGTCTGAGAAATGACACAGTGCCCCAGGTAGCTTCTGACACCTAGACAGAAGACAAGGTACAGGCACATATATCATGTGGCTACATACTCTGCCCCACTCACACAGGCACTGATGACAGGATGATGTAAGCACAATGTCAAGAGTGATTAAACAATGGAGGCCATCAACATCGTGAAAGAGAAACAAACAAAAGAGCTAACACTGAGGAAACAGTTCATGGAAGACATAGCACAAAACTGCACTTTAAAAAGTGTAATACATCAGATATGAGTGAATGCTATATCCACCAAAGCGGTCATTGCAGCACTATTCACAGTAGCCAAGACATGGAAACAATCTACATGTCTTTCAAAGGAAAAACTGGATAAAGAAGATGTGGTACATATACACAATGGAATACTGCTCAGCCATAATGAAACACTGCCTTTTGCAACAACATGGATGGATCCTCAGGGTATCATGCTAAGTAAAATAAGTCAGACGGAAAAGGATAAGAACCATATGATTTTGCTTATACGTGGGATATAAAACAGAAAGTAACAAACAAAAACAAACTCACAGAGACAGATAACAGTATGGTGGTTTCCAGAGGGAAAAGGGGGTGAGGGGAGGATGAAGAGGATAAAGGGGGTCAAACACATGGGGATGGAAGGAGAACTGACTGGGTGGTAGCACACAATGCGATATATCAATGATGTATTACAGAAGTGTATATCTAAAACTTATATAATGTATTTAAACCAATGTTACCCCAATAATTTAATTTTAAAAAATTAACTAGAAACCTTGAAAGTTTAAAATTGATGTCTGAAAAAAAATAATAAAGGCAAGAAGATATAGGTTGAAAATACAGGGAATCAAACCAGAAAACAATTCAGTGACCTAGACATTGGAGGAGGGAATCCCACGGTCAAATATCTGGGGAATAGATTTTTTCCCCTTACTTAGAGATTCTCAATACACATTATCTTAGTAAAGGTCCTGAGAAGTCATTTTAAAAAACCATTTAAAAAATCTATTTAACACAGTTTTCCCCAAGCCAATTTTCAGTTGGTATCTGCTTTAGTTACTCCTTTGGGAAATGCCACAGACTGCAAAAAACAAGACAGGTACACAACTAACCCTAGCACCATACAGAAGGAAACGGGAGCTGTGTCACCTCTGTGTGAAAGTATTTTTGTTTATTCGAGCATTCCACACTTGTCTTCTCATTATGCTCTACGACCTCCTTGGGATACCCTGCAGTACATCTAAAGAAAGAGGAAGAGGGCCCAAATTTGGGCCATATCAGTGATGTGCCATTTAGTAGGCTATTTTCTACCAGCTCCAAAACCTCTCCTTAGATGCTCACGGCTCCATAGACTGAAACTGCAAATTACTTTCCCTGGTGCCTGCTGGGTTCCCATGAGGTACTGCCAATACGGGGCACCACAGGAAGACTAACAGGCTGGTGGACAGAGAAGTACCTGCCCCCTTTGGTATGTCTGATGTTTACTCAGAGCCCGGCCCACACCTCTTCACCATGGCAGTAGCAGTTGGTTACAGTGTAGAGCAAGGGTGTCTAAACTTTTTTCAACGTTTTTTACCAAAGGCCATATGCGATAAAATACACAAACAGCCGGGCCACTCACTCGAGGTGAAGTACGTATTGCCTCACCTGGTTTATTTAAGTAAACTAAATATATTTTTGGAATTTGCTGCGGGCCAATTAACAATGGATCACGGGCTGCAGTTGGCCCGCGGGCCGCAGTTTGGACACCCCTGGTATAGAGGTTCCGCCAGCACTCCCAGACCAGCCTCAGAATCACCAGAACCATCCAGGCAGCCCTTCTTCTTAATGCTCTGGATCCCAGCTCTGCAGAACCCCACATCCACGTTTCACATTCTTGGAGAGCCCTGGTAGCTTCCTTTTATTCTAGGAGTGGTAGCTGTTTCGGTAGAAAGAATGTTCCAATTACAGTTACAATCTGCTTGGTCAGCTTTCTTTTCGCTCTTCCAATACATCTTTAACCCACCAATAATTCTTTAATCAATTTTCAATGTTAAATTATCCCTACTAAAATAACAGGCGTCATTTCTGTATTTTTGACTGGATCCCAGACGACAAAAGCAGGAATGGAGAGGAAAGTATGAACACAGAGAAATTTGGTCAATGTCTCCCTCTTCCATTCTTTCTTGCCTGTAACTATTACCCACCTACAGAGACAGAGAACACCAGCTCCATCGGGCAAACACTTTGTTCCTGAACAAATGCCGGGTGCTTAGAACCCTGAATGATACAGAGTAGGTACTCAGTTCAGTTTTTTAATTGAATGGACACTTGTATGAATGTACAAGATAGACAAAGGTAGGTCTGCTTAGTCTCAGGGAGACTCCTAAGGAATATTTTGATAAGCTATTTGGGGTGAATGGATGACATACAAGAAGGGCATTTTTAAGTAGTCACAAATGGTCTCCAAACTCCCAACTAAGAGAAGGTAGTCTAGTTAACTGCAGGGCTTTTTGGTGTGTGCACACACAGTATGGGGGTAAAGTTAAACTGTTCCACATGACGTAGGAGAACCTTCTCAGTGCATGGGGGAAGGCTGAGGGAGAAAGAGAGAACATGGGAGAAGAGACGCATCTTATCAGAATGCTTGAGGTAAGCTGTGTGGGTTGCCATGCCTTCACATTTCCCCTCTAAAACCTTCAGCATAATCTGGCTCACTGATACTTTGGTGTAAGAACATTCTTTCTGCCGAACAGGTGGATGAAAAAGGTTAAAGGATTAAGAAATACTTTAGTTACAAAATAGTCATGGTGATATAAAATAAAGCATAGAGAACATAGTCAATAATATTGCAACAACTATGTATAGTGCCAGGTAGATACTAGACTAATTGGGGGAACTCACTGCATAAGTTATATAAATGTCTCACCACTATGCTGTACACCTGAAACTAATATAATATTGAATGTCAACTGTAAGTGAAAAATATAAGTAATTTTTAAAAAAGAGAAATGCTGAGCCCCATATTAATTAAGCACTGGCAAGAGCAGACATTATGGGTTGTGTTTTCTAACACTAGACACATATTATTTTTCCACACCAATTCTCCAATTCTCTTACACCAACTAGGGGTGTCCAACAATTCAATTTAACTCTGTCACTAACTCCCAGAGTTACTGCAGACCCCACAGATTAAGGGCTCAGTCCCACAAGACTACCCCCACTTCAGACACCAGCTGCAAATGGAGTTCTCTGGCTGCCTGGCTGACTACAAATTTGGGGGTTCCCATGGAACCCTTCTTAGGTTCAATAATTCTCTAGGAAAACTCACAGAACTCAGGAAAGTGCTTTACTTATGATCAAGTTTACTATCAAGGATACAATTCACCAATAGCCAAATATAAGACATGCATAGGGCAAAGTATGGGGTGTGAGCAAAGCTTCTGTGCCCTCATGGGGTACACCATTCTCCCAGGTAGCACTCACATGTGTCCACCAAGCTGGAAGCTCCGGTAATCTCCTTGTTTCAGAGTTTTAATCCAAGTTTATTACATAAGAATAACTGATTAAATGATTGGCCATTGGACACTCTTAACTAAACTCAATCTCTGGGTCCCCTCCCCTACCCAGAAGTAGGGTTAGGGAGGGAACTAGAAGTCCAACCTTCTAAGCAGGGCTAGCCTCTCCCTGGAACCTATCTAAATGCCCACCAGAAAGACAGTCCCACCACTCAGGAAATCCCAAGGGTTTTAGGAGCTCTGTACCAGGAACCTGAGACAAAGACCAAATATATATATTTTTTATTATGCCACACATCATGTGGTAGAAAAGTCAACTTTATGGGAATTACAGCAGTCTCTTATCGTGTTCTCTGCTCCTTCTCATCCTATAACTCTAAAAACAAACAAAAAAAGATAAATTCTGTGACACAGGAATGAAATGTATATTATTCCTGTAAAAAGGGAATTCAGAGTATTATAAGTATATAATGTACTACATTCTATTTATTATAAAGGAATGAAACCAATTTTATGAAGTACACATGGAAAATAACTCTTAATTATTCATTCTATATATTTCAAAAGAAATGTTAATACATCTAATTGCACTGTATTGTTCATATTACTTGTAAAAACTGTAAAGGTCTTAGTCACAAGTGCATTAAGCATAGAACTAGAGAAAATCATTTAAACTGTGGACTTCGGTAGTTCTGTTATGTAGAAAGATAAAATACTGATGGCCAAAAGATATTAAACATAGAATACAATGAATTCCCTTTCTTTGCAAAGACATTAGAATAAAAAGGTATTACATTAGGGCTACAAGCATTTAGTAAGCACTTACTGTGCAATACAGACAGTTTAAAAGTGGTTTTGTAGGAAGACTTCAAGCTAGATGTCCAGTCATCTTGATAAGCCCTTCTTGAACTTTTACACACTGTACTCTGAGTATCTGACATATAAACGGCAAAGTCTCTGCTCTTGAGGGACTCCTGGGGCGAGGATGACGGATGCACAGCCTGTGCCAGTCCTCCCCCAATCAGATTGAGGACAGGTATCACTAGTCAACTGCTTCCGTTTCCCCAAAGAATGGCCCTGGCCCCAGAATCCTCATCGCACAGTGCTCCACACGGGTACCATCCACAAGAGTTGGAATACAAGGTTAACACCTACTAGCCTAGTATCTTAGTCAACTTGTGCTGCTGTGAAAATACCATAGCGACTAAGTGGCTTCCAATAACAAACAATTCTTTCTTACTGTTCTGGAGGCTGGAAAGTCTGAGATCGGGCTAGCAGCAGGGTCAGGGTCCAGTGAGGGTTCTTTTCCCGGCTTGTACATGACCGCTTTCTTCCTGTACCCTCACATGACTGAGAGACAGAGATCATCTCTCTTCTTAAATGGGAATTAATCCCATCGATGAGTGCTCCACCTTGTGGTCATGAAAAAGGGGTTCTATGGAAAGGAACTTCACAGGGTGATCTGATCACCAATTCCTACTGGGCAAGTCATGGTTGGTAGTCACAGCCCAGGCGTGTAACTTCTTTAGGGAGAGGCTTGTGTTTGAAAGCAAGCCCTGTCCGTTGTTTCTGTGCATCTAAGGTAACACGTCTTTGAAAATGCCTCTTTGCAGATCTCCTTCGAAGATGCCACCACCCTCAAAAGAGCAAATCTAACTGTCCTTCCAGTAATCCAATCCCTGCCTTGCTTTCTCTTGCCTCTATGTAATCTTCCTTATGTCCCCTCTTTAATTTCAAATGCATAAAAAAAAAACTTCAAAACTGTTATTCTCCAGAGCATTTGAGATCTTGCCCCTGGCACAGGGTGCCAGTTTGGCTCAAATAAACTCATAAAAATTCTCTACAAGTCTAGACATTACTTACATCAACAGCCTTCATGAATGAATTATTTCTCAAAGGCTCCACCTCCAAACACCATCGCTTTGGAGATCAGGGCTTCAATATAAGAATTTGGGGGTGGGGGTGGGAGAATTAACACTCAGTCCACAGGATCCAGAATACTAGGTCTTAATCAACTCTTCTGAACTAACATATAATGAAATGCAAAGGCTTTTCACAGCAAGTGCTATCATAACAGCTATGCCTGCCCATCTATGTATTGTCTATAGCAGCTTTGGCACTACAACTGCAGAACTGGGTACTACAGCACAGACTGTACGGCTGCAAAGCCCAAAATATCTACTGTGTCTGAAGAGAAACTTTGCTGACCCCTGATCTATATTTAAGAGAGATAGAGACAACGCCCCAGAGTCCAGAGGAGGAAACTGCATCTTAATTTCCTCCGTCACCAGCACTGAGAGTCCCGTAGCAGAGTGTTCTATGTCACTAGCTAAGGGACTGCATCCTAGAGGGCTCCCAGTGCAGCTATATGAAGACATTGCTTTGTTAAGTAAAAACAGTCTATGCACTTGGATGAGCTTCTCTGTCACCAGAAACATCCTGCTAGCCAGAGTGTCCTTTCTCACCAGCTCAGATCATGGGAGAAGAGGATGAAGAGCCGGTCCACTTCTGGAGGCACAGGACAAAATGGAAGGGAGAAGATTCTGGTTATGCTATTTTATCTCCCAACTGTGAGAATATGCAAAATAGCTCATGGATTAAATTAGCATGTGATTCCATGACAGGAAATAAAGATGGAAAATTTCACCCAGGGCTATCAAATCCAAGTATTGAGCACATTTTCAGCAGATTGGCGCACACACACACTTGGCTTACTTGAGAACAGTTCCTTCTTTAAAATTACAAAACTGAAATCAGCATAAGAAGCTCCAGACTGTAAAGTTCATTTTTCTCAGTCATTCTATGGCAATTCCAGAGGTGTTCCTTCTTCTCACGTTAATATTACTATCAGAATGTCTCAGACACTGATTTTCACAAGTCCTTATCTAGATTAACTCCTGAAAGACGGTGTCCCATTGATTGATAAAGAAGACCAACTATGAGTCCATTTCTCTGGCCTCACCCCATCACTGAATAGCAACAGATGCTGGAGCCGCAGCACCAGCTTTTTCCCACACAAAACTTGCCTAACTCAGCTTACCGGATAAACAGCTTTTTAATATCTTCTTCAAATTTACAGGTGTGTTTTATAAAAAACTATATACACGGAATACTACACCCAAAACTGACAGGTGTGCCCTCCTCTGAGGAAGGGCAGGAGAACAGGAAAGATTTCATTTGTATTATAATACCCTACATAGCTTCTGAGTTCTGTCCCAAGGACTTCAATTACCTTTTCAAAGCAATAATTTTCTCTAGAAAACCTTTCCCGACTCCCTAAATCAGGGGTTAGAAAACCCACCCACCTGCCTGTTTTTGTTAATAAAGTTTTACTGGGACACAGCCACACACACTCGTTTATATATTGCCCAAGATTGCTTTCAGAGAATATAAGGTCCAAAAGCCTGAAATATTTACTGTGTGGTTCTTTATAGGAAAAATGTACTGACTCCCACCAAAGCCCATGTCAGCACTCCACTCCCAAGTCACTTCCCTTCATGCTGCCTCGCAAGTGCAACGATGTATTTGTGTCATTCCTCAATGTCTGGCACACCCCTCGTGACTGTCACAGTGTCAAAGGCACAAACCAAGTCTGACATGCTCACCCCTGCCTCCTCATGCCTGGACAGTGCTGCCAAGCACCAGGTGCTTCGGAAGTACTTGCTAAATGGTAATTAATTAGTTAATTAGATATAAAGACCACTGATAAAATGACCTTCAGTCTAACGTTGGGGCCAGTGACCTGCCTTCATGGCAGATAAATAACAATCGTTCTCAGGACAATAAATTATAGTAGACAAGGCCAGTTAGTCTCTTTCCTGGACTAATAGTTCAGTACTCACAGTTCTAGAATGATAGAGATTTCAGCCCATATGCCCATCATTTCTCTCTAAGACTTCAAAACTGAGAAGTTTTTTTCGTTATTCAGCCATGTATTACCTCCAAGTGGCCAAACAAGCCAGTTCAAATACAAACTCTACAAACACACAGCTCAGAGCACATTTCCAGAGCACCCACTATGTGTCAGGCAGCATGCTCAGACAGACAGTGAGGCGGTGAAGAGCACGGATGCTGGAGACAGAAGCCTGCTTTTGAGTCCTGGCCCCACTATGATAACGAGCATGACCATTTAATGAGAGAGGACCAGGAGAGGCCTCTCCATCCTGGTGTCATACTCTGGAAATAGCAAGGTAGGCAAAGGATTAATTCACCCAATTGCAGACATTTTGAAAACTGAAGCTCAGAGAGACAGACATTTTTCCAAGGTCACAAGGATTCAAAGTGAACTCCTGGGGCCCATGACCTTAATCACTATACTGACAGGGACCATCTGTCATCAGTGAAATCCTCCCTTTGAAGTATGCATCACAGTGCCTAACACCAAACACTCAATAAGTGCTTTCATTACTGTAACTATTCCATCACCATAATCATCTAGACAGGCAAGCAAAGAAGCCATTTGATCTTCCACAAATTTAACAAACGTGTACAAAGATATTTCATAATCCTTTATATTGAAATATAAATCTAAGCTTACCTGATTTTGCATTTCCACCACCCTCATTTCTAGAACTCACAAGTGTAGAAGGATGACAGTACAGGTACTGCATTTTTTAATTAATGTGCTTAAGCCAGAAACCAAAAGCAAGAACAAATTAATAATGAAAAGTAAAATGTTTTTAAGGTTATTCAAAAGGACGTGATTATGTTTCTCCGGCTGTTTCACAGACTGATTCAGGTAAAATTTCTCTAATTCCATGCTAGATGAAGTACTTACTAGCAAAATGTATCCATTAAACATTTATTATATCAATATTCATAAACACTGTAGTACACTGCAATCATTTTCTGTATTGAAGTCATTTACACAGAGGTCAAACCTTTAAAACACAGAAAGAGCAAATGAATTTTGCACATTTACAAAAATGAAGTTCTAAACCATATGATCCATATATCCTAACTCTTTCATTCTATATTTCATTTCCTCATGTCCTATAACCTGTAAAATTATGTATGAGATCAGACAATTAAGTTCGCGAATTCATCCTAGAAAAGTGCTAATACCTCAATGCTGAATATCACTATGGTCACCTTCAAAGTACTCCCCTTGGGAAGCTATGCACCGACGTCCACCCTTCAAAGCAATTTTGGAACTCTTTCTCTGGTATGGCCATCAGAGTTGTCGTCATATTACACTTGATGTCCTGAATGTCATCAAAATGTCTTCCTTTCAATATTTCCTTTACTGAAAGAAAGAAGTCATTGGGGGCCAGATCAGGTGAGTAGGGAGGGTGTTCCAATACAGTTATTTGTTTACTGGTTAAAAACGCCCTCACAGACAGTGCCGTGTGAGCTGGTGGATTGTCGTGATGCAAGGGCCATGAATTGTTGGAGAAAAGTTCAGGTCGTCTAACTTTTCATGCAGCCTTTTCAGCACTTCCAAATAGTAAACTCGGTTAACTGTCCAGTTGGTACAAAATAATAATGAATAATCCCTCTGATACCAAAAAGGGTTAGCAACATCATTTTGGCTCTTGATTTGGACTGATGGAACATTTTAGATCATGGAGAATTCGCTGACTTCCACTGTACACTTTGATGCTTTGTTTCAGGGTCATAATGGTACACCTATGTTTCATCACCAGTGATAACATGGCCCAAAACATTGTCTTGCTTCTCCAAAAGGTCTTGGCAAACTTCAACTCTCCTTTGCTTTGTTCATCGGTGAGCTCCTTCGGGGCAATTTTTGCACACACCTTTCTCAGGCAAAGATTTTCAGTTAAGATTTTCCTAACTTTCTCTATCGATGTTAATTGGTCTGCTATGCTTCTCACAGTCAGCCGATGATTTTGACACACAATTCGATGAATTTTTGCAATGTTTTCATCAGTTCTGCTTGTTACTGGCCGCCCTTACCTCTCTTCATCAGTGACACATTCTCTCCCCTCAGAAAAACGTTTAATCCATTTGTACACTGCCGTTTTCTTCATGGCATTACCCCCCCTAAACTTGGACTAACATACCCCTGATTTCACTTCCACTCTTGCCAAGTTTAATAAGAAATTTAATGTTTGTTCGTTGTTCTAATTCAAGCTCAGGCATTCTTGGCACAGCACACAGAAACACACAATAACAATAATGAACACCAGTCAGCAAGACTTCGCCACATGTTGACATGAACACAGCTGTGAGACACTGATAGACCAAGGTTATGAAACCTTACTGACCTGTTTGTACAGTGCTGCCACTGTAAGCGCAAGATGGCAAGTTCGCGAACTTAACTGACAGATCTCATAAGTCTCCAAGTATATGTGAAATTAAATAAATATTCCATAGTGAAATACCAGGAAAATATCTTGTTGTAGTAAATACCACTTTAAAAAGATTGTATCTGGGGGCTGGCCCGGTGGCTCAGGCGGTTACAGTCCATGCTCCTAACTCCGAAGGCTGCCGGTTGGATTCCCACATGGGCCAGTGGGCTCTCAACCACAAGGTTGCCAGTTCGATTCCTCCACTCCCGCAAGGGATGGTGGGCTGCACCCCCTGCAACTAGCAACGGCAACTGGACCTGGAGCTGAGCTGCGCCCTCCACAACTAAGACTGAAGGGACAGCAACTTGAAGCTGAATGGCACCCTCCACAACTAAGATTGAAGGGACAACAACTTGACTTGGAAAAAAGTCCTGGAAGTACACACTGTTCCCCAATAAAGTCCTGTTCCTCTTCCCCAATAAAATCTTAAAAAAAAAAAAAAAAAGAGAGAGATTGCATCCTGTCAGTGTCAACAAGTTTTCCCGGCAATAGTAAAGCCTAAACTTCATTAGGCAAGTAAGGAAAAATAACATTTCAATGGACAGTTGTGTAATTTACTGTGCCAGCTGAAAAGGACCTGAAAGAAACACTGAATACATATGGATCTCATTCAATACATTTCCCTTACTTAAAAGATGGAATCCTCCCCAGTTTCTGGCTAATTTTAGTTATTCTCCAACACTTTCCAATATTTTAATATTTTTGAAATTTTTTCATATTTTGCATATTTCTTCCAGAGATTATCATTGTGTCATATGTTATCTGTTAGTCTAATATTAATACAAGCTACTCCAGTACTGGAATAAAGTGTCCATTTTATAACTGTGCTGTTCAGAAAGGACAAATTTCCAGATGCGGTCTGAAGAAAATGGACGGAGCAGAAACATCACATCTGTATCCTGAATACTCTCTATACGTATCTAATCCCAATACTCTAACCACTTCATTCTGTATCTGCATAGATCTGTGTCATCTAACCAGGACATTGCAGTGCTTGGTGTATTATTAAAAGCTCTTTGGTGCCACAATAGGAAGGGACTTCTCTTTCTTTTGCCAATTCTTGACCACAACCACTACCATTACCAAGGTGACAATCAAGAGCCTGTAGGACTCCAAGCAAATTTCAAGAATTCCAGGCCAAAGTACACTATAAAATCTCCAAGTACACTATGAAAGTAAACTGACTACACTCAATAATTTTCTCAACATAAATGAAAATTTCAGTGGCATTTTAGCCACAAGAATCAATAAACAACTTCCTAAGTCATCTGAGATAAGCTAACTGCTCACTCATTATTTATTTCTTTAAATTAGGGTTTAATCTTTGGGCCTACACTAGTATTTTCTAACCTTTCTTTTCCCTGAGAAGACACAGTAGCAGAAACAGTATCGTTCACATCTGTCTGGCTCAGGAATCTACTGGAACTCAGTCCAGACAATACCTATATGCCAATTCAAACCACACTTTTGAGAGTGCGTATATAAGTATATACCATACTAACTTAGCTTCCTCTTCCTCTTGGCTCCTGGTTTTACCACTTTATAGCTGTGTATTCAACCTCTCTGGGCCTTTATTTCCTTGACCATTAAATGGAAATAATAAAACAGGGTCACCATGAATATAAAACGAGTTCCCACATGTAAAGTGCTTAGAACAACCTGTCACGTAATGAGAGCTCAGAAAATATTAGCTATTATCATTTATTACTGTGATTTTTTTAAATAATATTCACATCATGCTGAAGAGCCAGCAAAGCAACATGAGGTATCCAGTGACATTAGAATGCGTGAGGGGAATCTTCACAGCACACCAGTAATTGTGTAAAAGCAGCAGGAATTTTAAGAATCATTCTTAAAGTCTGGTATCAAACTCTTCGCTGAGGCTTTGCACTAGTTCTAAAGATTGTAGACCCCTTGCCTGCCTTCTAAGCCCAACAACTGTGAATGAAGCACATGAAACTCAGATAGGCCACTGAACAGTGGGAAAGAGTATATTTACATTGTGTGTATCAGACATAAGTGAAAATAGCTAAGTGCTCAGTGAAGAGTGATTCACGGGTGACACATATTCAGACTCACACTGCAAACACTGCCTCTTGGGCAGCAGCTCAAATCTCAGTTCAACTGTTTTTTACTTTAGCTGGGCCACTTGCAGTCAGCCCCCTGCACGTATCCTCCAAGGGTTAGCATCTGATCTAGGCAGTTTATATACAGAATCCAGGACTCATCCTCTCTGTCTCTCTCCTTTCCAGGATACTCCCCTCAATTTCCAGCTGCCACAGTTATCCCGAACTCCATCCTGGTTCTTCGGGGCAGAAAGACTATAGGTTTTTCTATTGGAGTTTTAGACAGCACTGTGGCCTGCTCTCAGGAGAAAAACTGGAAGTAAAACCTGGAAACTTAGTACATGCTTGTCCCTTTCAATTTCAACACCCTCCGAGGATCTCCCTGCTTTTGTTCACTCTCCAGAGCTTCCAAGTAGTTGGTTTTGGTATTTTGTCCAGAGCATATAGTCACTAGCTCTGGAAAGTTTAGTGTGTTAAGAGCTTACATGGCCACCCTGGAAATGGAGCCTGTCTGACACATATTCAAGAGAAATTCAAGCAGACAGGTTCTTTTCTGTTCCAAATAGCCAGGGAACTCATTAGCAGAGATAGTACTTTCAGAGTTCGTATTAGTACATGAAGAAAGAGTCCTTACCGTAAGACAGGAAGCCACTTCCAGGAACAACTCTACAGGAATGGCCAAAGACTGGTCAAGGAATAAGTCCAGTGGTTTGTCCTGAGTGCACACACTAGTCAGGCAGTTTGAGAGATATGAGTACATTTGGGATGTAAGCACCAGAGAGAGATAGAAAAATGGGAATCTGAGGCAGAAATTTAGAAAAAACAACCAGCTGATGATGTAACTTACTCAAGAGGTCCTGAAAGGGGGTGTACTCGTCGAGACCTATGGCAACCAACACCAGGACCAGGCCTAGCAAGGAGCCCGCTAACTCGAATCCTGTGGGCATGGCTGCTCGGAGTGCTTCGTGAAGTTCTCCAAGGCTCTGTCGGGGCTCGCCAGAACAGTGTCAGGATTCATTACTGATGTCTGCCACAGGAAGAGAGGGGGCAGCCCTGCCCCACAGAGCCATAAGCCAGAGTCAAGAATAAGGTTATGGAACATGAGAATAAGATGGGACAGATTTGTCCGCATCATATTAATAACAGTGAGTATCTTCAATATGCCCAGATGATGTTTAGAGTAATTCAAATTTAAGTGAAATTAAAAACGGTTATCAGACAGGCTAAAATAAAAAAAGTGCCTAGAATCTTAATAAACCCACAGTACATGAATTGCCTCTAATTAGATTCAGGAATATGACTCCTTTTGAAACCAACCAAGAGAAAACACTTATTCAGAAGATTCTAATGAAA
Source organism: Rhinolophus ferrumequinum (assembly GCF_004115265.2). Taxonomy (NCBI): domain Eukaryota; kingdom Metazoa; phylum Chordata; class Mammalia; order Chiroptera; family Rhinolophidae; genus Rhinolophus; species Rhinolophus ferrumequinum. The sequence goes on from NC_046300.1 coordinate 61,351,022, forward strand.
AATTAATAACCACTTGGTTCCACTTTATCATGCACAGACCTCAACAGTAGGTTTTAAAAAACGAAAGTACAGTCTGTCTCAGAGAAAGTACACTTGTGAGTCCTTCAAGAGCTGGGACATTTTAATCAATAAAGTGTAAGGGCAATTTACTGACTAACATAGATGAACAAAATACGAGCTATTCAAAATGAGTGAAGTCTGTCACCAAAATCATTAAGGGTTTCTATAACTATACTACTAAATTCACAAAGAACAAGCAAGCAAAATCTGCCCTATAACCTGATTTCCATGTTCCAGTTAACCAACTCCTGATGTGGATAATGGTGGCTGAAGTTTTCAGAAGTTATTTGACCTTATGCCTGTCTTATTCAGAGAGGCATGACCTGCCCAAGGAAAATACAATTACAGAAGGGGATCTATGCCTCTGACTTCCGGTTCATACAGCTTTCCCCTGTACCATATCATGACTTGCTAAGGAGACTAATTAGGCAGAGCAATTAAGATCGGAAGTTTCACAACTGAATGAGTACCACAAAAGTGAGCAGTGCTGGTTAATCAGTAGGAAGAGTGAGTATAGGATTTTCTGGGGTACTGGTAACTTTCTAATTGGGTCCTGGGGAGTGATGTTCACTTTATAATTACACATGCATTAAGGTACACATACATTGTTGGATTTTTTTCAGTTTTACATGCTGTATTTCACAATTATAAAAAGCTTTAAAGTGTAAGCTTTGGAGTCCCATAGCTCTGAATTCAAATCTAGACTCTGTCATTTAAAAGTCGAGTGAATTTAGGCAAACTACTTAACCTCTCTGAGCTTCAGTTTCCTCTTTCGTGCAATGAGGATAATGACAGTAATAGTACATACTGCGTGAGATAGCCGTGAGTGTCAAGGAGGACATGCAGGGCTAGCGCTTAATCTAGCCTTTAGTGGGCCCCGTGTGGGCTAGGCTGTCCCAGCAAAGGCGCGGACACTACCCCTTGCACCATTCACAAGCTGATGCACACCGACACATTTCCAGCTTGTGGTTACTCTTAGCTGACAGTGCACAGCTGTTCAAACTGCCAGGGGCAGCACACTGCGAATGCAGTCCTTTTACCTTAGCTAGGCGCTCCATGGATCAGCAGATGCCCTCACAGCCCAGGGATGGGCAGGCTTAGTCCTTAAAGAAAGCCAGCAACTGGACACTTGAACATATTTGGGATCACGGGCTGTCAGTCTAACTCCAACAAGAAACCAGTATGGGAAGGTGAAACTCGAAGCCTTTAGAGTAAGTAGACAGATATTTAGGGAGGCACGTAGCACAGGAGAAGACACAAAGACTTTGGATTCTCAGTTAGAAGGTTCAAACCCTAGCTCGGCCACTCACCAGCAATGTGGCTACAGCAGACACTGTAAGTGACTCCCCCATATTTTTCTAAACCATTCAGCAGTCTCAGCCAATGATGGCAAGTCCACCTCTTTGATAAGGACTCGTTCAGCAACACGCACATGACCTAATCCTCCCCAGCAACAAATGAGAGGATGGCTGATGGGAGGATTGCAGGAAGGACTTCCTCCCGCCTCAGGAGAACCACAAAAAAGAGATGATCTCTGTTCTTCCTCTGGATGTTGTCTCTTTCCCAAAAATGCTGAAGTCATCTCAGCTTCATAGTGAAGGTAAAATCAATGCCAAAGCTTTCACAGCACAGAGACGCAAAGATTCTAGAATCTCAAAAACATGCATGAGTCACTAAATTACCCAACCTGGGGCATTACCCTACTTCTGGAGTCTTTAAGATACAGGATAATGAACTCTTTATTACTTAGGCCAGTTTAAGTCAAAGTTTTTTCTACTTCTAGCCAAAAGCATTCTAACTGAAAATTACTTCAGATTCTATGGATTTCAGTTTCCTCATCTAGAAATTGGATTATTAATGCTGAGCTAGCCCAGTTGCGAAAGGTGTAGGCAAAACAAAAAAGAAAAAATTATCTAAAGCAATTAGGACAATGCCGGGTATGCATAAATGATTCCCATTTTTTTCAAAACTCACTTTCAAAATGAGTTCTCACGAAAAGATATTAAAATATGTACTTTCCTTTATTCAAAAATTCATAGAAGAAACCCTACTGTTTTGTTTTGTTTTGTTTTGTTTTGTTGCCTATGCCAGAGCTAAAACGGACCCTAAAGATCACGAGCGCTGTGGTTCTCAAACATTAACAGGGAAGATTTTGGTTAGAATGCCAACTCCTGGGTTTTTTAATCACAGGACATATATATTGAAGCAGGCCCAGTAGTCTTCATTTTTAACAAAGGCCCCAGGTAATCTTAATGCAGGTGGTCTTAAAATCCCACTTGGATCTTTCCACTTGACTCTCCAAACAGCCTCTGAACTCTGGCTTCACGACCTCCCCTTTCGTGTCTACAGTCTACTATCCATCCAACAGCCAAAGTGATGTTTTGCAAACTAAAATCTAATTACATGGCCTCTTTCTCCAAATCCTGCACTGATGAAACAAAATTAAAATGCTTAACTGAGCAACACAACATGAAGTAACCTTCAGGGGCCCTCCTCAATCCCAATTATTTATAATACAGTAAGAGCCTACGATGTATCCATCAGGTTACAAGAATTCAACTTAATGAGGAGTTTCATCTAATAAACCTAGTTTGACTTACATGGCATTTATTTGCATTTACAAGGATCATTTTCAATACCTCATGCCTTGTGAGCAGCTGAAAGCTGAGAAACAAAAAACATCAGGCGAGTAATCTTATATTTGTTCATTTGATGTACATGGGCTCATGGTTTGCTAGTTCATAACACTGATTATCTAGAGTATCGCTTGCATTGTTTTCATTGATTTTTTTCTGTATGCTTTATGGTTTTATTGAATGGGGCTTGCATTCAAGTTTCAATTACATAAACACTGAGTATCAATGAATACTTGGTAAGTAGAATATAAAGTGCACTATATGTAAAGCTAAAAAAAAACAGGCTGAAGGAACAGGGTAACAGATGTGTTACAGGGTAACGAATAAAAAGAAACTGTCTTGTTATGTCATGTTACAATACCTGACTTTAACTCCTGAAGAAGCTGTATCCATTTTAACAGGATTTAATGTTGTGTAGTATAAATTGGTATTAATTTTGGCATTTAGCCCTGCATTAAAAAAATTTCCTATTGAAATTAACAGTAACTGTATTTTTGATTCATGAGAATTTAGAATTTGCCTTAGGATATTTTAAGGAACAAATTTCTTCCTAAGACAAAGATAACGTTTGTATTTTAGCAAATGAAAAAAATGTATAATCTTTGTAATATCAGAGTAATGCAATCTGAAACAATGAGAAATATTTCCCATATAAAAAAGAGGAAAACTTTTTTTTTTAAATGATCATATTTAATATTGCTCGGGGTACTAGAAAACACATTCTCATACAAGGCATGTTGATTTCCTTACCTCTGAAAGGAGGCTAGTATTTTGTGTAGAATAATTGAGTTAATCCACACAAAGTGCTGAGAATCGGATGTGGCATATACTACATACTAAACTGCCAATAAATAGTAGGCACTATTGTTGTTGTTATTATTAATCACCATTAAGTGAATAGGAGTATAAATTTGTACAGCCTTTCTGGAGGTCAATCTGACCAAACATCTCAAGAACGTATTTGATTTGTAAACAGAAATTTATGTTCAAGAATATTTATCAAAACATTAAAGCAGTGGGACATCAAAAATAACACAAATGCCTACTAATAAGCAAACGAGGACATCTATGCAGCTTCCTTTTCCTCCATATTCTTTGGCATCAGAAATATTTGCAACAATGTTAATGCATAAATTAGCACTGCTGATTTGATGTCAAGTGGGAGGGAAATGACAAACAGAATTATCTAATTAGTATGATCCTAATTTTGTCTAAAAAAAGATGCATACATATCCATAATGCACATATGTGCAAAATAATGAAAACGTGCACACTATTCTTCACAACAGCTTTCTGTAGAGCACAGGTGACTGCAGAGGATCTTTACGGCCTTTTAATATTTTTCTGTGGCTTCTAAGTTTTTTACAGTAAGCACAAGCTTAATTTTCTTATTCAGAAACAAAACTAGCAAAGACATATATTACCTGTTTAGACCAGACATCCAAAATATCTGATATCCATAGGTTTCTTCCAAGACTATGCCTTTATGTCAGTCACTTTATGTCAGCCACTTGCTATCTTTGAAATATTATTTGTCACAAAAGGTTTTTAAAAGTCTTCTCAAATTCCAAGCAGAATGAGGTTTCAATATAATGCCAGTTGCTACTTGTCAAGTTAGATGATATCCTATTTTGAGATGGTTAATAAAATCTTAACAGACTAGTAAAACAAAAGCCAAAATCGTTGGGCAAAGAGGCATAAAATACCCAGATAATGACGAAATAAGAATTCTATTTTTAATCAAAAGGGCTTCCCTGAAATAGTTTTAATACCTAAATGAATATTTTTAAAAAGACCAGATTTTGGCTTTGCTATCCCCCTTAAATAGTTTCTTAGGTTATTGAGTCTTTCATTCCTTCATTTCATACCACAAATAAATGAAACCACCAGGTAAATTCTGGAAATTAAATACAAAGCTAGAGTTAGAACAACAACCAAAAAGAACATTCAAATATTCTATCTTTTATGTAGCTGACTTCACGTTAGAACCAAAAGCTTTTCCAACTATGCCCATGTTTATTTGCAATATTGACATTTAGTGTAATAAATTCTAATGCACTGAAAAGCATGTTAATAACTGTAAATAATATAGAAGACAAGTGCCAACTAGAGGTACACCGCAAAGCTCCCCAGCCCTGAAAATTAAAAACAGATATTAAACCATCAACTCGTAACTTCTCCCTTACAATCTATTCCAAATCACACTGATTAAAGAGCTCCTCAGGTAAAAGGGGGAAGCAATTGGTTTTCACGTGGGACAGCGGGGCGGGGGGATGCCTAGAAGCAATATCCGATTATTCTCTCAATTAAATTTTTATCAGGTTTTCATGGGTACTTTTTTATTAAACAAGAAATAGAATTATTCTCTTACCTTTTCAAGTACTGATGATGCCATCCAGATACCCAAACTTTCTCCTGGATAATTTAAAGTTACTAAATATTCATCAAAAGGCAGAAAACGCCTTGCCTTCAATTAACTGTAAGCTTCTGTTTACCAGTAATTGGACATATTGATTCTACAGAACCTCCATGTGCTAGATGCTGGAGACACAAAGAGGAAAGAGACACAGCTACTGGAGGGAGAGACAACACTGGAAACACATAAAACATCACAAGAAGTACCATTTGGGCTAAATCTCAACGACAACAAAGAGAGTTGTTAGAAAAAGGCATTTCCAGCAGAGGAAACACAATGCGCAAAAGCACAAGGGCATGTTTGAAGGAACCCTATGGTTCAGTGTGGAACAAACATGGCAGTTTGCGTTTACATGTGAGGCTACGCGGAGGAGGAGAGAATGAGGCCCACGGTGGGTTGGAAGAGGAAATGTGAGGCTGTCCACATATAATGTCGCACCAAGATTACTCTCTAAGACTTGCTGATGATCCAGAGGGAAGAGCATCAGAATGGATTCTTACTTTCCAAACTGGTAAGTGTGTAGTATTTATCCTAAGTTATTTAGCTTGCTATGTTAAGAAAGCATACCATATGATCCAACCTTACAGGATGTCCATATATAAATTGCTATATTAAGAAAATGTCCAACTTATTAAACAGAAAATCAAAATACATTATTACTATCATTCCTAAGAAAACAACTAGGACTACTACTACTGTCACCATCACCACCATTTATTGAGCGCACTGTATGCCCATCAGTCTCTACCTCTGCCAGTCTTCACAAGCTGCTTGCCATGTTTCCTCAACTGACAGGAGGAAAATAAAGTTCTGAGAGTTAAGCTACCTACCTGACAACATAGATCTAGGAAGGGCACAGCTAGGACTAGAACCCAGGGGTCTGTCTTAAGAGCTTGGGTTTTGTTTGCCTTTCTATTGCTCGATTTTTATTTTTTCCCCAGATTTACTGAGGTCTGACAAATAAAATTTTAAGATATTTAAAGTATACAGTGTGATGATTTGATACACATATACAGTGAAAGGATTCCCCCATCCAGTTCATCAACACATCCATCTCCATCTCCTCACATATTTACCCTTTTTTCCATGTGAGAACATTTAAGTTGCACTGTCTTAGAAAAATTCAATTATACATTAATGTTATCAACTATACTCACCATGTTATAAATAGATCCTCAGACTGTATCCATCTTAAAACTGAGTTTGTACCTTTTTACCAACCTTTCCCTATCTTCTCTATCCCCCAACCCCTGGGCCTGTGTTTTTAACCCACAGAACTATATACCGGGGGTGCCAAAAAAATGTATACACATGACTTGTATTCATCTTTTGTTATCAGGATATATTATTACAATTTTAATACAGTTTTTTTCCTGTCTTAAAATGTGTATACATTTTTTTGGCACCCTCTGTATATGGGGCTCAGCCTATTATAGTACTTCCCAACATACCAACTTCCTTAATTTCTGCTACAGTTCCTTATCAGAAGTACAGTTATTTACTTAAATTTTTAACTGCTATCTACATTGTACTTATCTATTTTAGCCTCATCCTAAGCAATGATATTTATGAAATTCAAGTTTAGAGTGCTAGTTACATCGTTTTTCTGACATACAATGCATAACTATTAACATTTAAAATGTCCACCTGGGTACCCTAAAATCAGTCTAGGTGCCACCAGCTGTCCGTGTACCACACTGAAGCACATGCTGGCTTCTTGTGCCCCTCCAATTCACCCCCCCCCCCCGTAATGGAAGTCACTGGAAGCAGGAGCCCTGTAAACGCGGCTAAGTTTGAGAGGAATCTCAGAAGTGAAATGGCAGCCAAGTAATTGCCCTCCAATGAAAGGCACAGAAGCCCTCGGTCCCTCCTTTTCAAGCCACAAGGTAAAAGCCCATAATGACCCAGTGTCTTCGTGGAGTTCCTCACTGTCCGTCAGGCATTCATCTCTATTTTGACTCTCAAGTCTACCCTGGAAGTCACACTAATTATCCCCATTGCACAAATGAGGTAAACTGATTTGCCAAAGTAATTGGTGTGATTTTTAGCCGACATTTTTTTGAGCTCTGTATCACCTTATGGTAACAAATAATCCGAAATATGAAGTTGTTCAACACAACAAAAGTATCCTTCTTGCTAAAGTCAAAATCCTGGGAGGGCGAACAGGTAGGAAAGGTAGTTCTTCTCTACAGGGGTTGCTCAGGGACCCAGGTGACACAGCCTCTGCTATCTGGACCACAAGGTTTCCAAGTTACCTTGGCCATCACCATCTCTGCGAACAGGAAGGCAAAAGAGCATAAAAGAACCATACAGGAGCTCTTTATAAGCTAGACTGACCCACAGCGCTTCTAATCGCATTCCATTGGTCTAGAGCTCAGTCACATGACCAGGCCCAGGCGCAAGGCAGGCTGGGAAATGTAACACAGCCATGTGTCCGGAGAAAAAGACGCATGGCTTCCGTTAACAGATAATAGTTCTAACATGAGTGCTTTCTCTATGTCAGGATTCTCTTCTGTGTGCTTTTTATTAATGTATGTTAAGGAAAATAAAAATTATATATAGTGGGGGTGCCAAAAAAAATGTATACAAGTGGACACTTTGGTCAACGTTCCTCAAGAAGTAGTTCACTGTAATCAGAAGTGTCTGGACGCTGATAGTATCCACTTTGAGCACCTCTTGTAATTGCATAAGTCAAATGTGATTTATATTCATCTTGTGTTATTGGTACATATTATCACAATTTTAATAGTTTTTTCCTTTCATAAAATCTGTATACATTTTTTGGCACCATCTCTGTGTGTGTGTGTGTGTGTGTGTGTGTGTGTGTGTGTGTGTGAATTATCTATCCAGCTTAATATGAGGCTTAAATGTAGATTTAAACGTTTTAAAAATAGTAATTTTAAAGACAAATATTAAATCTATAATACTGATATTTAAACATCACAAAACCCTGGAGACAAGTCCTTCTGTTATTCTAACCTAGAAGAGGAAACATGAAGGGTCAAACTAATGTCACAAACCCAGTAATTGGCTCACATGTCACTTAAGTATGGAAGCGCCTTGCAACAGATGCTATCGGCGCTCCACCCACATGGCCTCTGATCCCGCCACCATTTTTGCACAGACTCCCTGTGTGCTGTCACTCCCAACAGCCAGCCCCTGTGGCCCTTTATGTGAGATGCTGAAGCCAACTTGCCCTAGAGCAGGAAAAAGCAGAAGTGCCTGGGAATTCACATCCCAGTGGGAGGGATGAGGGTGTATAAATACCCCAACTCCTTTGCCCCTGATGGGGACAACTCTGTGGTGTAACCTATGTACACCAGCTCCAAAGCTGCCCTGTGGAGTTAAAGCAAATTTACCCTCCATGAGACTCAGCTTGTTGGTACACCCTTCTCAGACTCCTTCTCCTACTGGTTCAGCTTCCCCAACACCCTTCCAGATTTTCCTGGGAATACCTCCCCCAAAAATCATATTCACATGAACCCCTTTCTCAGGATCTGCCACCAGAGAACACAAACTAAGAAAAATCTAAGAGTTAAGTCTGGTTCAAAGTTCCCAAAACGACAATCACTCACACGCAATACTTGCTACATGTACAGAACACTAGTATCAACTTCTTTGTGTGGCTCATTTTAACTTAAAGAACTTTATTTTAAAAAAAATACTTTATATCACTGCATATGGGGTTTGCATAAGTAGAAGGCAATATCAAATACAATTTAAAAATAAAGGATTCAATTCTAGATAGTCCAGGTAGAAAGTCCCTGCACTGAAGATCTTAAAAAGCACACTATCATGGAACCGAAAAATTCTCCTTGACAAAATCTTAAGGTTTCAAAGATATTTAACATAGTTAACTTCCTCACTATGTGATTCATCGGTGTTTGATGCTGCATCTCTGTATCACCTAGTCTCGCGTACCACTGATGGTCTGTACCCCACAGCCTGTGAAGCAATGTTTTAGGAGCCGGTTTGCAAATTTGTGCACATATATAGCCTACAGCACAATTCCTGGTACATAACGCATGTCCAGTAAGTGTTAAACAGTGTAATGAGGAAATTGAGTCTCACAGAAGTTGAGAATCCTACGTCAAGCCACATAGTTGTTCAGGGGGCCAGAAACAGACACAACTGAGCCTTTTCGCTCTTTGTCATCTGCCAGCATCTAAACCAGAGATGTGATTCACTCCTCAAAATCCACTATGACTTGTCCCAGATGACTTCATCCATGGCAGTAAATCTATACACACACCCAGTTTTTTTACTCTTATGTTTCTTTCCCCCATTCTATCCGAAACTCTTTGAGAATTCTATCGAACATCATTGCTGGCTGATTTTCATCCACTATTATCATAACCATACCCTCTTTTTATCACTCTCCTTTTTCAACTACTGCTATTACTCCTTTTTTTTCTTTCATTATAACCCTCAGAATTGATTTCACTTTTATGTTCATTATTGTTCATTTATAATCAGCTTTTGATTGCATGCTGATTATTCTTAAATTTCAACTTTATACTACTGAAAAGAAACAGTGCGTGGTGTTATGCTCTGATTACAAAATCAGCTGGATAAGTTATGTAACTGTTTTTTAAAAGGTCTGTAACACATTTTAAAATGCAGCTTTTTTGTTTAACCTTGGAAGAGCTGTCTGAATAAAAAGAATGAATGGTTGGTTAAGAACTGGGTGAGATCAAAAAATAATGAGGATTTTTTTTTTTTAAGCAAAATGAAAAATACCACAACTCACACATTTGAATAAGCAAGGCTCTGTATTTATTCCAATCTCTTGCTACTGTTCAAAATATTTCTAAAACTCCTATTTGGGAAGTGGTACCAAAGCCTGTGCCCCATTCTTTGGAATATTCTTCTCAACAGCAACTCTTCTTCCTTTAAATAAAGTCCACTTTCAGAAACAGTCAGAGTTTCTCAAATCCAGGTAATATAGTAGGAAACCATGTTCTGGTGCAAAAACAAGTATACGAAAGAAGCATAAACAGGATGACTGGTGGCCGTGGTTCAAGAGCCAGCTTTCCAAGCAGCTATAAAAGATGTGCATTTCTAGGATAAGCTCAGATTCCAGAAGTGTCTGTCTAGGTGGAAAAGCTCACAATGAGCCAAGCAGCTGGCATGCTGCCCAATGCAAGGCCATTGTAGTCACTTCCTACGGCTGCCATAACAAACTACGGGCACATCTTGTTTTATCGCACTTCGTTTTATTGTGCTCACAGACATTGTGTTTTTATAAATTGAAGGCAAGGCCCTCAACCAGCAAAAAGATTATGACTCGCTGAAGGCTCAGATGATCAGCATGTTTTAGCAACAAAATGTTTTTTAAATTAAGGTATATAAATTATTTTTTTTAGACATCAGGCTACTGCGCTCAATAAACTATTGTATAGTTTAACACAACTTTCACATGCACTGAGGAACCAAAACAATTGTGTGACTCACTTTCCTGAAATACTGGCTCTATGGCAGTGGTCTGGAGCCGAATGCGCAATGACGACGACATATGCCTGTACCACAGACTGGGAAGCTCAAACACAGGAAATTAATTGTCTCACAGCTGTGGAGGCTGGAGGACCGAGTGTAAGGTGCCCTCGGGTGGGTTTCTCCGAGGCTGTGAGGGAGAATGTTCCAGGCCTCTCCCCTAGCTGCGGGGGGTTTGCAGGTGATCTCTGGGGTTCCATGGCTTGTAGAAGCATCACCCTGATCTCTGTCTTCATGTTCAGACTCTGCATGTCTGAGTCTCAACATTCCCTTTTTATAAGGACACCAGTCACCTGGGATTAGGGCTTAATGACCTCATTTTCACTTGATCATCTCTGCAAAGACCGGATCTCCAAATAAGGTCACATTCTAAGGTACTCCAGGTTAGGCCTTCAACAGGAATTTTGGAGGGGACATAATTCAACCCATTAACAGGAACAACTGAATCGACCAATGTGAGCTAGATCCCCCGGAATTGTGCGGGGCAGCGGCCGTGACCACAGGGAAGTGTTTCAAGTCTCTGAGCCAGAGTTTGTTCCTCTTTACCATGGGTACAATGATAATAAGGAAGCCTACCTCCGTGGTCACTATGAGGACTGGATGACATAATGCTTTTCAAGGGCCCATGGGAACATGCTTGATAAAATGCCAGATGTCTTTCTACATGTACCCAGTGTCAGGTTATCAGACACCTTTAATCGCCACCACGTAGGTGAATCCAAGAGAAACTGTGCAGCTGTAATCCCAGAGACCTGGGAAGCCCTCCCGAACACCACAAACCTCTGGCTGCAATTGCCCATTTCTCGGCGGGGTCCACCAGACTGGCCTGTAGGTTCCTCAAAGGCAGCAACTGTGTCACGTGCCCAAGCCTCCCCCCGACCACTATCTTCTGATCTTCTGGGCCTAACAGCGCATCTGCTATGCACTTAACAAACGCCCTCTGGAAGAATGAATGGACATGAATATTAACAGGACATTAACAGTAAAGGTATCTTTAACAGACATTTTAATCAGACCTGGGAAACAGAGTATGTAGCCCAAACTATACACAAGACAACATTTCTACTCAGGTGATCATTAACATAAAACATATATTCGTTGTACACCCACGTTTACAGCACATTATTCATGACAGCCAGAAGGGTGAAGCAAACCAAGTATCCACTGACGAATGACTGGATAAACAAAATGTGATATATACTTACAGTGGAATATTATCCAGCCTTAAAAAGCAAGGAAATTCTGACATGTGCTACAACATGGAAGAAACGTGAGGACATTATGCTAGCAAGTGAAAGAAGCCAGTCACAAGGGACAAACATTGTATGATTCCTCCTGTAGAAGGACAGTTTCCAGGGGTAGTGGGGATGAAGAAATGAGTTAGTGTTGTGGGGTTCAGCACGAGTCACCCCGCCATGTGCCTCTGCGGGTACAGGTGTTTTGAGCCGAGGGCAACTTTAGCCTCAGGCTCCAGAGAGCCTCTGCCCCTCCCTTAACTACCTAAAGAATTTCAATTAGGGGCCTCGTCCATAAGAAGAGATTATCAGACACAAACCCATCTATAGGGCAGGGCCAACTTCTATTCACTAAACACCTGCTCTTATCATCCTGTAATGACCCTCTGAAGCCCCCAAGGCATTGTACCTCATCCCCAGCTCCAAATGTCTTATACATGTTCCCTTTCTGTCTCTGAACCTCTCTTGCATGTGGGGTCTCTGACTCTCACGTATGCAGGGTTCCTACACATATGTATGTATTAAATTTGGTTATTTTCTCTTGCTAATCTGTCTCGTGTCTATTTGATTAGTCGTGTCTATTAGACCAGCCAGAAGAACCTTAAAGGTAGAGGAAAGTTTCTTCCTCCCCCACAGCATTTAATGAGTACAAAGTTTCAGTTAAGGAAGATGAAAAAGTTCTGGAGATGGTAGTAGTGATGGCTGCACAACACTGTCAAGGTGCTTAATGCCAAAAAAAGGAACACCTAAAAAAGGTTGAAATGGTAAATTTTAATGATATGAATAATTCACCACAATAAAAAAGTAAATATAAATTTTAAATGAAATATATGCATTCATATTTTTAGTACCTTTAGAAGTTTGAAGAGCTAAAACAAGGTTTTATAGACATAAAAGGAAGCTGCTGGTCCAAACTTTGAACCAAAAACAGTTCCTTTGCTACTTCTCTCAACATCCCAAAATTCAATCACAAAAACACTGCTTTGTGTTTCTAATTAATTTTACTTAGATTATAACAATTTTGCTTATTTAAAACTTCAAAGTTCCAGGAAAGGAATTCTTTTCTGACCTATTAAGAAAGACTTTGAAGTATATTTGGGGGAAAATGATTCACTCCATAGCACAGAACAAAATATCTTTGAGAAAGAAATACTGTAACTCATGGATTACTATAAACATAACATTATTGATACACTGCTAATATTAAGAGAAATTAAATGCCATACTCACTTGGGGCCATTTAATGGAAAAGGAAATTTAATAATTTCCTCTCATCTTTATCTAAAGTTTAACTCTGTAAGTTTTCCCCACATTAAAATTATATTTTGTATAAAGTAAATTTAAGAGATGTCCAAACCTATAAAGAATTTATGTAAGAGTTTATTTGAGCCAAACTGATGACATTGCCGGGGAGCAATATGTCAAATGTTTCAGAGAATACATTCTGCAGTTTCTTTTCTTCATTGGAAATTAAGGAGGGTACGTAAGGAAGAATACAAGGTATGATAAAAAAAAATATGGTGAATGTTTAAGTTTTAAAAAATTATTACAGTAAAAGACACATTGCCATTAATCCCTCTCAAAATACTCCCCCTCGCTTCGAACGTACTTATCCCATCATTCTTGTCACTTTCTGAAGCAGTTCCGGAAGTCCCCTTTTATAAGTGTCTTTCATTGCACTGTCGTGGCTGCCTCGACGTCCTGAATCGATTCAAAACATTTACCTTTCATGGTCAGTGTCACTTTAGGGAAGAGCCAGAAGTCGCACGGTGCCAGATCCGGTGAAGAAGGTGAATGAGGACACACTGTAATGTTCTTATTTGACAGAAATTGCCATATACCAGAAGTGATGTGTGACATGGAGCCTTTCCGTTGTGATCACAAAATACAGTGAATGCTGCTGCCGAGTGCCATCCAATGGAAAGGCAGGGATCTTCAAAACAGGAAGTGTACATCAAACCTTAGTAACAGTGTGTGACAAGTTTCAACTTATTCAGTACAGCCAGTTGAGTGTGAGCTACGGTTGAGACAATGTGTGTTTTAAAGTGTACCATAAATTATCCTCCATCATGACAACGCTCCATGTTACACATCGCTTCTGGTAACAGCAATTTCTGTCAAATAAAAACATTTTGGTGTGTCCTCATCCACCTTATTCACCGGATCTGGCACCATGCGACTTCTGACTCTTCCCTAAAGTGAAAATGAGTCAGGACATCAAGGCAGCCACGACAGCACAACTAAAGACACTCATGAAAGAGGACTTCCAGAACTGCTTCATAAAGCAGCCAGAACAATGAGGTAACAATGGGATAACAATAGTGTGTTCGAAGTGAGGCGGAGTATTTTGAGGGAGATTCATGGCAATGTGTCTTTTACTGTGATAATATTTTTTATTTAAACATTCACCATATTGTTTGATCACACCTCAAACATGAAGGTGGGAGAAAGCAAGGTGGGGAATAAATTACAGGATAGTTAACAAAAGTATGTGCTCTCTTGTGGGTAGTTACACCTTCCAGGGGTATTGCTTCTGGCATTTCAAAGGTGTATTAACCTAGATGCTCAAGAACAATGGACAGGGCTTGCTTAAAAACCTTTCACGAAAGAATTTATACAGGCCTGGGGCATGAATGCCCACATGACCTGCCCAGTTAGAAATGTATGATTTATTGCAGTATGATTATTACAGAAAAAATGTGGATATTTTTCATCCACAATATAGTTATTAAATCAATTTTATACCACTCACAAAAGCCTCACCAGGAACCTATATCAAACAAAAAAGAAAGCATCCATTACACTCACAGCATGCCCTGCTAGGAGTTTGGGATTTTTGTACTCCTGTCCTAAAAGCACCCTGTGATGTTATTTACAGTAAGAAATACACATTTAGTCTTCATCCTTAGTCTTGGTACAGAGCTCGTAAAACCCTTCAAATTTCCTAAGTGAAGAGAGTGATAAAGGCGTCTTTGCTATGTTAATGAGGCAATTTTTGGAAAGCCTCTAAGTAAACTAAGAAGGAGAGCTGGTTGCCAAGGAACCAACCAGGGACTAGGGACTTGGAATTTTCAGTCCCATCTCTTCACCTCAGGGGAGGGAAGAGGGGCTAGAGATTCCATCACCAATGGCCATGGATTTCTGGAATCATACTTATGAAATGAAGCCTCCACAAAAATCCCTGAACTATGGGATTCTGAGGGATTCCAGCCTGGCGCCTCTGCGGATATTTGAGGAGAGTGGCACACTCAGACAGCATGGAAGCTCCTCACTCCTCCCTGTATACCGTGTCCTACACATCTCTTTCACCTGGCTATTCCTGAGTAATAGCCTTTTATAATAAACAAGTAGTCTCGTAAGCAAAATGTGCCTCTAAGTTCTGTGAGCCGCTCTAGCAAATTAAACAAATCCGAAGAAGGCGTGCATCATGGGAATGTGCAATCTATAGCTGGTTGGTCAGAAGCACAGATGACAATTTGAATTTGAGATTGGCATCAGAGGTGGGCTTGGGGACATCTTGTAGGACTGACCTGTGGAAGATGACACTATCTCCAGGTAAACAGTGTCAGAATTGAGTTGAATTGTATATGGTCACCCAGAAAGAAAATTGCTTGATGAGGTTGGAAAACCCATAATCGGAACTGTTGTCAGAATCTACACCCTTAGGCTCAGTGTCCCCAAGGACCTGTCATAAGACTTTTGCCTTCATTTCAAACTAACCTACTCAACACTCCGCCATTCAATCCTTCTTCATCTTTTTAAATTAGCGAGGATAATCTGTTTACAATTTCACCATCTCAAAGTTATCCAGTTTTTCGAATTAGCCAATTAGCACATTTATTTTTCATGCTAATTATACACTGAAAAACTGAACAATTCATTTTTTCCCTGTATTGTTAGTTTTCAATTGTAATGATACATAATTTTAAAAAGAGTTCTGAATCTTAAAGAAACACTCACCATTAAGTTTAGTCTCTTAATCAAAAATAATTAATAACTCTCAGTTTTCTTTATATTATTTAATCAAAGAAAGGTAAGCCCTAGGGCTGGAATGAGAGTACATATTAAATGTGGTTTTCCTCCCCATCTTTTCAAAGGTAAGTTGACCCAAACAAGTCCTTCAAAGTCCAGGAGGTTGTAACACAGCATCGCCACAGCAATCCGGAGAGCTGGAGCAGATGATGTCGATCAGGTGAAAGATTAAAAATGTGAAGAGATCTCCACTGACAAGGGGAAAACTGTAATGTTTTCCGATGGGCTAAAATGCTGGTCTCCACTCCCAATCAGTGCCAAGTATAAGAAAGGCCTTTTCCCAAGAGATTTCATTTTATTCCTTCACTCCTGAGCACACAGGACAGGAGAGGGAGTCTTTCTCTCCTTCCATGTCATCTACCCACGACTCTTCTGATTCCCTATCCAGAGCTTACACTGCTCATCTTCCTGCAAGTGGTGGAGTTGTGTGGATTCTTAGAAGGCAGGCAGGGAAAAGAGGATGTTTTTTTACGAAAATAAAACCTTTCTGATTATAGTTAGTGACAGTATTACCAAACCCAGTAACTAATATTTACTGATCATTCAATTCAGGGCACAGTGCTGAGATAATATGCATGAGTCCTGTTCATCCTCAGTATAACTCTGGGAGGTAAGTGCTGTGCTGTCCCCATTCTGCAGACGAGAAAGCTGAGGTACAGGGAAATTTCATCAAATTTAAGAACCAACAATTTTTTGCACCACTTTACATACTATTGGGGAAAACCCAGCAATCAATCTATGACACAAGTGTAAAACACGTTCAGATTTCAGAGATGTTGAAATGTAAAAAAGAAAACAGTGTGTCTTACTATAAAATATGTAATTTGCACAAGATCACAAACCTACTAAAGTGCTCAAAGCAAGATTTAAACCCAGGCAGTCTGGTTCCAATCCTGGTTTATGCCCAGTATCTCGGGCATAATTATTAACAGTGCTCCTCTTTACTCCCAAACGTGATCCAGTTTTAAGGATAAAAATAAGGTCTTCCTACTTGTGGTTTGAGTGAAAAGAACCCTCTCCGCAGTCCCAGGGAACGGCTCCAGGGACGATGACCTGAGAGCCTGCAGCCTCTGCAGGTGGCCTGCAGGAGCTCTGCCCAGCAGACCAGCTCCTTACTGAGTGGTGGCAAAAGGAGCCAAACAAATCCACTTTGGGAAACTCAAAGTGAAGGAGAACCAAGAGAAGTTGGGTTATTTCAACCCAGACTATATCGTTCCCAGCAAAGCTGAGGAAGCGTTCCAGGCCTGCATGAAATCTGCTGTCTACATTTGGGTTGGAAACACTCACTTGGCTATTTAAACAAATGAGCTGACTTCCCATGACATCCTATTTTCCCACTTAATATTTCTCTCCTGAGAATTACTTTACACTGTGATCAAAAGAAAATGGCCTAAAACAAGGCCTATTATTGCTATCACCTTCACTTCTGGTAAATTAGTCTAGCACAGACCAGAAAAGTGAATAGTAACAGAATCTTTAGGAATTTAAAGGAAATAAAGCAACCACAAACATGCAGACACGGAGACAAGACAGGTTAGCAGCAGCTCATGAAGGACAGAAAATATCTGGGTGCCCTAAATGGATCAGGCCACCCCACCAACACTGCACGCAGAGCCCCGCTCCCGGGGTCACTGTGCTCCAACACCTCCACCTCAGCCACAGGTGGGAGGATGGAGATGAATACCTTACACAAAACTAGCCCATCTTTTAGCTGCCCAGTGACCCACGCCTGAGTGCGAAAGGATGACACAGACCAATGATATTTTCTAATTATTAGGGCTGTACCTTTCTGGGACACAGAAGCTGGATGGTGTGTTGGAGGCAGGAGGCTAGAGTTGGCATGGGAATAGACAAAATCCTGTGCAGGTAGAGTTAGAAAGAGATGTTCCCATGAGCAAGCGACCAGATAACAGGACAGACAAGGCACATGGAGAAGCCAACATCAAGGAAGATTGGTCTTGAGTTGCAGTATGTGCCCCTTCCGATAGACCTTTTTTTTCCCCTTGAGATAAGTACAAGGAGGTCTCCTCACACTCTCTCGCTCAGGGACAGTAGTCTTTCTCACCTTTTTGCTATATGACAGAGAACATGAGTGGCCAGCAATGGTGACACAGCAGGGAAATCATGTGCCCTGTGCAGTCTATTTCCTTAGTAATGCCAATCTTTCCGTCCTATCCCCAACGCCACCATTTAGTCCATTTTAGTCCATCGCTTTCATATCTCTGTTTTATCTGTTTTCCAGGAACATTCTTGGTTTTATTACACCTGTTGTCCTGGTGTAATTATTCACAGTGTTCAAGTTCACACTCCAAAGTATCCCAATTTGGCAATAAAGTATGTGTTCACCCTAATTTTAGTCCAAGCCTCCATCTTCTCCCATTTTATGTACCATTGGAGAGAACAAATATATAGATAGATATATATATCTGTCAACCAATCTATGACACAAGTGTACAAATATAATCAGTTTTCAGAGATATTGAAACGTGAAAAAGAAGAAAGTGAGTCTTATAATAAAATGAGTAAATGTCAGAGAACACAAAGGTGATCCTTGCTGAGGACAAGATGTCTGACTCCAGCCCTGGTTAATGCCTATTATCTTGGCATAAATTTTAATGTGACTAAGTCATTGCAACAGCCTCCCAAGTGATCTCCCATCTTTCACTCCTCCAACCCTCTTCCCACTACATGCAGAAAAAGCACTCTAAAACATAACACTGCCCCTGCCACACCACATCTAAAACTCTTCCGTGGGTCCCCACCACCCTCGATAGTAAACCTTAACTCCATTAGCAGACTTGCAAGCATCAGAATTTTGCCCCTGCTGACATCCCCAGCCTTAGCTCACTGTTCCCCCACCTCAAACTCCACAAGGCAACCTCCTAGATGCCTCAGTGCCCTGGAGTCACAAGCCTGGAACTAAGCCCAGAAACGGGACAAGCACATGGAGAAAGGGACAGGGGTAGAAAAAGAGATGCCAGTCCCCCCACCCCAGCTCACAAGACCCCAGCTTCCACAGTCCTATGCCTTGTGCTCTGCCACGTCTCCAATACCAATTCATGCAAATCCCTCCCATTTAAAAAGAAATGTTTTAGAGGTAAATGTGAGAAATCGATGCCTTCATGACTAGTGCCTACGTGCTATTCACTTGGAGTCATTTCTAGAAAAAGGCAAAAGCTGGCCACAGAAGTCTGAAGTCAGGAGGCCAGGACACTCCCCCCTCCAGTACCACCACCCAAAGTCCATCCTGCAAAGGCAATGCAATTTCACAGTTTCTCCACTGTTTCTGAAATCCTGAAGGCAGCGCTTTGTGCTGGGCTGACAGACTCTAGGGAATGTGCCAGTTGTCCTCTGGAACACGTTGTGACCACAGTCTATTATTTACATGTCCCCTCACCTCACATCTTTGATGCACATGAGGTCCAGAAGGCATCACGACTAAGTCAACAGCAAGATGTGCAACCATTTCTGGAATGAGCAACATCCAGGATGGGGCAACTGAGCTCCCCGTGTGACTCTCCCCACTGCCAGCTTGGGCCTCACCAACCTTTACCCCATCTGTGGAACAGTGAAGATGCCTGGCACCTCAGGGGCGGCCGGTGTCCCAGGTGTAAACTGAGGATAACCACCTCTGTCTCACATGGTGGTTGCAAGGACTAAATGAAATAAAACATGGAAACATCAAACCAATACCTACCCCTGAGATGGCAGCAAATAATAAATGTTTATCAAAGCTGGAAAAGGAAAATTATTCTAGCTTAATAAGTCTTTAAAAATGCAAGTAAATTTAGCTTCAAATTCACTGCAAGAGAAATAATCACATGGGCCCATATCTAATCATAATGCCCAATGTCATATATATCTTCTTATTTAATCTTTGCAACCATCTGTGAGAATTATCCTCTTTCAGAAAACAATACATTGAGGTTTGGTCAAGTTCAATAATTTGCAGAGCAAGAACCTGGCAGACTCAGAATCTGAACTTAGTTCTGTCTGAGTGCAGAACTCATTCCCTTTCTCCTCTGTTACTGTTTCCCAGACCCCAAAGCCAGTGAAGGAGGGAGTCGGGTAAGGGCCTGGAGAGGACAACTGTCCGGTGGTGATTAGTACACCTGAATCAGCACCGCCCAAAGGACCAAAGGTGCCTGGCACTTGGGGGAAAGGTAAGCAGTCTGCGTAACTGGATGTCAGCCCAAACAGGCTCCTGTGGCAATCTAGCTTAACGTTTTAATAGCTTGAGTGGCTTATCAGCATGAGGAAGGTGACTAGTTCAGAGTGTGATTTTAAGCAAGTGACTATGTGACTCCTCATGTGTGTTCCCTTATATGCAACATGCAGGCAACACAATCCTCTTGTAGTGAGGTATGGGTTAAAGAAATAATGCACAGAAGTAATTTTACACAGCGTCTGTCACATGAAATGAATGCTCCCGTTATTATGAAAGCTCTTTCACAACTGGACTTTCTACAGCCCCTTCCTCCCTCGCTGGCCTAAACCCTATGCATCAAACCTCCACCTCTCCTATCAGCCGCCTGCCTCGCACTTCTCTATGTACCGCGCTCACTCATTTAGACCACAACAGCTTACTGAATACCTAGTCAAGGCCCACTGGGGAAACAACCGTGCGTAAGAAAAACCTGCCCTCACAGAGCTGACATTCTTACATTTGTGGGAGAGGGAGAAAGACAGACAACAAACACACAGTAAACCACCAGGTAAAGTTTTATATGTAAGGGGTAGAACATAACCCCTGGGGCGAGGCGTGGTCAGATAACTAGGGAAAACCCTGTCTGAAGCCTTACCATTGACTCAGAGAGCCTGAATGCAGGGAGACAACAAGGCAGGAGACCAGAGGAACAGTGTTTCAGACAGAGGGAACAGCAGGTGCCCCAATGCGGCAACAAGTGTGGTGTCTTAAATGACTGTGGACAGTCTGCCGCTGCCATTCGCCCGCCTCCACTGCACCTTAGTGCTGCGGTGTAATTGCTGCTTACACATCAATTCTGCCACTAGGCTGAGCCCCCTCGAGGCTAGGGGCTGTGTACCTCCCTTCTGCACTCACTCAGTCACACAGCACTCGTTGGTTAGTGCATCTATATGCTCAGTATCCTCTTAAGCAATGAGCGTACAGGGAAGAACTACATCAATAACGCTCTGCCTTCGGGAGTTTACAAGGAATAGCACTGGGCATAGAGTAAGTGCTCAGAAAATATGTGGAGTTTCGCTGGCCTGTGCCATGCCGAGCCCTGCCCTTCCTTCCTCATTTGCCTGAAGGTCCCCGCCTTTCAATTCTTCCTGCTACCTGCCTCTCCTGCTCCACACCAGACTGTCCACAATGGCTCCTAGAGCCTCCCCACATTCTCTCCCCTCGCCTTTGCATGCAGTCTACTCTACCGAAACGCTCTCCTCGCCTGCATCTTCACCAGACTAACTGCTGGTATCATTTCCCAAATTTTCATCAGTATATTGATTTTACCATTTGCTCAACATGCACCAGTCTCTCAAGTTCCTAAGGCAAAATGATGCCATCAAATAACAAAAAGTGATGCATCAATGACAATTGCAGATTGAGTACTACAGAGAGCTGAAGGACAACTGATCTGAGGTCACTTGTGTAACTCCTTTCCCTTCCCAGAATACGACACATTGCAGTGATTTTCTGGGCGCTGTGCCTACAGAATTCGGCCAGGGTACAAGGGCAGCAAAGCCCTCACCACTGTGAGTATGGCCACCCCTCACCCACACACAAAAGGAACGTTTCATTTACAGTAAACAAAACGAATTTGGCACAGGAGCCATCACTTAGAGGTCTTCCCCACTCAGAAGGTCAACCATGTAGCATCTAAATTATTTGAGATGGATTTCCTTTTCTAACAGCAAAAATTGCAGCTGTACTTCATTGGGAAAAAAAAAGTCAGATATTTATTTTTCGAGGCAAGAAGGCAGATATAGGTTAAGTCACAACTTCCAGTGCAGCTTTCACAGAATCATTTAGCTGATAAGAACTTGCATGTAACCTTTAGTCCTTCACTTCTAAAAGGCACACATCCATCTTTCTCCTCCCACTTCCGGAAAGAGCAGAAAATGAAGCTGGCGCCATCCGTTTTGAAGTATACAACAGCAGGGGCATGGGTTTAAGCAGTTTCCTTCAACAATGTACATTTCTCTCCAAGATCCTGGACAGATGCTCTAGGCTCCGTGAAGAACCACACAATGATTCTATAGAGAGGGCCTGCAAGGCAGTGTTTCCCACGTCTCTGCTTCTCTTACAACGGAAGAGCTCTGTGAACTTCACCCAGCCATTATGAGAGGGGAAATGTACTAAAAGGGAACGATACCGTGCATGGAATTACCACAAACCTGTTTAATTAAACTCGGAGCCCTCAGCCCTGTGGATTTCCCTAAGATGTGACCAGTGGAATGGGTCATCTCTGCCAGGGCTGTGCCTGCTGCTGCACTGCCATGTTCCACAGCGCCCTGTGCTCCTGGCTGACTATCTGCTTACGGCAACATGGCCCATCGGCCAGAATCTGCGGGTGGGAGAAAACGTCTAACAATGCAGATCTTTACTGGAGTGTTAAGCTCACTGAACAACACTACCCCCCGCCCCGCCCAAGTTTCAAGACCAGTCTAGATTTGTAATAGAACGCACAGTGCAGTAATGAAATGCCTGATCTTCCAGGCCAGGATTGCAATTCAGACCCAGTTGCTGTTTGCCAGCTAAGTAACTTTGTACAAGTCACTTAACCACTCTAAGGTCTTAGAAACACCTGATCGGACCCTGGAAGTCCCACATGCTCTGGACCCCGCTGACGCCTCAGAGTATTATTAGTACCACCACTTCCCCGCCTTTGACGGCCTGACATGCTGAGCTCAAGGGCCTTTGCACCTGCTGTCCTCTCTAACATACTCTCCCCAGTTTCACCTGGCTGGCTACTTGTCATTACTCAGGTCTCAGCTCAAATGTCAAAAAGTCCCCGCCAGACCCCATAAACATCATGAGCCGTTATGTGAGTGCAATTGTATAATTTCATTTACATAAAGGACAAAAAGGAACAAACCCAGTGAACTGTGGTGTAAGTCAGGGGGCTGGTTACCCTTTTCAGGGTGGAGGTAGTGAATGGAGGGAGATCAGGGGAACCTCTGGGTTACTACTACTAGATGAAGAACTAAATCATTCAGTTCTTCATCTGGATTTGGTTACCTGGGCGTGTTCAGTTTGTGGAAACACAGCAAGTTGCTCACTTATAATATATACATTTTTATATGTATAAGTGTTATATTACAATAAAAAAGTTAACTAAAACAAAAAACCACCTTGTCAAACTGGTTTTCCTTGATCTAATCTACACCACCTTCTTGGCTAAGCTATTCATTCTCCATCCCCTGACCCTATTTTATTTTCTTCATAGCATTTGTCATTGGCTGAACTCATCTTCATTATTGTTTATGTATGTACAATCTAGCCCTTTCCCCACTCCCATTAAAACAAAGTATCATGTGGCCAAGGACTTGCTGACCACCCCCAAATCTCAGCACCTGGAACAGTCCTGCTCTGGTACAGGCTGAATAAAAAAATGTATGTAAAATAAGAAACAGCGAAAGTGGGTCCTTTAAGGATATAACAGCAATCAAAAATCAAAACAGTGAAGCCAAGAGCAGAGGAAATAAAAAATGTCAATGCCATTAAGCATTAGGAGATGTGTCAAATGTAATTTAACTATGGGGAGGGGCTAGAGTGTCATTCTATGTGCACCTTTGTGAGAATGGTTAACATTACTTCTGAAAGAAGAAACTGGGTCTTTTATCTCTGCACATCCAACAGTTTTGCTCAAGGCCTGCTACAAAATAGGTCTGAGCCCAGAGTGGCAAGAGATTTCTGAGACACTTGGTGAAGATTAAGTTTTGTGGAAAAAGTGGGTGATATTCCATTGTAATGTCTGCCATCAGAATGGGAGTAAGTAGGCACAACATCCAAGCCGACTTAGATGAAGCAGATACTAAGAAACATCCAAGAATTTGAAGAGTTCCTTGTAAGTCACAAGCAATACTCACCTATTTTTTTTTTTTTGCCAATTCTAAGATTCCTTTATAAAGCAAAAATGTGTAGTAGTGCTAATGTCTTGGATGTTATATAGTTGCTACTAGTATGCAGACTAACTTACATGCTGGCAAAATATATTTTTGGGAGCAAATCTATACTCACAAAGCTACAGCTTGGTATAATGGAAACTTCAAAGTAAACCTTTATTCTGGAATCAGCTCTGCCACAAACTCTCTTTATAACCTTACACAAGTCATGGAACCTCTTTAGGCCTCAATTTTTCTACCTGTGAAATGAGCTGGTTGGACTAGATGCTTGCTAATGCCCATTTTCCAGTTCTTGGACCCTGTGTATTAGTCTTGGCTTTAAAAAATTATTCTCATCTTCTAAGCCTTCTGTTTACAGGATAAGAAATCATCCACAACTATGTAAATCAAGCTTTGCAGATGGAATGAGGTAAGAGATCCTTTCACCCAGTCTTCTTGCCAAACCAAGGGTTTATCTATCCCCAGATTCTCTAGTGTTGCGTTCAGGCTCCCATTTCTTGGTTGGGCAAGAAGCCCTATCATACTTCGGCTAAACACGTGGCTTTCGCTGTACAATTACTTCCTTTGCTTGAGTTTTCACTGTTGTCGGCCCCATGTTTCTCATCAATTCAAGCCTACTCATAGTTAGCACCACAATTCTTGTTTTTTGTTACACTTAAATAATGAATAGGACTTGATCACCTGGAGGTATTCTCCTCACTCTATTACAATAGTTACTAGTGATTTTAATTAGAAAAAACGGTCATTCCTTTTGCTATCCCACCATACAGTCAAGTGCCTATTAAGGATATTATTGTAATAAGTATTGGCACCTTTTAAATTTACATTAACAAAAAGGGAGAAATGAGAAGTCAGGAAATGAAAGGAGAAAAAAAGAAAAAGGAAAAAAACTCATAGATGTCATCATTAACCAAAGCTTATAGTAACTCAAAAAATCATTAGTAGCTATCTTTAAAATTTCCTTAAAAACTGTACTATGCATATCCTGCTTAAAACTGCATGGGTGATAATTTGCATCTCTTCAACTAAAAATGGGAAAATGGACAATGGCATTGCTCTGCTGTGCCTGAGCCCCACACTGCCCTTTCTTTAAAAGGGGAGACTATCTACCGAGAAGAATCCTTAAGCGATTTCTCCAAAAGTCATCACCAACTCCTGCCTCCCCACAGGCCTTCTGACTGCTGTCACTATTGCCATCAGCAGAAGGTAAACTCTACTGGAGGCCAATTTCTAATAGCTGATATTCAGCATCCAAAAAACCGCCAGGGCTTTTATTCCCTCCATATAAGCAAGGAGAAAGTAGACAGGGCCAATGCTCTTACGTGTTTTAGTGACAGGGCTGATTTTTCATTGAAAAGAGAAAGGAGTGCGGTTCCCACTTTTCTCCTTGACCCCGCATTTCACCAGCTCAGGCACTCCCAAAGTCTACAAAAGCAGACAGCCTGCAGAAAGTTCACTCTCCGAGGTGAGCTACTAATTAACACCAGCTAGGTTAGGTCTCTAGGTAAGTTCATCACGTGGCCTAACAATTGCGCTCAGGAATAGGGATGTCTGAAAAGCACAACTGGCAAAGCTGATATAATAAAACCTCAGGACTCCAAAACCCTGTGCGAAGAACTTGTACTGAACTTGCACGCAGAGCGTGGTGCAGAGCCAGGCGCCTTCCGCGCGGGCGCGGGGCACCGACACCTGCTGACAGTTGTGCGGTTCCCTTTCAGAGGCAGGCCGGGCTGTCGTTCCCCATCGGCCCGGGCTCCACACCCGAGGGAGCGGAGGGCGCCGGAGGGCCCTCGTGCGCCTCCACGCAGCACCGCGCGTCGCCTCCAGAGGTGCAGCGCCCGAGCGGTGGCGCCGCCGGGACCAGGAGGGAGACAGGAAGAGGAGGAGGGACAGGAGGACCCGGGCCGGCGGGCGCCCAGTCAGCGCCCTGCCCGCGGCCCTGCCTCGGGGCCCGCTCACCTGAGACCTGGTCGCCAGGAGCGGGGGCCGGAGCGCCAGGTCTCGCAGAAGTTTCCGTGCGTGCGCTGCCACGGGGGACGCCATCTTAAACAGGAAACCCGGCGCGGGGAGCCGGCCAGCGAGACCGCAGGGGGAAGAGAGGGAGGGGAGGAGGCGGGCCCCGGCGGCCCCCGGGCCCGCCCCCAGCCGGTGCTGGGAGCGGAGGGACGCGGCTGTGCCCGCGGGGCGAGCACCTGGCTGCCGTTCCAGGGCCGGTCCCCCGCCCGCGGGCGCTACGGGAGCCGCCAAGCCCTGGGCCAACTCTGGCCCCAAGTTCGCCTTTAGCATTCAGAGGCCCGCTGGGCTTCTCTCTGTACTATTCGGGGATACTGTTGTTTTGGAGCAAAAACAAATACAGAGCCCTGTGCTCACGGGGCTCAAACTGAACCGGTGGGCCAACAGACAAGCGAGTAGTAGTCATTGCAGTGAATGCTCAAAAGACCGAGCACGGGGCTGGCGCCATCCATCAGTGGTCTAGTCCTGCGGTCACAGAGGCATGCGTGGCATAGCGATGTTTGAGCTGAGACAAGGAACGAGGGAGAGGCAAGTGGGTCTGGTGAGGTTGGTGGAAGCCCTTCTACATCTCATTAAGGTTTTGTTGTTGTTGTTTTGTCCTTAACTGAGGATCAATGTAAAGCTGTTGAAGGAGTTTAAGCCCAGTCATCACCATAATAAGAGCAGACATTTATCTGGAGTTTACTGATTCTAAACACTATGTATAACACAAATGACTAGAGCAAAACTGCTTAATACATACCAAGCACTTTAAAATATGAACTAATTTAGGCTCCAAAGCAACCTTTCCAGTAAGTACAATGTAAAATCCACATTTTGCAGAAGAGGAAACTGAGGCACAGAACGGTTAAGGAACTTGTTCCTGGTCACAGATTTAATAAGGAGTGGAAAAGAGATTCAAACCCATGCTATCTTCTCCACACCCCATGAAGCAGTATTTTAGATTTTTTTAACCTTACTTATTCTTGAGCGTGTAATCGTGAGAAAAGCTACTATGTAACAAAACTAGGCAACTATTGCTGCTAGTTTCCTTCCTTATCTCCTTTAAAAATAAATAAATAAATAAATGTTTATTTTGACAAATTAAATATACCGAAAAGTTGTAACAAAGAATGTCACCCCCAAATGCCCAAATAGCCTTCACCCAGATTCGCCATTTACATTTTGCTCCCTTTCCTTTTCTTGATAGTTATACATACATAGATTTATATCCCATTCCTTATCACAATTTTACCTGCTAGATTTAGCATCTGTTGGTGATTACTGCTTGAATCTGTTATTACTATGATGGTTGCAAAATGGTGGTTGCCTAATTCCATCCTCTTCTACATTTTTCAGTTTACATTCTACTCTGAGAAGAGCTTTACCTTCTCCCATACTTTTAAATTTATTCTTGTATTCACTTGTATCAGTCTGGACTCATGGATTTCTTTTTATTCAGTGTCAAACCTATGCTCTTCATATTGCATACACATCTTATTGCTGCCTCTGGATATGGGTCATTTAATCCTCATAGGAACCCTTCAAGTAGGTCCTACTGTTATTCCCATTTTACCAGAGAGAGAACTGGGCCACAGAGAGATTATGTAACTTGCCCAGGGTCACACAGCTTGGCATCAGACCCAAAGCTGTAATCTAACCACTTTTACTACACATCCTCCCCTTGACATGAGTATATCTGAGTTCCCATCTCCTCCATCATTACTCCCACTGGGGCTGCCATCTAGCCAAGATGGAGCACAGACTTTTATTAATGTTCATAGACTGAATGTTCAAACTTGGTGAGAGCTTTGAGCATGCAGAAGGAAGCAGACCACCTGTAGAATGAAGCAAAGACTGTATGTTCAGACATTATTATGGTAAGAGAGTCAGCTACTATATCGCTTTCCTTCCATCAGAGACTAGAAGGAGTTTGGAAAAAGTGCATTTTATGAAGAGAAAGGAAAGGCGTTAAAGACAGTCTTTGGTTTAGTGTTCTATTAGAATGAGGTTTTTCTATTAGGGCATGATTTTTAGAAGTGGGGTGGGGAGAGACTTTCCGGTTGTCATTCAAGTGCATTCGGTGCTCTTTAATTGGTTCACTGTCTACTAGCAATAACTGGGGAGTTTCCAGGCTGGCTAGCATCGTGGGAGTTTTCCTGTTTCAATTGGAAGGCTGCCTATTCCTCAGATTTGGGGCCCAAGTTTTATATCACCAATTCCTCAGTGTCTTCACCCACATTCTGTCATTCTGCTTTCTCTGCAGACAAGGCATTGGGGGACATGGAGCAGAGGACACTCAAATACTATCTCCAGTGTCTAGCACAGGGCCAGGACTAGAGGAAGTACGCAGTTAACACATGTAGGATAAGTCCTACTTCCTGAGTTCCTCCAAAAACTCCTCCCTATTTTCTACCCTTTTTTTACAAATAAAGGTCAGGGATTCCACCACAGAGTTCTTCACTGTGCTCTATACTGAGACAGTCATTGGATTTTCAGTCAAACTGGATTGGATTCCAAGGCTACTTCTACCCCTTACAAACTTGTGGCCTAGAGAAGTCCCTGCTTCCCAGTGGGGTAGTAAGTATTCAACGAGATGCTGTGTATAAAGACCTTGTGCCTCGTAGGGGCTTAATTAATGTTATTTTTCTTCCTCTAATGGGTTTCTGATAAATATTTGATTGTTATCTAATGTGAAACACTAGAGTCACTCAGAGATATAGGTTGGAAGCCCCAGGCACTTGGAAAATTATAATGATAGCATTGGAGAACTATGGAGATGAGTAAATTCCAGATGAAAGTATCAAAAGTATCTAAAGTGGTTGCCTCCAGGAGGAGAGTAGAGGGTAGTGGTCATGGAACCATTATATTTGTATTCATAAAAGTGACAGCACTAGCAGAAGTATTCTGTGCTGTCTGAATGAAGCACAGAAGTAGACATCGGACAAATTAAGTTCAAGTCTTGACTCTGTGATTTAAAAGCTCCATGATCTTGGGTAAGTTCCTTCACAGCCTCAATTCTCTTATGTGTGAAAGGGGGGTTATAATAGGACCTGTTTTTACCAACGAGCTACATTGTCAAGTGCTTGACATCCCAGTGGCTGTTATCCACCATGCCTTCTTTGCTTAAGAAATCGTTTTTCATATTTACGTTTTTTTCTGTATCTACATCTGTGAGACTCAGTTTCCCCATTAGTAAAATGAATGCCAGGTATAACAGCATCTTATTTGAACTGGGAGTTAATAATATAGCATTTTTCATAGACTTTAAATGCACAGGAGGTGTTAATTCCTAAAACTCCAAGATCAAACTTTGGATTTAAAACACCCTGACTATATTGTTTCTTATTCAGCTAATCATTTCAGGAAGGAAAATAAGAACATCAGTAGACCCACACACCTTCTCTCTCATCTTAACGGTGCATGTTAACAGTGAAATAATGTGCTAATTTTCATATACACATTGATTTCTCCAGGGGCCCTGATTTGCCAAAGAGTCACGTCATGAAACCTAGAGATGGGATAGTGCATCTAGCAGTTCCAATGGTTGTTTATTATTACCTTTTCATTTAAGCATAAAAACCATTTGCCAAATACAAACTCATTAAAACCCACAGAGCTGAGTAGGAAAAAAAACCTCTAATTTTCATGAATAACATTTGAGTTCATGCTGCTACGTGTCAGCAATGAAAATCACTATTACAATGCTGACATAAAGAGACTTTGTGGATTTTGTTTGGTTGTTTTTTTCTAATAAATAATAGGTTTCTTGAATTTACAGGCTAAGAAACTTTGGCCTTTTATTATGTACATAGGTAATATCTCTGTTGCTGTTAGCGACAGCCATTTTAACCAGTGCTTCAGTTATGTTATTTGCCACTGACACAGAAAGAACTTCCATTGTGCTAAACTTATTTATTCCCTCTTCAATATGCAATAAAATGATTACTTTTAATTGCATCTGTCAGCTTATTTAAATTATAAGGTGCCCAGAAGAAAAGGGATCTAAAACTAAAAGAGTCTTCAGGGAGCTCAAGAGAAATTCTCTCTAAATCCTGGAGAGAATTAAGGTAAAACAAGTTTAGAGCACTGGTAACCAGTCTAAGTCAAGATGAAAAGGATTGAAGAATGAGGAAGATCATAAACCCATACAAGGAGCAGTCAGGAACAAAGTAGCAGAGAAGATTAAGTGGAGAACAAGATGTAATGATATAAACAAGGGTGATAGCATTCTGTTGCCAGGGAATACGGAGATAGATGAAGAAGATGGTAAAAGCAAAAGGAAGAACATTTACACAAAGGGCAGTGGAGGGAGATGGACTGAGAGAGAAAAATGGCACCAGATTGTGGGAAAGAAGTTCCCTTCAGAAACAAAACCTACATTCCCATTACAACTGGAAACCATGGATTTAACATTTTCACTGTTTTTGACAGCCTTATTTTAAATAAAAATTAAAGGAACATGACATTTCAAACGTCCTGTTTCATTAGGAAGTCAGTAGTCAAAGTAGTGGTTCTTAACAGAATCCCTTTAGGAGGCTTTTTAAAAATGTCTTTAGGGCCTTAGTGTCCAGATGTTCTGATTTAGTAGGTGGATTTGGGGGCCCAGGGGGGTCAGCATTTTTATAAGTAAATTTCCCACCCCATCACCTTTATTGTAGGTGGTCCATGGCTCAAGTTTGGAGAAGCAATGACCCAGAAGGTGGGACTTGGAGAAGCCTAGAGGGAAAGGACAGCAATCATCAAATTTCCCCTTTCTCTCTCATTTTCTTTTCAATTTCTAGTATCCTCCTTAAACTCTCTTTCAAAAATCTAAAATCTAACTTACTACTTGAGATTGAAGAGTATGGAATGAGGCTCCAAAAGGAGTCTTCACGCTGTTCCCTCTGCCTGAAACACCCTTCCCTGTGGTTACCAGCCTCAGGCTCTCTCATCCCTTACATTCCAGTCACCCTCTTCAGGAAGACTCCCTAACATCAAGGCTGGAGGGCATCTCACTGGTTATCACAGGGCAATTGCTACATTGGCTTCTTGTCTGCTTCTTCCTTTAGGACTGTAAAATCTGCACTGACAGGCACTGTTGTCTTCTCTGATGCTGTTATCCTGCACATACTAGTACAGTGCCTAAAACTGAAAGGTGAAATAAGTGAAGGTGAAGCTGATGCAATAATCAGCCTAGTAGGAAAATTCGAAGAGCGATCAATGTCTAGAAATCTATCAGTACCCTCAACAAGAAAGGATGTTGAGGCCCATGATGAGAAATAACCTGCCCACTGTCACACACTACACTAGTGGTTTTATACACTGTTCCTCAGGGTTCTTAGATGCCTTAGAGATCCACCTCATCTCTTTCTCTCTCTCTCCCCTTTACTTTTATTGAACACTTTTTATATTTGTTTTTCAATTACAGTTGATTAGTTTAAGGGGGTACAATATAATGATTACACATTTATACACCTCACCAAGTGATTACCCTGATAAGTCTAATCATCTCACACCATGCACAGTTATTACAATATTATTGATTATATTCCCTATGCTGTAGTTTATATCCCTATGGCTATTCTCATAACTGGCAATTTGTACTTAATCCCTTTCACATTTTTCATCCATTCTCCAAGAGGCCGATCCCATCTGGCAACCATCAATTTGTTCTCTATACCTATGAGTATGTATCTGTTTTGTGTGCATTTATTTTGTTTTTTAGATCCACATATAAGTAAAATTACATGGTATTTATCTTTGTCTGACTTATGTCACTTAGCTTAATACCCTCTAGATCCATCCATGCTGTTGCCAATGGTAAGATTTCATTATTTATTATGGCTGAGATATATATATATATATATATATATATATATATATATATATATATATATATATATATATATATAACACCTCTTCTTTACCCATTCATCTATTGATAGACACTTAGGTTACTTCCACATCTTGGCTATTGTAAATAATGCTGCAAGAAACATAGAGATGCATATATCTTTTTGAATTCGTATTTTGGATTTCTTCAGATAAATACTCAAAAGTGGAATTTCTGGTCATATGGTAGTTCTATTTTTAATTTTTTGAGGAACCGCCATACTGTTTTTCAGAGTGGCTGCACCAATTTACATTCTCACAAACAGATCACAAGGCTTCCCTTTTCTCCATATTGCTGTCAACACTTGTTCGTTGAGGTGATATCTCATTGTGATCTTATTTTGCATTTCTATGATAATTAGTGACATTGAGCATCTTTTATGTCTACTGGCCATGTGTATGTCCTCTTTGGAGAAATGTCTATTCAGTTCCTCTGCCAATTGTTAAATCGGATTGTTTGGTGTTTTTTGTGTTTTTTTTTTGGTCTTAAGTTGTATGTGTTTTATTGTTTGTTTCCCTTCCCCAGGGAGACATAATCCAAAAAAAAAAAAAAAAAATTGCTGAATGCAATGTCAAACGGTTAACTGCCTATGACTTCTTCTAGGAGTTTTATATTTTCAGGCCTTACGTTTAATGCTAATTTGACAAATATGTCTGTATTTCCCAAATATATCAATATATTTCTTCAGTTCTGATTTTGTAGGGCAAATTTCTTACATGCAAAATCCAATTTACTTCAGGGAGAAGTCAAATGTTCACCCTTTTGGCCACTTGCACTGCCGTCTCAGCAGGCTGATGAGGTTGCTGCAACAAATACTTGAATTCCTCCACACCCCTCCAGAGCTCACTCAGCTTCGAGAGCAACACAGTATCAAATGCAAGACATCAACATCCAGGCTCTACTGGAAGCTGTTATTGAGGCCATTTAATTGGAGCTACATTACAGGCCAAACCTAGCCACTGCTTATGTCAGG
Organism: Rhinolophus ferrumequinum; assembly: GCF_004115265.2. Classification (NCBI taxonomy): domain Eukaryota; kingdom Metazoa; phylum Chordata; class Mammalia; order Chiroptera; family Rhinolophidae; genus Rhinolophus; species Rhinolophus ferrumequinum. The sequence continues at coordinate 61,383,825 of NC_046300.1, forward strand.
TTTAGGTCCATCTGATGGGAGTTATAATGCAAGTTGAGACTGGTCACCACTTGTGCTGGGTTTGGGTCCACTTGGCAGGAGCTACAATGCACACTGAGCCTGAGTGCCGCTTGTGTGTATTTGCAGACTTACGAGAAAGCTTAGGGCAGCAACCACTCTTGTGAGGTTTGCAGTCCTTTGAGTGAGTCCATAGCATGAGCCAAAGCAGGCTGCTCCTGTTGAGGAGCCACTGGAGAAGGCTCCAGTCAGGAAAGTGAATTGGGAGAGGTGGCGTTTCAGGGAATCACCAGGGTGGGGTAAATAGTATCAGCAATTTTAACGAGGAGCTCAGATTTGGCACCCCCTGTGCAGGCCTGCCTTCATGGATGGAAAGCTCAATGGTGCCTGCCAGCACTTTCAGCCTGGGAGAGAGTTGCCCTCCCCCCTGCCCCTTCAGCCCTTGTGCTGCGTAGTTAGTCAATTTAGTTCCTGCACTTTTTGTGCTCCTGTGCCTGTGCTAGAGCTTAGAGCAGTGAGTCTGTGTGTGGGTCCTTTAAGAGCAACACTTTGGTCTCTAGCAGCCCTTTGTCTTTCTTGGACACATTTCCTGCTGTTTTTACAGCTAGATGTTATGGGAACTCCTCTTCCTACCATAAGTGCCCCAGTATGTGACTGTGACCCCTCGTTCCTCATGGGGTACCTCTGTTGCCAATATATTCTTTATGTTTCTTAATTGCCACACCACGGGTGTGGGACCTGCCCTTTTTGCATTTCCACACCTACCAGTCTTGATGTGGCTTATTCTTTGTATCCTTAGTTATAGGAATTCTGTTCAGTTAGTCTTCTGATGGTTCTCACTGATGGTTGTTCTATAATTTAATTGTAGTTTTGATGTGGTCATGGGAGGAGGTGAGCACAGCATTTATCTACTGTGCCATCTTGACTGAAAGTCCTATTGAACACTTATTATGTGTTTTCTCAAATCTTTACAGAAGTTATATCACTTAATCCTAACCAATGCCCTATTTTACAGATGTGCAAACTGAGTCTTACAGCAGAAAGTAAATTGCTTGAGGTAAAGAATAAGAGGAGGCCAATCCCAGTCACTGTGGGATTGATTCTAGGCGAGAACAATCCAATAGAAATTTTGTCAATGATGAAAACTTTCTGTATCTGTGCTTTCCAGTAGGATAGTCATTAGCCACATATGGTTATTGATCTCTTGAAACATGGCTAGTAGAACTGAGAAAATTGATTTTAAAATGTATTTAATACTAATTATTTTATATTTAATTTTGAATAGCTGCACAAGGCTAGTGGCTACTGTATTGACTAGCACAGGTCTAAGCTATCTAACTTATGTACAAACTTTGCACCATCACACTATTTATGTAATTGGGTCCCTCCCAAAGATTTAGGTACAAGTACCTTGTTTAAGGGATAATCTAGAGAGCAGATGAGGGAGTGGGGAAGTCAGACAAGGAAAGTAAACTCATAAAGGCTGCATTTGTTGGCTGTGGGCAGTTGGGATTTTTTTTTTCAGGGAACACTCTGAGAGACTGTTATAGAAGACACCTCATAATTGTCCCATTGAAGGGTGAAGAACTGCTCATGTTTGTCTACAAACTCCCAGGCCTCGTTGGTTGAGGTCTGCACCTGGGGGAATTCACACACCACTCTGCATTCCCATACTTCCATCCTGTCTCTCCTGGAAGACAGTCATGTCTTTGTGGCTAAATAAAGACACAGGTACAGGAGGCAGGGACTGTCTTGCAAAGCTGCAGGTGACTTCCAGGGAGATAAAGTGGATATAGTTCAGTTAAAACTATATTGCCTCTCACTTTAAACTGACAGATTAGCTCATATTACTATTTTATCTGTAGTGGGAGGAAGGGCACTTGAAATTGTGTTGGTAAGAAAGGTTTTGCTATTAAAAAAAAAAAAAAAAAGAAGAGAAAACTTACCAAACCACAGAACTAAACTGTGCTCTTGTCATTTTCTTGACCACCTAAATTACTGAATTGGATACTGTTCAGTATCATTTGAAGTACAGCATGGAAGCTTTAAACAACCCTGCAGTCTGGGCCCTTCAATGTAGTCAAAGAATAACTGTCCGTGCACTTTCTCAGTGGGGACATGAAGAGACTCAAGTATTCCAGAAAGCCTTTGTTTAGTTGTTTTTTATTTGACATACAATACATAAAAAAGATTAGAGGCAGCAAGAAAAAAGAATCAGGAAGAACCTACTAAAAACCTAAATTTTACAGCAGAAGTAGATAGAAGTGGTGCAGATAATGATTTCTCCTCCTCTCATATCAAGCTTTGTTGAGTTCTCAGAAAAGCAAACATGTAATTATGATAGAAGTCAATCGACTGAAAACCAAGTCAAAGAGACAGATCAGCTTTAGCAAGAGATGCACTCGATTCAGCAAAGAAAGCAAGGTAGAGTTCTAACCACTTGACCTAGATTGGCTGCTGGTCCCTGCAACCCTCAGCTGAAAGAATGTGGAGTACTCTTGATGTTCTAGGCAAAATGAATGTTATCAAAGTTCTGTTTGAGAAAATGGCTGGCCATAGAGGCTAAGAAGAGCTTAACTACATCAAAGAAGAACTTGCCCCAGGAAGGCACAGGCTGTGGCTTATCTTAGCTTTTTGTGAGGCTCCTCCCAGGAGCATCACCTTGCCACCTCTAAGGATGACACACCCAAAGGGCAGACTGGGCAGGCATCAGAGACCTGCTAAAGTGAATCCTGCTCGGTAGGGGCAGTCCCTGCATGACAGCTCCTCCACTGTAGTCATGGCCAGTCCTTGCAAACAATCAGCCTGAAGATCAATCCTTCACAATGATGTGCAAACAGTAACAAGGTCTCAACTTCAACAGGAGAGCTCACATAACCTACATAAGAGACACACTTGAAGCACCTTGCTCAGGTGACCAGGGAGACTGCACAACTTGGTCCCACAGGACAACTACTACATAAGGACACTTTACTAAGACCAGGAGACATAGAAGCCCTTCCTAATACATAGAAACAAACACAGGAGGCAGCCAAAATGGGGGGAAAAAGAAATATATCCCAAATAAAAGAACAGAACAAAGCTCCAGAAAAAGAACTAAACTAAGAAATCCAGTAAACACAGGGTTCCGAACACTGGTTATAAGGATGCTCAATGATCTCAGAGACAACTTTAACAAAGCGATATGAAACATAAAAATGGAGGTAGGAAACAAAAACAAGCAGTCAGAAATAAGGAGTACAGTAACTAAAATGAAGAATACATTAGAGGGACTCAAGAGTAGATTAGATGAAGCAGAGGATTGAATTAAAGATTTAGAAGATAAGGTAGCAGAAAACACCCAAACAAGCCAGCAAAAGCAAATTAAAAAAGAAAAAAATGAGGATAGTTTAAGGGGCCTCTGGGACAACATCAAGCATCATAGGGGTATCAGAAGAAGAGAGCGAGCAAGGAACTGAAATCAGATTTAAAAAAATGATGGTGGAAAAGTTCCCTACCCTGGCAAAGAAAAGAGACATATAAGCCCAGGAAATGCAGAGTCCCAAACAAGATGAATCCAGAGAGGCTCACACCAAGACACATCATAATTAAAATGTCAAAGCTTAAAGACAAAGAGAGAATTATAAAAGTAGCAAGAGAAAAGTAGTTAGTTACCTAGAAAAGAGTTCCCATAAGACTGTCAGCTGATTTCTGAACAGAAACCTTGTAGGCCAGAAAGGATTGCCAGGAAATATTCAAAGTGATGAAAGCAAGGACATACAGCCAAAATTACTCTACCCAACAAAGCTATCATTTAGAATTAAAGGACAAATAAAGAGCTTTCCAGACAAGAAAAAGGTAAAGGAGTTCATCACCACCAAACTAGATTTGCAAGGAATCTTAGAAGAGCTTCTTTAAGACAAAAATAAATAAATAAATAAATAAATAAATAAATAAATAAATAAATAAATAGAATAATAAAATAGCAATAACTACATATATATCAAAAATATTTTAAAGGTAAATGGGTTAAATGTCCCAATCAAAAGACAGGGTGGCTGAATGGGTAAGAAAATAAGACCCTTACATATGCTGCCTACAAGAGACTCACTTCAGATGGAAAGGCACACACAAACTGAAAGGAAAGGGATGGAAAAACATGTTTCATGAAAATGGAAACAAACTAAAAAAAGCAGCTGGGATAGCAATCCTTATACCAGAGAAAATAGACTTTAAAATAAAGTCTATAACAAAGGGCAAAGAAGGACTCAGTAATCTCACTTCTGGGTATTTATCCAAAAAAACCCAAATGCTACTTCAAGGGGATGTGTGTATCCATATATTCATTGCAGCATTGTTTACAATAGCCAAGATGTGGAGGCAGCCTCCGTGCCTGTCAGTGGAAGAATGGATAAAGAGGAGGCGATACATGTGTACAATGGAATATTGCTTGGCCAGGGAAGGGAATGGGTTTTTGCCATCTGCTGTGGCATGGATAGACCTGGAGGGTATTGTGCTGAGTGGAGTGTCAGACAGAGAAAGACAGATGCAATGTGATTTCACTGATATGTGGGATCTAAAGAACAAAATAAGCAAACAACAACAACAACAAAAAAAAAAACACAACAGAAAAAAATTTAGAAATACTGAGAACATTTTGATGGTTGCCAGATGGGAGTGGAGTTGGGAGTATGGGTAAAAGAATGGAAGGGATTAAGAAGTACAAATTAGTTGTTACACAGTAATCATGGAGATGTAGGGTAGGGTATAGCAATATAGTCAATATTGTAATAACTATGTATGATGTCAGATGGGTATTAGATTTATTGGGGTTTTCTCACTACCTTCCAGTGAGCCCACCCACCGACGTGCCGCTCTTTTAAACAGCCTTTCTATGAGGTCTGACAATTAAATTCACGAACTCATCCTAGAAAAAGTGCTACATACCTCACCACAGTCACCCTCGAAGTACTCCCCTTGGGAAGTTATGCACCAACGCCTGTGCCTAGTCCATCCTTCAAAGCAATTTTGGAACTCTTTGTCTGGAATGGCCATCAGAGCTGTTGTCGTATTACCTTGATGTCCTGAATGTCATCAAAATGTCTTCCTTTCAATATTTTCTTTATTGAAAGAAAGAAGTCATTGGGGGCCAGATCAGGTGAGTAGGGAGGGTGTTCCAACACAGTCATTTGTTTACTGGCTAAAAACTCCCTCACAGACAGTGCCATGTGAGCTGGTGCATTGTCGTGATGCAAGAGCCATGAATCCTTGGCAAAAACTTCAGGTCGTCTAACTTTTCACACAGTCTTTACACCACTTCCAGCTGGTAAACTTGGTTAACTATTTGTCCAGTTGGTACAAATTCATAATGAATAATCCCTCTGATATCAAGAAAGGTTAGCAACACCGTTTTGACTCTTGATTTGGACTGATGGAATTTTTTTGGTTGTGAAGAATTGGCTGACTTCCATTGTGCACTTTGATGCTTTGTTTCAGGGTCGTATCAGTACACCCATGTTTCATCACCAGTGATAACATGGCCCAAAACATTGTCTTGCTTCTCCAAAAGGTCTTGGCAAACTTTGACTTTCTTTTGCTTTTTGTTCATTGATGAGCTCCTTCGGGACCATTTTTGCACACACCTTTCTCATGCCAAGATTTTCAGTTAAGATTTTCCTAACTTTCTCTATCGATGTTAATTGGTCTGCTATGCTTCTCACAGTCAGCCGACGATTTTGACACACAATTCGATGAATTTTTGCAATGTTTTCATCAGTTCTGCTCTTTATTGGCTGTCCTGACCTCTCTTCATCAGTGACGCGTTTTCTCCCCTCAGAAAAATATTTAATCCACTTGTACACTGCAGTTTTCTTCATGGCACTGTCCCCATAAACTTGGACTAACATGTCCCTTATTTCACTTCAACTCTTGCCAAGTTTAATGTTTGTTCATTGCTCTAATTCAAGCTCAGACATTCTCGCAACAGCACACAAAAACACGCAACAACAATAATGAACACCACTCAGCAAGACATCACCACATGTTGACATGAACACAGCTGTGAGACACTGATAGACCAAGGTTATGAAACCTTACTGAGCTGTTTGTACAGTGCTGCCAATGTATGTGCATGGTAGCAAGTTTGCGAACGTAATTGTCAGACCTCGTAAGTCCTTCTCATAGCTGCGTATTTGGCCTCTGTCCTTCTAGAACATCTACTGTCACAAGTGGCAAACCCAGTTGCCTGTAAGAGACAAAGTAGGAAACCTAAATGAATAAAGTAAGCCAAACAATGGAACAAAGAGTTGGGGACTATGCCAATATGTACATGTTCTATCTAAAGACAGTCATATAAAAAAATAAGTTTGTTTTAAAGGTAGACCAAATAAAGACAAAATTGCTGACAAGATTTGCCCTGCGGTTTATATTGTCTGGTCATATAAACTGCTTGGAACCTTTCCTTAACGTCTGTATGGTTCAGGGATACAGAAAGAGGGGGCACCAGGTGACTGTTAACTGAGGTTCAAGAGTAGGATAGGCTCAGAATGAAGGATGGACGAGAGGTTCTGTAGGTAAGGGAGAAGACAGGATTAAGAATGGACGGAGGATGTCTGTGTTAGGAGTTACCCAGAGGTTTTAAAAATGAAATTCTAGTGCTTTATTTTTTTAGGCTAGTATCAAATATCCCTAGTATCAAAATGGCCTTATCAAAAACAGACCAAACACAATATTTTGCTTTATCCCTATACCTGCACGAAAGTCCACTTGTAGTAGTAAAAACAGCAATAGCTAAATTGAGTTGGTTCTCTATTACAGGCAGGCTCTGTGTTACATACACTTACCAGGAGTGTCTATCTCACTCAGTTCTCAAAATAGCCCTACAAGGTGTTGCTCGTCACACACTGTGGGTACAGAGCCAGGAGTGCAGTTTCCAGGCTCTCGGCCTCACGTGGAAAGGTGCTGGCTCAGGTAGTAAATGGCCATCAACTGTGATTGGATGGCCATCAGCTGTGGCTAGTTGGCCGTCAGCTGGAACCAGTGAGCCATTGGCCACTAATATAACTGCCGTGGCTACACTAGCAGCAAATGGGGGCTAGCAAGAAGATGATGGCTGAGCCTGCAAGCAGCACAGTTGGGTTGCAAACAGTGTGACTCCTTCTTCCTGTGTCTCCAACCCAGCCGCCAGCGAGACTATAGTGTTATGACTCCCCTATCTATGGCTCCGTGGGTGTTCCTTTTTGGCCTCACCATGTCCTGCGTTCTTATGTGGGGAGTGGGACTAGAGACTCCAGAAGAGACCCCGCCTGTCACCCTGTATGATGCAGTGAGCAGGGTCTCCCGCACAACACACACTTAGAAGAAAAACACACATGGAGGCAAAACGATGTGCCTTAGGTCACACAGCTAGGAGGTGGCGGGACTGATTTGAATCCAGAGGCCAATCCAGAGGTTGTACCCTTAGCACTGCAGTGTACATCTCAGAAGTTGTGAAAGAAAGGGAACATTTGGTAGCAAGAGTGTAAATTAGGGTTTCTCAACCTCAATACTATTGGCCTTTGAGACTGGATAATTCGTTGTTGTCGGGCTGTCCTGTACATTGTAGGAAGTAAATCAGCATACCTGGCTTCTACTCACAAGATACCAGTAGAAAACACTCCTCACCTCCCCTAGCTTTGGCAATCAAAAATGTTTCCGTATATTACCAAACGTCCCTGAGATGGGACTGAGAGAGAAGGAGCAAAATTCCCCCTCGTATAAATATTTATACCGTTGGTATAAATATTGGTCCTTAGGGCAGAAATTTAACAATATTGTCATTTCCTTTTTTATGTACTTTCATAATCCCAGATATATCTTCCCACAAAAAAACCCCACTAAAAACAACAGAGATTAGTGCATAAAATGTTGTATGTTTTATGCATTCATCCTTCAGTAGATAAATTTCTTTAAAAAAATCATAACAAAAGGGGAACAAAAAAATTTAAATCATCAAGAAATCATTAAATGAATTAAAATAGTAATTCTCATGTCATTAGTCTGATTTTAGCCAAGCTAAGGAAGTGTTATTCTAATATCCTGCATGAAATAGCAAATTTCAACTTGAAAATTCTCCAAGCAGTTAATGGTCCTGCTTTCCACTTGACTTAGTAAGGATTCAGAGTGTTTTTGAGCTAAGCTTTCTCAGGAAGTCATTTTAATGCTATCAGCAGTAATCTGTGCCACTAAGATCATTTTTTTGTTTGTTAAAATAAGTTTTGTTATTGTTTTGTGTTTCAGGGAAAAGTGTAATTTTTAATGGAAGAAATATAAAATTCTCCCCACATGACTTTTTTATCATTAGTTTGTGCAAAAGAGGAGTTTGGTATTCTAAAGAAAATCAGTTCAAATGATTAAAAATAACTGACCATAAGAGTATGGAAAATATAAAGTATTTGATTATAAATAAAATAAAATGTTTGATTATAACTCAAAATATAAGTTGTATTTCTAACCCAGCAAAAAGACAAATCTATTTGAGCTCTAATTCTGAAAGGCACAATTTTAAAAGTTCAACATGGGCTATTTTTTTGTGGCCTAAGTGAATAAGAGCAATTCACTTGTTTGATGCCATTTGTTCTAACCTGTCCATCTGGCTAATATCACCTGGCAAGAGGAAAACATCATAGCTCCGCTGTTTGCCAGGGGTTTTAGTCGGATTCCTTTGTTGCAAGTGACAGAAACGGAAGCCAAACCCAGAGTATTTATTGTCTGACATAAAATACCCCAGAAGGAAAGAGTGCCTGTAATAAAGATAACTGGCATCATAAACCCAAAAATCATGGGGAATCTTTCTCTCTTCTTCTCTGGTCTGAGTTTCTCTCAGCTTGGCTTTCTTCTCTTAAAACAGGTTTCGTATTTTTGTTTTTTGTTTTTTTACAAAATGAGAAAGTTGGGTACTAATAGCTCCAGTGTCACATTCTTACGTCCACTTAATTATAGAGGAAAAGGAGACTTCATTCCCTAGGTCAAGTTCTAAAAATATGTAAAAAACTCTGATGAGGCTATCTGGGATTCCAGTTCCATTCCTGGACAAATCTCTGTGGCTAAAGAGGCCTGCCATGATGTTTTAGATCAGGTTCAAGTAGAAGTGGTTTTATTCAGGAAGTTCTCCTGGTGGATGGTAAGGGAATGGGGAAACAGGACAAGGCAGGGGAAACAGCAGATCAAAACTGCAGTTGCAGATGAAGTACCAGCCTCCGTCTGATCCCATGGGTGTCTCTGGAGCGTAAATTGCATGTCAGGGTTTGTCTCCATCTCCAAGCAACAGAGCTGGGATTTTGCACTCGCGATCAGCTACAGGTTGCCCTGAGGGGATATAATCTTCTCGGCGCTTTCAGCTCTGGCTCCCTGGAGGTGAGGTAACTGTGGTAGTCCAAGGGCCAACCTCTGAGGAAGGTTGCAGGTACCAGCCTTTTGCAGCAAAGCCCAGGGAAAGTGGGGAGCACTCATGTCTGCTGCACACGCCCATCCCTGAGTGGCCAAAATGTTGGGTCTCTGTTTGGCAACACCAACCAGAACCATGTTTTTGAACCAAAGAACAATTTACCAAAAGAGGGAAGATTCTGTTACTTGAAGAAGAAAGAGGGGATGGGCAGACAGAATAATCAATGTCAGTAATACATGGCTTCAACTGATTTGGACTCCCCAAACTTGAGTCCAAGCAGGTTGAGTCAAGGTCAGATAAATACACATTTAGAGAAGAAAAATTGCATTTAGTAAGAACCTACTATGTCACTAACACTGTTTTTGTTAACAGCTGCATTGATATATAATTAGAATACAATAACTGCACATACAAAGGGTGCCAAAAACATGTAAACACATTTTAGGAAAGGAAAACTGTATTAAAATTGTAATAATATATACTGATAACAAAAGATGAATATAAGTCACGTTTGACTTCTGCAATTACAAGAGGTGCTCAAAGTGGTTACCATCAGTGTCCAGACACTTCTGATTACGGTGAACTACTGCTTGAGCAACGTCGACCAAAGTGTCCACTTGTATACATTTTTTGGCATTGCCAGTATTTAAAGTGTAACTTTGATAATATCTGACGTATGCATACACCCGTGGAACCATCACAGCGGTTGAGGTCATGAATATCTCTATGTCCTCCAAGCTTCCCTTTCTAGTCCATCACGCCCACCCCTCCCTGCTTATCCATTCTCAAGCAATCACGTGCTTTCTGTCACTATAGATTATTTTCTAGAATTTTACCTAAATGGAATCCTACACTATATACTCTTTGTTTTTTGGTCTGGCATAATTGTTTTGAGATCAATCCATGTTGTTTTGTGCATCAGTGGTTCATTCCTTTTTATTGCTGAATGGCATTCCATTGCGAGGATGTAGTACAATCTGTTAATCTATTTGCCAGTTGGTGGACTCCAGCACTTTTATGTATCATATTACATAGATATGTCATATTCTTTCTGCAGCACTGTGAGGCAGGTCTTATGCCCATTTTACAATTCAGGCATTTAGACTCAGAGAAGTGAACTAAGTTACCTGATTACTCAGCTCCTAATCAGTAGAACTTAGATCTCAGGTTTTCCCTTCAGCAAAGCCTATGCTTTTTTCTACTTTCCCCACCTTTCTAAGAACACAAATTAGACACTAATTGCTATCCACTCTAATTAGCAAGTTTACGTACTTAGAGGAACTTTTCCAATATTATACTCTTACTTAAAAGCCTTACCCTCAACTTTAATGCTTCCTTCATGCCACAACCGAGAAATAACTCATTTCCTCCTCTCTTTCCTCGTAACAATAATAAAACAACAATTTGGTAGGACGTTTCCTAAGCAATTTCCCATCTTTGGTCATTTTTACTCTGCTTTACCAAATCATCTGTCTGTTTCACTTCTGAGCTAAACAGCTGACAGTTTCAGAAGTCGGCACTCAATGTGCATCCTGTTCAGATGCACGGTAGTTTCACAGTAAAATGGGAAATGCTACTAGATAAAAGCACTGGGAAGTTCAGCAGATGTTTTCAATAACAAAACCTCACATCTCACCTCTTAGAAAACATCACTGCACATACTTCGGCACCTCAAATTTTTAAATTTACATTTTTTACTTGTGTATGTCCAATCTCCTCAATTCAACTGTAGACTATTTGAGAGCATGTACCAAAACAATCCTGTATAAGATCTGGATGTCGAAGTCCAACGTTCTAAATCCACTCAACCCAGAGGGTATGCACTCAAATCCTGACCACCTAAAGTCTTTAGGTGAGAAGACGCCCAAGAATGCAGTTTAAAAGATTTTACCTATATTACAATAACCTCACAGAGCAGTGAGAGCTGAGGAGCTAGGGCTCTAAGGAGCAGGTGTGGGGGTGGGGGGGAGACTACCAGAGCCTTGTTTATAGAGAGCAGCAGATCCCCTTGGAGATCTGCCTGTATCCTCTCAGTGCTCACCTCTGCTCCAAAGGCCGCTTACTGAAATCCATTTCATTCTCTCTGCCTGAGGTCATTTCTCTGACTTTGGGAACAGGCTCTGCCAGCGTGCAGAACAGGCCAGAAGCACAGGAAGGTTCCTGCCCCAGAGACAATGCTCAAGCAATGACGGAGAGTTGGTAGAAAAAATACCCCAGCTCCCTGCGTCGTGGGAAGGATAATTCCAAAGCTGTTCTACTTATGACTGTCTCAGAGTTTCCCAGTTACCTGCAACAGTCACTGCTCAATAAATGCTGTATTGTCTTTCCTTCTCCCTCTTACTTCCCATCTCCTCTACCTGTGCTTTCTGGAATCACTTCCCAAATAAACTTTTTGCACCCAAATCTAAGAGGCTGCTGTTGGGAAAAGCCAAACAAAGACATTAACTAGAAAAGTGGTAATACAACCCCTGTTGCATATCTGCAGCATTTTGGGTTAAGTGCTTTCTAAACATTAACCCAGTCAGTCCTTATAATGAATGTAAAAAGTGGGTATTTTTATTCCTATTTCACTAATGAAGAACTTGAGTCTTTGAAAAATTAAGAAACAGACCAAATTCACACATAAGTGGCAGTCAGGTTTCACCAGCTCTGAGTGACTTCCAACTCTATTTCATGCACTCAGGCGAGCCCCCCAGGAGTTGTGGAGTGCTCAGTTAATCCAAGCCCGCCTGGTGGCTCTGGGTAATGTCAATACCTTTTTTCTTATATGTTTGATAGTGCCTAGGAAAGGACTGGGTACATTGCAGCTCTGGTAAGAAATAGTTAAATTGCAAGGATTTTTTTCTTTATTTGTTGTGACTCTTTTGAAGCTTTGATACCCAGTTTAAAATGAGCATTAGCTCTCCTAGCTGTGTTTGCAGAAGTAATATCAAAATGATATCCTATTCACATTTCTGCCTACCATTTATTTCTGGTCTCACTGATGGTGTGCTGATGAAATTACATACTATAAATGAACATTTTCATTCCATGCCTCTCATTATTGAGGAAAAAAACTCAAGGAGTTCCCAATATACTTTATTTTTTAAATATGATAACGTGCACACATATACGCGCACGCACGCGCGCACACACACACACACACACTATTTTCCTGGTTCTTGAATATATGCAATTTATTTATCAGAACAGGTTACATTTCTTATTCACTTGCTTCTATTTCTTCTCCATCCATTTGCCAGAGAGAAGGAATTTTAATCGCCGAAGGAGCATTTGTATAATAAAAGTGATCTCTGCAGTTCCTTCAGTGAAGAGCATGAATAAATGATCTGTAGATTCTTAATGCATTGCTCCAAATATGAGTTTCAATTTGCAGAGAAGTTTCAATAAATTGTTCTGTGTCCCCAAAGACCTACAGATACCTCATGGGATACATTGCAAAGGGTTCCATTTAGAAAGAATTTTGCTTGTGAGTAATATATCTGTTGTGCTTTTCTCCCCTCTGTTAATGGCTAATGACAGTGAATAATACATGCATGCTGTTTTACTTTTCCTTTTAGTAAGAGGTCCAACATCAACTAGTTTTCTGAGTTTTGCAGAATTCAGCACCAACTTTTCATTCCAGGATTTAACAGCACAACACAACATTAGTTGAGATCCAATGATAGTTTAAATTTGTACAATAATTAACTTTACACTTAATAAGTAACATATATTACACTTAGTTTTCATCTATTTTTTCTTTACAATATGCTTCTGATGCGCTAGTGCAGGTACCGTGTTTCCCCGAAAATAAGACCTAGTCGGACAATCAGCTCTAATGCATCTTTTGGAACAAAAATTAATATAAGACCTAGTCTTATGTTAGATAAGATTTGGTCTTTTATTATAGTAATATAAGACCGGGGCTTATATTAATTTTTGCTCCAAAAGATGCATTAGAGCTGATTGTCCTGCTACGTCTTATTTTTGGGGAAACAGGGTACTATTATTGTACAAGTAACCCCCATATAACACAGCATTTCTATAACACGGTTTTGCTCTAACACTATTCGAGAATTGGGGGAAACCCTCGTACAACATGGCATCCTGGAAAACTGTTTCACTCTAACACAGTTTGAGAATTAGAGAAATCCCTGAAAAACACGGAGCGTAATAAGAGCTCTTAAAGAGCAAAAAATATCTCATTCAAAATTAGGGAAATCCCCGAACAACATGGAACATAATAAAAGCTTGGTAGATATGATGAAGAAAATTTTATTAATACATATTAATATGTTATACTTTTGGTGAAAATGCTTTAATAAAGATATTTCTCTTAATTATAAAAATATAATACTATGCTTTTTAAAATTTTTGGAAACTAACTCCCTTTGATGTACTAGTTCTTTGTTGTATATAACATAGATTTGCATAACACGGCATTTTAGGAACCTAACAACCATGTTATACGGGGGTTACCTATACCCATTCTTTAGGTAAACAAACCGAATCTTAGAAAAGTCAAAACTGAAGGTCACACAATTATTACAGTGTTTAAGTAATACCCACAGTTTTGTCATTTTGTACCCTTATAGTCAGTCCTGTTTAGGCTTGCCATCACTGCTAATAACCTGCAGGTTAGTCTAAATGTCAAATATTTTGTCTCCAAAACTTAGCACTTGTTCCAAAGGCAAAAAATAGTTTATGCTTTACATTATGTAGTTGAAGGCTTTTTATATTACTTTACTTCATAAAAGAAATGGTAGTTCACATTTCTGTAACATCTTAATCAATTTTAACCTATTCAAGTTAAACAATGAAATCAAAATTTTCATGTTTTTTGTTGTTTTGGTGGGTAAGAAGAGCACAGAAACTATATACATATGTTAATGATTCATTTCTGGCTTTACTGTGGTCTGATAGCATTGATGAAAGACTGTTTAAAACATAAATTAATTATTATGGACAGAATAAATAAATATACTTCCTCTTAAATTTAAATTTTAGGTTTTTTAGCTTAAGGGTGTCATGAACCTTCAAGCATGATATCTGAAAACTTATATGTTAACATTAATAGAGTATCATTTTTGTAATTGTTTATAAAATTTTATATGAAAACAGACAGGGAGGGAGCCAACATGCTTTTTTACTATTTTGGATCTTTAACCTGTGAGAAGCATGTCCAAAGTGTTATGTGTAGCCTTGAGAAGCAGGTACTGACATTTCACAGTCATTTCACCAACATTCTGCACAGTTAAGGAAATTGTCCAAGCAGAAGCTCCTGGGCATTGGCAGGGTGGGGATTTCAATCCTGGGCTGTCTAACTGTATGACCCAAGTTTTTTCTGTTCCACTGTATCTCAGAACATGGATGACACAGAACACTAATTTCATGGATGATGAACGGTGTTATGTGAAAGTAAGGTTTTCATGTAGACCAAATTAATTTGAAGAACAATAGGTGATTTCTTTACTCTATAGCATTCTAATTCACAAACTGAATCTGGATTTTCGCAAGTAGAATTCTAAGATAGCCCCCAAGATTATAACCCCTGGATGTACACATTCTATATAATCTCCTCTCTTTGAGCGAAGGTGGGATTTGTGAAATTGGTGGGACATCACTCCTGTGAGGAGGTTACATTATGTGGCAAATATGAAGAGTCCTAAATCAGCTGACTTTGAGTTAATCAAAAAGATTATCCTGGGTGGGTCTGACTTAATCAGATGAAAGCTTAAAAGAGGGACGGACTGAGGTCATCCTGCTGACCTTGAGAAATAAGCAGCCATGTGTGATTGCCTGTGCAACGGGCCATCTCTAGTTGCTGACGCCTCAGTACAATTTCCCCAAGGAACTGAATTCTGGCAACAACTACGTGAGCTTGGAAGAGAATTTAAGTTCCAGAAATGAACACAGCTCAGCCCACACCATGATTTCACCCCTGTGAAAATCTGGGCAGAGAACTGAGCTAAGCCAAGATTGGACTCCTGACCCATGTAAGATAGTAAATTTGTGTTGTTTTAAGCTCCGAAGTTTGTAATAATATGTTACATAGCATAGAAAACTAATACAGGTACCGTGTTTCCCTGAAAATAAGACCTAGCTGGACAATCAGCTTGAATGTGTCTTTTGGAGCAAAAATTAATGTAAGACCCGGTCTTATTTTACTATAATATAAGACCGGGTTTTTAACATAATATAATATAATATAATGTAATATAATATAATATAGTATAGTATAGTATAGTATAGTATAATATAGTATAGTATGGTATAGTATAGTATAATATAACATAATAATATAATACCAGATCTTATATTAATTTTTGCTCCAAAAGACGCATTAGAGCTGATTGTCCGGCAAGGTCTTATTTTCAGGGAAACACGGTATATAAAACTTAGTTGTTAAGAAAGCTTTCTTTCTTTCTTTCTTTCTTTTTTTTTTCTCTTCAGTATATCTTATGGGACTGGTGTTCCCTAAAATTAACTTTGGAAATGCTGCATTTGGAATGACATTCTCCTCTCCTTTAGAGGAAGGGTAATGGTCAGTATATAGCATTTGCTTCCAGGAATAGGCACACCTTGTTCCTATTAAGAGGAGAAGGGATGCATGCTCATTTAGTGGATGAATTAACAAGGCCAGGCCAGGTAAGGAAAATGGCAAAGTTATTGTGTGACAGTTAATTTTACTCATTCAGATGTGTGAAGTTGACTGGGCCATGTGGTGCTCAGAATTTGGTTAAACATTACTTCTTGGTATATCTGTGAGGGTATTTCTAGATAAGACTAACATTTGAATTGGTAGACTGAGTAAAGCAGATTGCCCTCTCCAGTCTGGGTGGGCCTCATCCAATACATTGAAAGCATAGATAGAACAAAAGGCCCTGCATGACATCTTTGAACTAGGATACCAGTCTTCTCTTTCCATTGGACTCAGGATCAGAATCGTACTGGAGCTTATCCGATTGACTCTCGTGGTTTTCAGTCCCTTGAATTTGAACTGGAACGACACCATCAGCTCTCCTGTGTCTCCAAGTGGCTGACTGCAGATCTTGGACTTCTCAGCCTCCATAACCATGTGAGCCAATTCCTTATAATAAATAAATAAATAAACAAACAAATAAATTTTTACAAATAGAATGTATAAATACATACACCCCGTTGGTTCTGTTTCTCCGCAGAACTTAGGCTGATACAGCTGTGGGTGCACAGTGGTGGCGACCTGGGATAATGGGTGGGCTACTCAGACAGATCTTCACATGGTGACATTTATCCTGGGAAATCATTACAGTTCAGGGCACTTCCATTCTCAGCCTGACCGATTCTGATAGTCAAACAATTGATACTCCAGAGTTGATGAGTGGTACTTCCAAAAACACTGAGGAAGGAAATCAAAATGCCAGTCATTTACAATGAGAAACAAGAGTGGAAAAGACCATTTTGAGTGGGCCTGATCAGGTCAACTCCCTTTTGTAAGAGCCACATTTGCCATGGTTTACATATGGAGTGAAAGAGAAAACGGCACATCCCAGATGACTGCCAGGTTTCTGGTTTGCTAATAGAATGGCTAGGTGTGGCGGTCATCACTGCAAAGGTTTAGTAGAGAAAGATCATCAGTTAAGTCTTGTTGACCTTGAGATGCCTGTGACATATCCAAAAAAGGGATGTGAGAAAGGTATTAAATATGTGGTCACAGCTGGGCTAGAAATATGTATACGTGGCCTGTCTGTATAAGTCATAATTGAAGCTGTGATCATGGATGAGATTATCCATGGAGCGTGATAAAGGAAGAAGACCTAGAGTCCTTGAGCAATCCCTACAGGGAATGGGCTGGTAGAAAAAGGAGGACAAGCCTGAAAAGGTGACAAGAAACTCTTGAAACGGCATAAGAAGGTATAGCTCTTACTTGAAGGATAATTAAGCTTCTGACTAGAAATCAGTAGGAAGGACGTTCAGGGATGGAGAAAGCATAATGAGCTAACAACTCATTCAGGACAAAGTGAGCAGGGCAGATGGACGGAAGAGCAAGTTACGGTGTGACTGCTGAAGCTCAGAGGACCATGGGACAACAAAAGCTGATGGTTGTTATATGATGAGCAGGCTAGGGTATCATTGTACAGATCTGTATTCATTCAGCAGACCTGTGGGTTTTAAATGTGGGAGCTGAATTCAGGGCTCTGGACAGCCTGTCTACACCTCAGCTGCAGCCCCTTTGTTTTTTCTTTCCATATTGGCTAAGAAAGTACTTTGAGATATGCAGCTATGATATTTTTCCTCTTTGTGTTTCCCTCCACTCAATAAATTGTTTTATCTGTGCTCATTGCTTACTTTGTTTTGCCATAGTAAAAGCTAGGCGTTGGAAACTTCAAATTGCCTACAAGGACCAGACATGTAATGTAAACAGATCGAGTGGTTAGGTGCAGGCAAACCAAGGAATGATGAGATCTGTACTAAACTGAAGAGCACTTTTCTCTTCCAAAGAATTCAAATTTAAACATAAGCAAACAAACAAAAACAATGGGCCAGCTACACAAAGCTTGACTGTGGGCTCTAGTTAGCCCAAGTGCCACGTGTTTAGGACTCTGGGCTAAACTTTGGAAGAACTGGGTGAAGATGGTGGCAGAAAATTAAAAGGAATGAAATTTATAGGTATACAAAAATATGCTAAAGAAGTATGGGAGAGATTGCAATTTCCCCTTCCGGAGCCCTAAAATGGGGAGAGTTCCTTCAGATTGGTGGGGAAAGAAAGGACCAAAGTGAGGATTTAGAAGGCCCTGAATTTCTCCCACCTGGGGATAGGTAGTATAGCCTCAAAACAATGGCTAGATATGGCAGACATGGCACGGAAGCAGCAGGGATCCTTAGCACTGGAAACGGCCAGGTAGGCAGGCTTGTGGGGGAGTTCAGCAGCCACTTTCTGGAATCCACACATGACTGAGGACCAGGGAAGCCTCTCTGCCCCTCAGCTTGGTGGCTCTGCATAGGACCCCACCTAGGTGGCTCCACCCTGGAAATGTGGGGCTGGTCACAGATGAGACTGAGGGTTTCTTTCCTCCTGCAAAACTGAGGGACAGTCATAAAAATGACTGTGGGGACAGAGCCAGGAGTGCAGTTTCCAGGCTCTCGGCCTCATGGGGAAAGGTGCTGGCTCAGGTAGTAAATGGCCATCAACTGTGATTGCATGGCCATCAGCTGTGGCTAGTTGGCCGTCAGCTGTAACCAGTGAGCCATTGGCCACTAATATAACTGCCGTGGCTACACTAGCAGAAAATGGGGGCTAGCAGGAAGATGGTGGCTGAGCTGGCAAGTGCGGATTGCTGTTAGCACGGCGGAGTGTGGGTTGCAGAGTGCAGAGAAGTGGACAGCAGGTTGCAGACAGTGTGGCTCCTGCTTCCTGTGTCTCCAACCCAGCTGCCAGCAAGACTATAGAGGTATGACTCTCCTACCTATGGCTCCGTGGGTGTTCCTTTTTGGCCTCACCATATCCTGTGTTCTTATGTGGGGAGCGGGACAAGAGACCCTGCAGGCTGCCCCGCACGACAATGACAGAAGTCAGAAATTAAGCTAAATTATTTTTTAAGTTATAAAAACAAAGTATGACAAATTTTACCCAAGATTTGTCTGTTACACACCTTCTGGAATTCCACAGAATTCTCTGGAAATAAAATGGGCTCACTGTTGTGAGTGACTCATCACTCTAGTTTGTCTAGAAAGGGGTTCCCTCAGTCTTCCAATGTTAAAACACTAAAACTGGGGAAGTCCCAAGCAAAATGGCACAAACTAGCCACTGTCTCACTGCCTGTGAAACAGAAATTGCTGCCCAGAGCAAGGTAGGTTGTTGAAGAGGAAAGCACATAATAAAAGGATGTGTAGGATGAGTAGGAAGAGAAAAGTGTAGGATGAGTAGGGAGAGAAAAGTGTAGGATGAGTAGGGAGAGAAAAGAGGCTCTGAGACCAGCTCAAGTTGCGCGAAGACTGTGATGAGAGATGAAAGAAGCCTGAATTTGGAAAGAGGTTGTTGGACCACAGAGGAGGGGAAAGACTCAGCTGACACCAGGGCTAAGTGGCCGCACCACCAATTTGGAGATGTGGAGTCAGATTTGGTGACCAAATAAAACCTTAACTGCTGGCTGCTTTAGGCAATGGTGCTTTAACAACTGAGAATTAAGAGCCTAACTTAGATGATAAAATATTTTCTATTTTAATTTCTGTCAGTTTACACCTACCTATTTGGGAACACATTCACCATCAGGCTATGCCAGTGGTTTTAAATCAAGGATGCTTTTGCCCTCTACAGGACATTGGGTGATGTCTAGAGACATTGTTGGTTGTCACGACTGAGGGATGCTACTGGCATCCTGTGGGTAGGTGCCAAAGATGTAGCTAAACATCCTACTATGTGCAAGATAACCAACCACAACAAGTATCTAGTCTAAATGTCAACTGTGCTGAGGTTGAGAAACCCTCAACTCTATGAAACAGCATGAAAAAACCATTACCATTACTATATAGAACATATATTCTAAGTCTACATAATAAGGCATGATTTATAGAAAATATGTGTTAGGTTAGATACTTAACTTTCTCAAGCTAGGTGTTTTTCACCTCTGAATTTCCAGAACCTAACGCATTATAACTGCTCAATAATTATTCAATGAACAAACGATAAAACAATAGCTACGATTTATTGAGCTCTTAGTGAGCATCAGACATTTCTTTGATATCTCACTTAATGTGTATAGCAACCCTCAGCATTAGGTACTATTTTTATCATTTCATTTTACAGAAACAGATGAGGATCAGAGAGGTAAGGCACTTTCCAGCAAGAAAAGGAGACAGTATTGGAATCATTGCTTATCTGACGCCAATGTTCATTTTATTAACTCTCACACTGCACCATCTCTCTTTTAACATGTCCCCAAATTGTGTTGACCATAATCAAATTTCCAATTACCCATATGCTGGGATAAATGCCTTTGTAATGTTCATAAACTATTCTTCCCTCCTCCTTTTTTTGTTTTGTTTATTGCCACTCTCTAAACTTGCTATTGCTGTATGCACATTGAATTTATAAAGTACCATATTAGCCAGGAACATTCTATTTTTTTATAGCACAAACATTTCCAGATGTATTCCTAGGATTTATGCATTAATATCACCGATTGGATGGTGTGTTTGATATTATTTCAGTAGATAAAAAATCCTTGAAGGAAGGCTTGATGATAACAGTGAACAAAGATTGCCACTCCTTGCCCCATTTAAAAAAATCTCATTCTATTATTTTGGGGTGAAATGTAACTCAGCACATTTTCATTTTATTCCCTGCTTATATTGTTCTCTCAGTAACTTTACTCAGGAGGGAATAAAAAGTTAACTGAGATGGGGAAAATTCAATAGCAATGTACAGTAGGCTCTAAAGAACGTATACTGTCGCTTACCCCCATTTGGCTGTCTGATGGTTGATTGCTTTCTGAAAGCTCTAAAAACAGGAGATCAATATGCTGCAAAAGTCTGTTTTAGCATTGCGGGAATTTTTACCACACTGGTGCTATCAGCAGGTGGCTAGAAGAGACTAATCCTGCAAATAATTCATAAAAAGCCTTCTACCTTTTTCACCATCTGGCTCCAAGCTAAGTTTCCCGTCTCATTTCTGTCCCCATCTCCTCTCTTGCCTCAAAAGATCAAATACCATTAACTGAATGTGCCCTAAATATTCATCTTCCAGAACGTTCGGATCTTTTGGTCTCAAGTGTTGTGTTCTATTCTTCCAGGTGAAGATCAGCTAGTTCTTCAAAAGCAAATTCAAACATCATGTTAAATGTGAGGCTTTTCCTCATCTGTTTGTTTTTAATCTACTCACTCACTCGCTCACTCACTAACTCACTCACTGGCTCACTCACGCAACAAAGTTTTATTGAGCCCTACGTCAGGTACTGTTGAGAAAGCAGTGAATTAGAAGATATGGTTCCAGCCCTCATGGAGCTTACAGCCTAGGGAAATCCAGAAACGTTAATTACTGCCTTTCCTGAGTCCCACACTGTTGCTGTTTTGTCTCTGTTTACATTATATCTTTATTTTTTATTCTGGGCCCAGCCCTAAGCATTATGAGCAATTCAGTGTCTCATTTCTTGCTGCATTTCCACAGTCCCATCCAGTCCCTTTCACACGGTAGACACTCCACAGATTTCTCAGATTTCTGTGGAGTGGGGTCGGATTGTCTATGTAACACCTCAGCAGAATCCAATAAGGAAATTAAATAATCCCATGGCTTTAAAAAATGTCCTAATACCAATCTCTCTTTGCTCTTTTACCATTGTTCCAGTTTTGTAGCAGAAAAATAAGTAAACAGAATTGTCCAGTCAAGGTCACTTGGTTTCTTTTGGTTTAAAATACCCTGGGATTTGTAGTCAGTTTTTTCTAGATCTGCGCTATTAATATACACGGCTGCTAAGCATCTGCAGTGAGACTAGTCTGAATTGAGATGTGCCGTGAATGAAATTCAGTGGAATATATATTACATTTCAAAGATGCAAAATACCTGATTAATACTTTCACATTGATTACATATTGTGTTAAATAAATTTTATTTTATCATATTGTGTTAAATAAACTATATTACTAAAATTATTTTTACTTGCTTCTTTTACTTTTTAAAATGTGGTTGCTAGAAAAATGTTTATTGCATACATGGCTTGCATTCTATTCTTATTGGACATTGATGTTCTGGATTCTCTCCCTCCCACTTCTCTGGCCCTTCTTCCTGGAGTGATCCCTTTTGGGGAATTCCAATATCATTCTGGTATTTGGGGTGAAAGTCCTTAATTCTGGATTTATCTGTATCTAGTATCTGTATCTGTATCTTCACATGGTACCTTGGTGTCCCAGGTGGTATCTACTAGGTACGGTTTTGAAAACACAAGGATCTGGATTCCTACCCTCTTTTTCTTGTCTCCCCCAAGACTCCTCCTGTCAGCATGGCAAGGGCTTCCCAGTTTCAGTCCTGGAAAGATCTGGTCTTATATCATACCTGTCTCTTTCCCTGGGGTAACATGCCTCAGCTTTTTGGCGTAATCTTTGTGGCAGAAGGGCTACAGATGGGGGAAACCAACTTCCTCCTGCAAAGCAAAATACAGTTTGATATTTCAAACTATCATTCCCTCCATATGTGTTGATTGATTAAATGAAAAATTAAAAACATTGAGTCGTAGCCAGAGTTCATCTCATGGGAAATAATACTTAAATTTATTCTCCTTTTCATGACCCCAAAGCATGGAAGGGAACCATGTTTTTTCATTTTCTCTTTCTCCTGAAATGCTAGAGGATTTTTCAGAGGGAGAATGTTGCAGTAAGCTTCACAAGGACATAAGCTTTCTCAAAAACCACTCAATGGGTAAGTATTAGTTTTTCAAACCCAGAATGTCTCACAGAGTAAACCCAGGCATTTATAATTTTCCCAGGATTTGAAATCTCAAGCCTTGAGAATTCTGAGTTTTCTCAGAAAGGACGGAATGGAGGGTTTTCCTCTAAGATTACTGGTTCCACATGTTTCGTGTCACTGAGTTCTTCAGTTCACGTTCTTGATTGAACAATTCAATGTGAAATCTTCCCTTCTTTCAATACTCCACCCATCATTAGGGTATAGCTGCACACAGGCTCTCAGTATCAGCTTCTTTGAAAATATTGCTAAGCAAAGTGTTCATTCTATTACATAAAATGTCAAATTATTGTCCAGGGATGTTTGCCTTGCCTTTTTATTTCCCAATCTGAATACTATGAACAAGCTGGTCCTTTCCCCTGCCCCTTTTGTTGTTCTTCCCATTTCCTGCCCTGGCAAAAGTGACTGTTGTTATTTTCCTCAAATCAGTTTAAATTGTGAATTACATTAGTTCATCACAGCCAAACCTATTTTTAATTGCAGATCTCAAATATCCCCCCTCCAAATTAAAATGAAATGCACAAAATGCTGCCAACTGTTTCTCCAATCCTTCCAAAATGGAGTATGTCCAAAATGCTACGGAGCATCTGATAGATTGCGCCACATTAAGACACATAAACATTTAAAATCACTTACACCTTCTTTGCTGTTTGGGGGAAATGCTAACATATGAGTCGTGGAGGTTGCTGGCAAAGATGAGTGTGTATCTGTTGATTGCTGTTTGTGTTCCTTTGAAGGTAAGAATGAGTTTTGCCAATTTTCAATAATCCTCCACTGAGATTTCTGTCATTTATAATCAGGTATCTGAAGCTGAATTGCGTATGAGAACAGACAGAGCCCTTGGGAACTGTCATTTTTTTTTTTTTAATAATACTTTATATTTTAGTGCAGTTTTATTCACAGCAAAACTGAAGGGAAGGTACAGAGATTTCCCATATGCCCCCTGCCCCCCCCCACACAGCCTCCCCCGTTATCAACATCCAGCCAAACAGGTACATCTGTTACAATTGATGAACCTACATCAACAGATCAGAATTTCCAAAAGTCCAGAATTTACAGTAGGATTCACTCTTGGTGTTGCAGATTCTACGGGTTTGGGCAAATGTATAATGATATGTCCCCATCAATATGGTGTCGTACAAGTATTTCATTGCCTTAAAAATCCTCTGTGTTACACCTATTCATCCCTCCTCCCTAACTCTTAGCAAACACTGATGCTTTTACATTAGTCTCCATAGTTTTGCCTTTATCAGAATGCCATATAGTTGGAATTATATAGTATGTAGCCTCTCTAGACTGATTTCTTTCACTTAGTAATATGAATTTATGATTCCTTCGGGTCTTTTCATGTCTTGATAGCTCATTTCTTTTTAGCTCTAATATTCCATTGTCTGGATGTTCCAGTTTATGTATCCATTCACCTACTGAAGGACGTTTTGTTTGCTTTCAAGTTTTGACAATTATGAATAAAACTGCTATAAACATCTATGTATAGGTTTTTGTGTGAACATAGGTTTTCACCTTCTTTGGGTAAATATCAAGGAGCATGAATGCTGGATCGTATAGTAAAAGTATGTTTAGTTTTGTAGCAAACTGTCAAACTGTCTTCCAAAGTGGCTGTACCATTTTGCTTTGCCACCAGCAACGAGTGAGAGTTCTTGTTGTCCTGTAACCTCTCCAGCATTTTGTGTTGTCAGTGATCTGGGCCATTCTAATGGTATGTAACAGTATTTCATTGTTGTTTAAATTTGCATTTCCCTGATGACATGTGATGTAGGATGGCCACTTTAATAGCTGGCTTATCTTAGGCTTGTCCCTTGACTTCTCTTTCAGTATCCTCATTTGTAAACTGTGAATGTCAATATACGTCTTGCAAAACTGGAGGTAATTTCAAATACCAAATGTCAAGTCGTTGATTTAGATAGGCCCTCAACAATGCAGCTATCGTGAGGATCCACAAAGTGACAGCACCCAAATATCACAGAACAAGTCAAGTCCCCTAGTCTCTTGGATTTCATGAACTGAAATAATTCTAATTATTTTGATGGTACTGATAGAAATTTACAAACTTTTATCTCATTAAGTGAAGATAACAAAGAAGAAAGCCAATGCACCTATCTTTTGCTTTCATCTAAAGGAAACAAACTTTTGCAACATCAACAACAAAAAGGACATAATCTAAGGAAAAACGCTATTCTTTAAATGAAATAAATGCAGCTTTAGGAAAAAAGTTCTTACTTTTTTCATGTCACTATGAATGGTAAAAGAAATTCATCCAAAGCAAGTATTGGTGGAACTGATGAATCCTCAGGAAAGCCTGCATCCCCCTTCTTCGTGATATGTTTGTTCAAAGCCATGTTTCTCTCCTTTTTCTGAGCTCCTCTTGTTTTATGCGTGATCAGCATGTCAGATCCATGTCTTATCAGGGATAATGGTGAGCCTGTCCCCTCCCCACCACTGAGGTGGAGTTTAAATTCTTCTCTTTCGAATGCATCCTTGTCAGGCTGTGGTGCTTTCTGATCTATTTTTGGTGGCTTTCCATCTGACCTGAAAACACGCATATGGGTGCTTGTTCACTGATGTTTCCATCTGTACAGATCTTCTTGTATTCTCAGATTTAAATATGACTTATTTTTATCAACCTTCATTTTCCCTTCCTATTTTCAGAATATCACAGATGAACACCCTAAAATTTTTATCATCTTTGGCTTTGTAAATGATTTATTTAGAAATGATGAGGGCTATAGGTATTCATTTCTCCTTCTACATGTTACAATGATTCTTTCCTTAATTTTTAAGGTTGTAAATCCCACGAAGTTGGACATTTGGTTTAACATATGTATCAACATAAGAAGTGTGCATTCTGTAACCATGGAAAAACACATGAGATTGTCTCCATAAGAGGGAAAACTTAGAGAAAGAATGTTATATTATTATAGAATTAAAATTTTGAATTCAAAGATAGCCTTCTTGATAATATATAAAGACCGTCAGTTTCAGATGGGAAAATGAACATTCAAGGAGGGGAAAGACCTGCCAATGGTCCCATAGAGAGCTAGATTCTAGATAAGTGAGTGTATGTTGTATGTGATACTGTAGTAGTGATTGAGCTATTAAAGAATGTTTAGTATTCTAGAATTACTTAACTTTGGATTATGTCCTACCTGTAACATCAGTGTGATTGTCTTGAGACTAAAAGATATCAATTGCCTTGAAACTGAGACCACCGTAATAGAACAGTGAAGTAGAGAAATAGCCCATCAAGCATAAAGGCTGCATTTGCACGCAGAACCCAATTTCCAGTTAGACATTAAGCACATAATGGCTATTCAGTGCAAAGGAAGGCAGTATCCAGTAACAGCTGAATTTCTAAGCTTTGGAGCCAGAAAAAACAGAGTATGAGCCTTGGCTCCAAAACCTACCATTTGTATGAATTTCAATAATTTGCTTAACCTCTTTAAACCTTAGTTTCTAATCTATAAAATAATCATATTAACTTTAGGGATTTTTTTTTTGTCACAGTAGTTAGTATTGTGATAAAAAACAAGTAGGGTATATTCTTTCATTGGAGTTAGATTATATCTTGAAGGCTACTACTCTAAGCAATTTTTGCACAAACAGGATATTAACAGAGCTTTGGAAGGTCAAAGTTAGGTGATCAGATATTACAAAATTACAGGGAGAATTGTGTAAAAAGTTTGAGCAGGATGAAGTGCATACTAAACCATAAAGGGAGGTTTACGGCATCATATGTAATGGTACGGTATATGATGGAATATAATAGGGGTTGGCAAACTATAACCTCTGGGCCTGCCACCTGTTTTTGTAAATAAAGTCATGTTGGAAAACAGCTATGCCATCATTGATGTGTTATCTATAGGCGTGCTGTTTTTGTGCTGCAACAACATAGTTATGCAATCGCGACAGAGACCATATAGCCCCCAAAGGCTAAAGTATTTACTATCTGGACCTTTACAGAAAATGTTTGCTGAACCCTGTTATATAATGACTGTCATGCAGGGTGGCCTGTGGGGTCTCCGCTCCCGCTCCCCACATAAGAACGCAGGACATGGTGAGGAACACCCACGGAGCCATAGGTAGGGGAGACATACCACTATACTCTTGCTGGAGGATGGGTTGGAGACACAGGAAGCAGGAGCCACACAATTCTCAACCCTCACTGCGCCGCTTGCAGGCTCAGCCACCACCTTCTTGCTAGCCCCCATTTGCTGCTAGCCTAGCCACAGCAGTTATATTAGTGGCCAATGGCTCACTGGTTACAGCTGACGGCCAACTAGCCACAGCTGATGGCCATTTGATCACAGTCGATGGCCGTTTACTACCTGAGCCAGCACCTTTCCACGTGAGGCCGAGAGCCTGGAAACTGCTTTTTGGGGCTCTGTCCCCACAATGACGCTGATGCTATGGTTCGTTTTCTTTTTCACTGGGGAGGCTGCAAGGTACCAAGCAGCTTGTATTTCCTTAGCATTCACTGCAGCGCCCAACTCAGTGTTCTGTACATACTAAGCA
Organism: Rhinolophus ferrumequinum; assembly: GCF_004115265.2. Taxonomy (NCBI): domain Eukaryota; kingdom Metazoa; phylum Chordata; class Mammalia; order Chiroptera; family Rhinolophidae; genus Rhinolophus; species Rhinolophus ferrumequinum. Next base: position 61,411,172 of record NC_046300.1, read on the forward strand.
CCCTATACATTCTATAGTGAGCTTTTACTATCTTTTCTCTGTAACTTTAGGAAAAAACCCCAAAAACATATGATAGGAAGGTGGGTAAAGTACCTTCTAATGTGGACATTGTGAAGAACTGATTATATTTCTAAAACCTGCTTCATAAAACTTCTGTCCCAGCACAACCCTTACTGGTTTAGCTCAGTGGTTCTCAGACTTGAGTATGCATCAGAGTCACCTGGACGTCTGGCAAAGGTGAAGATGGTTGGGTCCCTCCCCAAAGACTTTTGAGTCAGCAGATCTAGGGTGGGGCCCAAGAATTGGCGTTTCTAACAAGTTCCCAGGAGCTGCTGATGCTGCTGGTTCATAGGCCATTGTGGACTGCCTACACAGGCTGACAGGATTGCAATCTCCTCAAGGCCCTACCTGTATGTGTTCTACGCAGCCTCTGTCACAGGGCCTGGCCCATCTTTACTCAGCACTCAACACAAATACGTCAAATGGATGAAGAAAAAGCCATGCCCTGCTCTAGAACCATCAGGAGCTCAGAATCCTCAGTACAGACATCCTACTGAAACCCGCTCAGAAAGAGGAGCCGTGGTGAGGCTTCAGCATAAGACATGATTCATCTTGATCGTATCTGGACACCTACCTGGTCTATATGGTCCTTGACAGACATTAAAAAACTCTATTGTAATAAAAATGGATACTCACTTGCAATCTTCCTTCTCCATGAATGCTGCTTTGTGAGCCAGACCAGGGGTCAACAGAGCATTTCTGGAAGGCCCAGATCATAAATTCTTCAGGCTTTATAGGCAAAGAGGCAAAATTGAGGCCATTAGATAGGGATTTACATAACTGTTTAAAGTGCAGTCATTTAAAACTGTTTCTCCTGTGATGACTTTTAAAGACCAGCAGCTGGCCGGAGTTAGCCCATGGCCGACTCCTGAGTAGACACGAGAAAAGATAGGAAGGAAATCAGGGAGATGGAAGAGAAGGCCTGAGTAAATTAGAAAGATGTAACCTAAATAGAAATGCCTTTTGTTCTCCTACTTGGGCCTGCCCTAAGACATTGGCATTCAGTTGTTCAGTTCTGTGGTAAACACAGCATAACATAGCTATGTTCTAGTTTAATGCAGAGCTCACGATCTCAGTTACTTGTCTAAGTGATCTGATACAGCAAACAGCTTTGCTTCAGAGTGTGTACGAAGAAACTGCACTTCATTATAACAAGTAGAGCTGGTCGTTTGCAGGAGTTTGCAGCCTGCCATCATTCAGGAAGCTGCCTGGTACACCCCAGAATCCACTACCCCAACTGCAAAGTCTCACTTTGGAGCCTGCCTGTGTCTGGGGTGTGTTCACTCCCTACTGTTCACACACGCATAGTAACCCTTCTCCCATTCAATTCCTTCTGTGTCCTGGAAGCCCATTGTAAGGCTCTGAGCTTGGCTGCCAAACTGGTGGGTGAGAAGCTTGGCTCCAAGACTCTGCTTTTGGTTGTGCCAGTTTCTGTGAAGAAACTCAAGAAAATCCTCCCTGGAATTCTTTGTGATATGCCCTGAAACAGTCTCTCTGTTTTTACTGACATCACTGCTGTTTGGTTTCCTGAGTAAGCAGACTCTGAGACAGATTAGTGTGCCGGCAGTTTATTGGATGCTCCTCTGGGATCAATACCTGTTGGGAAGTGAAACAAGCAGCATTGTCAGAGGAGAGGTTCACAGCTCAGAGGGGCCCGAGCTGTGAGCTGTCAGAAGCCAACCTTCTCAGTAGTGGAGGGAATGAATACTTCCGTCCCGGGAGGGGTGTATCTGGGAGGCACACCACAGCATCCACAACAGAACTAAACATCTTTCCAATTTATTTTCATAAATATTTACATAGGTATCTCCGAGAGATAAGGATACATTTAAGAAAAATCCATGATATCCAAATTCATCAATAATTCCGTTTCTAATTGCCTGATAAACACCATATAACTATAATTATATATAAGTATATATAATTAGTTAATTTGAAATTTGTTTGATTTGAGGTTCAAATAAGCCCATAACTTGCAATCAATTGATATCTATGACATCTCTTTTAATCTATAGGTTTTCTTTCATCTATTTTTCCTGAAATTTATTCATTGACTAAACCTGGTAGACTTCTGTCCTATAGAGTTTCCCACAATAAATATTTTTTTTTAAATTAAAGTTTATTGGGGCGACAATTGTTAGTAAAGTTACATAGATTTCAAGTGTACAATTCTGTAATACATCATCTATATCTCACATTGTGTGTTCACCACCCAGAGTCAGTTCTCCTTCCATCACCATATATTGGATCCCCTTTACCCTCATCTATCACTCCCCTCCACCCTTACCCTCTGGTAACCACTAAACTATAGTCTGTGTCTATGAGTTTTTGTTTCTTCTTTTGTTTGTCTTATTCTTTTGTTCAGTTTCCCACAATAAATCTTTATTTCTAAAAAATCCTTCATGCTTATGAAAGTAACAAGTGTATCTTATGCATAATGTAAATAATATGGAAAAGTATGAAGAAAAAAATGGAAACTTCTTGAAACATCACCAATAGATTAGCACTGCACATATGTTGGTAATTTCTTTAGAGCAGCATTTCCTAAAGTCTGTTCCACTGGACACTGTTTCCCCTCCAAAACTGGATCAGTTATGGTATTTGGTTTCTATTGCTGCTGCAACATATTGCCATATACGTAATGATTTTAAACACTACCTACTTAACATCTCACACCTCTGTTCCAAAGTCCTTCTGGTGAGAAGTCCAGTGGGCTTAGCAGGTACTTTGCTTATGGTCTCACCAGGTTGAAATCAAGGTGGTGGTGACCAGTCTGGGCTCTTAGATGGAGTCCTTGGGGGGAGAGGTGTGTGGCATATGGTAGATTCTATTTCCAGATTCATTCAGATTGGAGGATGGAGGACTCTGTTTCCTTGCTGGCTGTCAGCCAGGGATCATTCTCAACTTTCAGAGGCTACCTCCTTTCCCTGGCTTGTGACGTTTTCATCTGCTAAGTCAGCATCCAAGGTCAAGGCCTTCTCATGCTTTGAGTCTGATTTCTCCTTTTGCCTTATAACTCCTATATCCAGCTGGGGAATTTTGTCTGCTTTTAAAGGTTCATGTGATTAGATTGGACTCATCCAGATAATCCAAAACAATTGGACTTTTTTTTTAACTTCTTTTAATTTAGAAGTCCTCTAGCTTATTTGACCATAGAATCTTTTTGCACACCTAGCATGCTGTTTAATCTCTACGTATTTGTGGTTATTCCAGCTTTCTTTTTTTGCAGTTGATCTCCAATTTCAAAGCACTGTGGTCAAAGAATATGCTTGGTATGATTTTAATCTTCTTAAATTTGCTGAGGCTAGTTTTGTGCCCCAGCATACGGTCTATCCCTGAGGATGCTCTGTGTACACTAGAAAAGAATGTATAGTCTGGTGTTCTAGGATGAAAGGCTCTGTAATTGTCAATTTTATCACTATGAAGGTCCCTCAAAACATTAAGAATAGAATTACCATTTGACCTAGCAATCCCTTTTCTGGGTATCTACCCAAAAAATCTGTAAATATTTATCTGTAAAGATATAGGTATCCCTATGTTAATTGCAGCATTATTCACAGAGGCCAAGATATGGGAACAACCACAGGGTCCTTCAATAGGTGATTGGATAAAGAAGATGATTGGTACATGTATACAATGGAATACTACTCAGCCATAAGAAAAGATGAAATACTGCCATTTGTGACAACATGGATGGATCTTGAGCTTATTATGCTAAGTGAAATAAGTCAGACAGAAAAAGTGGAGAACTACATGACTTCACTCATATGTGGGACATAAAACTGAAAGCGACAGATGAAAAGGACAAACCAAGAAGAAACAAAAACTCCTAGACACAGACAATAGTTTAGGAGTTGTTACCAGAGGGTACAGGGGAAGGGGTGATGGTAGAAGAAGGTAAAGGGGTTCAAATATGTGGTGGTGGAAGGAGAATTGACTCTGGGTAGTGAACACACAATACAATATATAGATGATGTATTATAGAAAGGTACACTTGAAACTTATATAATTTTACTAACCAATATCACCCCAATAAATTTAATAATTTTTTTTTAAAAAAGAAAGATCTTCGGATCATCTTGGGAAGGTTATTTTCAAGCATGTTGATGTTTGTTGCAGAGACAATCAGAAAACCGGGTGTGTGGGGCAGGGAGCAGGGGGTTGAATTAAGCCATTGGTTTTTAAACCCGGCTGTGCCTCAGTATCACTGGAGAAGTTTCAGTGGATCTCTGCTCTCCTTATATTTCAGCATCCTTGCCCCCTTCTCTAGTAATGACACCTTACTATTTTTTGTCTTGTATCAATTACCACTCCATTATTTGTGGTCTTGGCAACTGAATTGTCTGTCCTTCCCTGGCCAAGAAGTAGTAATGTGACCTAAGTTAGGTTGGTAACACTCTCCCATTTTAATGTAATCTTAAGTAGAGTGACACATGGGTGGATAACAGGAGGGGCCAATTCCTTCTAAAGCTTGTGGAGAAACCACTCTTTAATTCTTGGCCCCTGGAGCTGTCCCGGTTCTTGTTCTTTTCAAGGCCTATATTTTCAACATTTCCTTTGATTCTGTGGGCTACACCATAATCTTCCAAGTATTTATTTTTGCCTTAGGTAAGCTAGCGTTGGTGTTTGTCGCTTGCATCAAAAGCAAAAAACAAAAAACCTCTCTGATACAAAGTTTCATAAAATACACTCCCATCCCACCAAAGGAGAATATACAGGAACAAAGTTCTAGGATTCAGTCATTTGAAAAGTCTCTTTAGTTAATAATGATTCAATTTGGAAACCCTGGACTAAATGGCCCTGCCCCTGAAACTATGCCTCCTGGCTGGTCTGGAGAGGAGCTGTCCAGCTTGGATGATGGTTATATTTCTATTCTCCTGTCCAGTTGTGAACCTCCTCTCCTCAGAGTCATTAACTTGTGAAAACTCAAGCCAAGTGAACAGACAAACCATCGCAGTCCTGTGTTGATAAGAACCATGTATAGACAAGAACAAGGTAATGTTTGCAGTCACTCCACTCTACCAGGGTGTAACTGTGAGCTTGTGTAACTCCCTTCTTCCTGAATCTCCATCTGCTTGTAGACAGGGTACATCTTCATGTTGCGCCCAAGGAAGCCCTAAGATCTCCAAGGAATGTAGGAGGGGTTATTAAAATATGTGTGGATGCGAGTATGTTTATTATTTATCTATTTGTGCATTTCCTCTCTCCTAAAATAAACCCAATGAAGAGAAGGACCTTTTCACTTTTGCTTCCTTCTGTATCCACAGTTTCTAAAATGGTCCCTGGCTTTTAGTAGTCACTCAGTATTTTTAGGATGAATTAATTTTTAAAAACATATTGGATCTCTGCTGAAGTTTTACCAAAGCTTCTGTCATTAAATGTCAACATGAAAACCTTGCAACTATAGGAGCATTTTCCAAGCCCAGGGTTACAGGCCGGCTACATCAGAATTACCCTAGGAGCCTGAAATGCAGACTCCTGAGCTGGATCCTGAAATGTTGACTGAGTGAGCCTAGGGATTCATATGATGTGTTTGTGATTATTACCATTATTATTAATGTTGTGGTTATTCGTATAGTGGTAGCTGTTTTGAATTGCAGAGTTCAAAAGCACTTGGCAGATGATTACAAAATCCCCTCCTCTCCGACATTCTAGAAGATGGTTCCCATGAGAAAAATAATGCCAGGACTCCACTGAAGCAGCTCTGAGATCCATTCCCTTCAAAGGTTGGTTCTCTTTGCAGAGTTGGTGATATTGCCTGAGAGGATTTTGCTTTCTTGCTTTAGGGCTTGGCAAAAGAAATCCCCTGAAGTAATTTCACTGCTTTGTGATCAAAGAACAAGGTGAGAGGAAGGGGGCTCCACATTCCTCTTGGGGCTCTGGGTTTTTCAGGGAGGGAAGAATTTCTTTTTTTTTCTTTCTCTCTCTCTTTTTTTTTTATTGGGGAATATTGGGGAACAGTGTGTTTTTCCAGGACCCATCAGCTCCAAGTCAAGTTGTTTCCAGTCTAGTTGTGGAGAGTGCAGCTCACTGGCCCATGTGGGAATCGAGCTGGCGACCTTGGTGTTATGAGCACCATGCTCTAACCAACTGAACCAACCAGCTGCCCCAGAATTTCTTGTTTATTAAAATATCTTAGGTGTGCTCCTTTCCTGTGGCAGGCACCATGGATTAGACAGTGAAGAAGGGTGACAGGCTTTCTGCTTCCACGTAGCTTAGACTCTAGATGGGGAGACAGATATTAAAGAATAACACAAATAAGGAGTTAAATTATTATCATGAACAGGTGGATCACCGAGTTTTTTAAGGCAATAAAACTACTCTGTGTGATACGATAATGATGGATACATGCCATTGTGCATTTGTCCAAGCCCATAGACAGTACAACACCAAGAATGAACTTGATGTAAATAAAGTATGGACTTTGGGTGATGATAATTTGGCAATGTCAATTAATTCAGAATTTATGAATATTACTTTATATTGATGTTATAGATGTAGCATCTATATTCATTCATATAGTTCATTGATGTATTAGATATAGCGTCTGGTAGGGGTTGTTGATATGGGGGAAGTTGCACTTGTGTAGGAGGCAGGGTATATATGGGCAATCTCTGTACTTTCTGCTCAATTCTACTGTGAACTTAAAACTGCTCTAAAAAAACAGTCTTACAATTTGTTGTTAAAAAGATTGCTATCATGACTAATTCCTTATTTGAGAACATAACAAATAAAAGGGAAGAATTAAGTATTTATCCTAATGTTTCTTGTATGAACTACGTTTTAGGATATGCAAAGAACCCAGCTTGATAAGGGGAAGTTCTTTATGAAAGAACTCTAACTAAAACAGGGGAAAGGTGTGTTGGAACCCACAAATCACCCATTTTAGTTTTATTACTCATTAAATATAGTATAAATATTATTATAAAATAATAATGATTGCAAGTCACACTCATGGTGGGAACCGTTAAAAGGAAAGTTCATGGGGAACTTGACAGTGAAGAGATCAGACTGTTACATCCCTACTGTTTCCTGAAATTTATTATCTCAGAGCTCTGGAGGCTAGAAGTCGGAAACCCAGCACTGCTGCCATCCCTCCAGGGACTGTAGCAGAGAGTCCATTCCTTGCCTCTTCCAGTTTTTCGTTGCCGTCCTGGAGTTCCTGGGTTTGTGGCCACATCATTGCCTCCATCTTCACATAGCCACTGGGGACTGTCCCAAAACTTCCCCTGCATCACCTTATTGGAGACATATCACTGTACTTAGAGTCTACTTCTATAATCTAGGCTATGTTCTTCTTAAAATCCTTAAATTAACCATATTTTTTGCCATACAAAGTAATATTCATAAATTCTAGGGATTAGATATGAACATGTTTTTTTGGGGTCACCATTCATTCCACCACATGTGTCTTCTGGGGGAATGTGCTATGAAACATTTACAATGTTTTCCTGCTATGAAAGTTACATCTGAGTTTAATAAAGCCTGTAGAGCTTATGATCGTTTACAAGAAATATTGAGGATAGAGAAAGAAGTGAAATGACTCTCTAATGAGGCAAAGTCAAAATGTAGAAGAGTCTACAGGACAACTGACTTTTTTTTTTTTTAATGAATCAATGGCATTTTAAAAGGGAAGAGAGGACTGCTCTAGAGTAAAAGAGATTTAAAGACATGATAACCATAATTTATTAAGAACATAATTTGTGGTCCTTGTTTTCATCCTAATTAGACCAAAGTTGGTCTAAAAAGACACCTGTGAGGCAATTGAGAAAATTGATTTTGAGTACCAGATGAACCAAGGAATCGGAATAAATTTGGTTATCTGTGGCAATGGCATTAAATTATATCAGGTACCGGATCTGGTTCTCTCAGCCCAGTGTTTACTCCAGCTCTTGCTCTTGTACCCAGAGTCGTGCAGGTGAAACCTGTTAGTACCTCCCCTAATATGCACTCTAGAGCTCTCACTTTCTTCTCTGGGCTTCTCTGTTGCCTTCTGCAGGACACCTGTAGGACCTTCCCCCGCCGTTCTGTGTAATTCGGAAGCATTCTACTGCAAACCTGGGAGTGTGGGAGAGTTCACTCCCACCCCCTGGGGCGTCCCTGACAATGGTATGGGGGCCAGTGGGTAACACTCTCCATTTGGGTCACTCAGTATATAATTGGAATAAAATTCTATGCTCCACAGAGGTTCCTCAACAGAATCAAGCCCCAGGCACTCACATGGCTGATCCTCTGATAATGCATCCTTGGAATGGCTTTCCCTCATTGCCCGTTTCATTCTTTGCAGCCCCATATTCTTCCTTTGGATTACTTTCCAAAATAACAACTTGCATGCCATCTCTTGTTTTAGGTTATGCTTTTCAGGGGGAACCCAGGCTGAAATTCTGGTTATGAAAAATTGATCATTTTTAAGACTTGCATATTGAAGTATTTAGAGGTGAAATGACATGATGCCTGGGTTTTGCTTTAAATATTTCACCAACGTAAAAGAAGAAAGAGAAGGAAAGAGGTAGATGAAGCAAATGTAATAAAACTACGATAATTGTTGAATCTTAGTGTTGGGTATATGGAAGAATGTTCTTGAGTATTTTAAAATGTGTTATAACACAAAGTTTAAGAAATTAAAATCACTACAAGGACTGTGAGGTAGAAGAACTGAGTGTTCTGAGAGTGTATACAGAAGATCTAGCCTAGACAGAAGATCAAAAAATATGTTTCTGATGAAGTGGCTTTAAAAATGAAGCTTAAATGACAAAATTAATTTTTCAGGTCCTTTCTCCCAACATCTAGGTGAATCTTCCACTGTTTCAGGATCACTTCTGAAATCTTGCTTAGCACACTGGATACAAAGCTCACATCCCATGTAACTTCTAAGGACTGAGTTTCTTTTCAGCACTTACTGCTTCCAAATGGTCCATTTTCTTTGTTGAATCTGTAGTGTAGGTGGTAAATCATTTTGTGTGAAATATATTTATTCACCTGTAGCCACCTACTGTATCTCCAAATGAATCTTTGAAAGCTGATTGTTTATCTTCTTTGTTGTGAATGGCAGAGAGGAAATAGGAGGGCTATTTTGGGTGGCCCAATGTTGAATGAACTGCCTGTTAAACTTAACTGAATAACTGCTTTCTGTGGCTATTTCAGAAATTAGAATACTTAGATCTGTTTAATATCAATGGATTCATGCCAGGTCCTCTGTGCTGGCACTTTTTGCCATAAATTAGGCTTCAGGAAGAAACATCTCTACTGCTAGATCACATTCATCCTCTACATTCAGCAGACAAAGGAGGATTTCATTGCTGTATCACTGACTGGGTTAGGAGAATGTGTTTTGCCTATAATTTCAGTAAATTACCAGCTAAGTCATTCTTTCACTTCACTTTATAGTGCTTAATTTACATTAGTTTCCTCCACTGATATTAACATTTAATTCCCAGTGTTACTGATATGTAACAATACTGTTAGGTGATAGTACTTTGCACATTTAACTTTCTGTATGCATCTCAAAATATTTTATAACTATATCTCATTTATACCTCACCACAACCCTGGGAGGTTTTCTCTATTCTTTTCCTTCCCTTTCTTTTTTCTCTTTCTTCCATCTCTTCCATCCTTTCTCCTTGTATCCCACCCTTCTCTTTCTTGCCCTGACTCTTGTTTCTTTTTATCCCATTATTCCTTTTTTCTTCTCTTGCCCTTTTCTCCATCCCTCCCTTACCATTTTTTACTTTTAACAAAGATTTTTGAAGGTTAGCTTGCACATTTGATATCTTGAGTTCAATTCCCACTTCAGTCACTTCGTATTTGTGTGACCTTAGTTAACTTACTTGAACTCTAGAGTTTGGAGCAAGATGGCAGAGTAGGTAAATGCTGTGCTTGACTTCTCCCATGAACACATTAAAATTACAACTAAATTATAGAACAGTCATACTGAGGACCATCTTAAGACCAGTTGAACAGAACTCCTATAACTCAGGATAAAAAGAAAAAGCCACGTGGAGAATGGTAGGAGGGGCAGAGATATGAAATGGGCCCCATACCCATGTGTGGTGGTTGATCATTGGAAGGAATATCTCAGTGTTGGAGGTCCCTGCTGAGGAGGGAGGTGTCCCAGCCCTACACTGGGTTCCCCAGCTCAGGGTTCTAGTGCTGGGAAGAGGAGCCCCATGATATCTGGCTGTGAAAAACAGCAGGGTTTCACCTGACCGAGTGAGATGGAAGGCTGCTAGAAAACCAGCCATCCTGTTAAAGGACCCACACACAAACTCACTCACTCACAGGTACTCACCCTGGGCTCCAACAGAAGGACAGTGGTTCAGGGGTGCCAAAGGCATACAGGAAAGAGTGGCTTGTGTGGCTTCAGGGCAATGGCTAGAAAGACAGCCGCCACTGTCCTTGTGTTAAGCCTTCCTCCTATGTAGCCTATAGGCAGGCACCATCTTCCCTGTGTTGAGCCTTCCTCTACACAGCCAAATCTAAAACTGCATTGGCCTGGTGAACTCTGCTTGCTCCACCCTGGTGATTCCCTTGGACTTTGCCCCACCAACTCCTGAAGAATTGTCAGACACAATTTTGACCCCAGGTAACCAGACCTACCCCCATGAACCTCAGGAAGCTCTTTCAGCAGCAGCCAGTCAACCTCAAATTGTGTAGTGCCTGAGCACTTTTGGTGGTGGGCAACAAGCCCCAAGCCATGCTGCAGCCTTTTGTAGACAACTCTCTGGTGTCTGCAGGCCCGAGGTGGGCAAAAGCTGGCTTTGGTGTTCTCTAAGCATTTTAAGGAGTGACCCCAGGTTCAGCACGAGTGCCAAACCTGAATCTGTATTGACCTGGTGAACACTCACCCCACCCTGGTAACTACCAGGGATGATGCCTTATGCAACTCACATGCCAAGGCTCTTAAAGCAGCTAAGCCTTATTGGAACTACCAGATGGCCTCAGGGAACCCTGAGCCTTTGGCTAAGCTGCTCCAGGCCTGGTACTTGTGGTAGCTGGCCTCAGTTCTTAAAGTGGCCTTTCCCACGCACCTCCACATCCAGCACAGGCAGTGACCAATGACAGATAACTGTGTAGCTACTATTAGGTAGCCCCAGGCCAGTCACAGGCAATGGCTGACCTTGGCCTGCAAAGAAGCACCTTCCAAAAGGCCCCAGAACAAACAAACCTGGAGGCTGGCTTCAGTCCACACCAGGACACTACCTGATTAGCCCCAAAAGAGGCACACGCAAAGGGTGGTTTCAACAGGCACATGAGACAACTGGAGCTGATCACCCTCTGTGGGGTCATCCCCCAAAGAGCAACTCATATCATGTGGGCATGGCAAATGCTCATAGCCAGACAGCCTGAGAGTCAATCCCACCTACTGTCATGCCAACAGCAATCAAGGCTCAATTACAATAAGAGAGCACACACAACCTACACAAGGGACACACTTGAAACATGGTATAGGCGAACAGGGAGATTGCAACACTGGGCCACACAGGATGCCTATTGTATAAAGACAGACTGACATAGGAGGCTGTGACACAGAGACATAGGAGAGCTACCTAATACATAGAAAAAAATATAGAGAGGCAGACAAAATAAGGAAAAAAATGAAAAAACAGGAGAAAATTGCTGAAAAAGAAACTAAACAAAATAGAGGAAAGCAACCTAGCAGAAACAGGATTCAAAATAATGGTTACAAGGATGCTCAAGTAACTTAGTGAGAACTACAACAAAGATAGTAAGCATAAAAAAGGACATACAGACCATAAAAAAGAAGAGTCAGAAATAAAGAACACAATAACTGAAATGAGGAATAACTAGAAGGAATCAACAGCGATTAGGTAAAGCAGAAGCTGGAACCAGTGATTTGGAAGACAAGGCAGCAGAAAACACCCAACTGAAAACAACATAACACAAAACAAAACAAAAGCTTAAGGGACCTATGGGACATCAAGCATAACAACATTTGCATCACAGAAGTACCAGAAAGACAAGAGGGAGTGCAAGGAATTGAAAATTTATTTGAGGAAATTATGACTGAAAACTTTCCTAACCTGGAGAAGGAAATAGACAAAAATTCAGTACAAAGAGTCCTAAACATTATGCACCCAAACAGGTCCACACCAAAACACATCATAATTAAAATGACACAGGTTAAAGACAAAGAGAGAATTTCAAAAACAGCAAGAGAAAAATAATTAGTTATCTACAGGGGACTCTCAAAAAGACACTCAGCTGATTTTTCAACAGAAATTTTGCAGGCCAGAAGGGATTGGCACATAATATTCAAAGTGATGAAAAAGCAACAACCTATGAGCAGGGCTGTTATTTAAAATTGAAGGATAGCTAAAGAGCTTCCCAGAAAAGAAAAAGCTAAAGAAATGCATAACCATCAAACCAGATCATGTTAAAGGGACTTTTAAGAAGAAGAAGGAAAAAAAAATGTACATAAATATAAATAATAAAATGGCAATAACTATGTACCTATCAATCACTTTAAATGTAAATGGATTAAATACTCCAATCAAAGGACATAGGGTAACAAAATGGATAAGAAAACAAGACCCATACACATGCTGTCTACAAGAGACACACTTAAGATGGAAAGATATACATAGACTGAAAGTAAAGGGATGGAAATAAGTATTTCATGCAAACAGCAAAGAAAAAAAAAAGCAGGGGTACCAATATTTAAATCAGACAAAATGGACTTTAAAATGAAGGGTATAATAAGAGACAAAGAGGCACATTACATAATGATAAAGGGATCAATACGAGAGGATATAACACAAGTAAACATCTATGCACTAAACACAGGAGCACTTAAATATATAAAGCAAACATTGACCTACATAGTAGGGGACTTTAACACCCCATTGACACCAACAGACAGATCTTTCAGACAGAAAATCAACAAGGAAACAGCTGCCTTAAATGACACACTAGACCAGATGGATTCAATTGATATTTTTAGAGCATTTCACCCCAAAACAGCAGAATATACATGCTTTTCAAGTGCACATGGAACATTTTACAATCTAGAGCTCATATTAGGCCACAAAACAAGTCTCAAGAAATTTAAGAAGATTAAAATAATATCAAGTATCTTCTCTGAGCACAAATGTATGACACTAGAAATCAATGACAAGAAAAAAAAACTGAAAAACACACAAACACGTGGAGCTAAGCAACAAGTTACTAAATAATGAATGGGTCCACAACAAGACAGGAAGAAATTAAAAGATATTTTGAGACAAATGAAAGTGAAAACACAATGACCCAAATCTATGGGACACAGGGAAAGAAGTCCTAAGAGGGTAATTTATAGCAATACAGCTCTAACTCAAGAAACAAGACAAATCTCAAATAAGCAGTCTATCTTTACATTTAAAGTACTATAAAAAGAACAACAAACAAAACCCAAAGTGAGTAGAAAGAAGGAAATAATAAAGATCCAAACAGAAATAAACAAAATAGAGTCTAAAAAAAATACAAAAGAAACAAGAGCTGGTTCTTAGAAAAGATAAATAAAATTGATAAACCTTTATCCAGACTCATCAAGAGAAAAAGAGAAACGACCCCAATAAATAAAATCAGGAATAAAAGAGAAATGACAACTGAAACAACAGAAATACACAGGATTCTAAGAAAATATTATGAACAATTATATGCCAACAAATTGCACGATCTAGAAAAAATACAAAAATATCTAGAAATATACAATCTTTCAAGACTAAAACAAAAAGAAACAGAAAAGCTAAACTGACCAATTACTACTAATAAAATCGATTCAGTAATGAAATAATTTTCAACAAACAAAAATCCTGGACCAGATGGCTTCACAGCTACATTTAACCAAACATTTAAAGAAGAATTAACACCCATCCTTCTCAAACTACTCCAAAAATTTCAAGAGGAGGGAAGACACTCCCAAGATCATTTTATGAGACCAGCTTTACCCTGATTCCAAAACTAGACACAGATATTACAAATAAAGGAAATTATAGGCCAATATCCCTGATTAACAAGTTGCAAATAATCCTCAACAAAATATTAGAAAACAAAATTAGCAATACATTAAAAATATCATATACCACAATCAAGTGGGATTTATTCCTGGAATGCAAAGTTAGTTCAATATCCACAAATCAATTAACATGATACACCGCATAAACAAAATAAAGGATAAAATTATATGATCATATCAATAGATGCAGAAAAAACGTTTGGCAAAATCCAGTATCCATTTATGATAAAAACTCTCAGCAAAGTAGGAACAGAAGAAACATATCTCAACACAATAAAGGCCGTATATTACAAACCCACAGCTAGCACCATACTCAAGGTAGAAAAGCTTACAGCATTCCCTGTAAGGTCAGAAACAAGATAGGGATGTCCACTCTCACCACTTTTATTCAACGTAGTATTGCAAGTCCTAGCTATAGCAGTCAGACGAGAAAAAGAAATAAAAGACATCCAGATTGGAAAGAAAGAAGTAAAATTGTCATTATTTGCAGGGTGACATAATATATGTAGAAAACCCTAAAGATCCCATGAAAAACTGAAGAAACTAATAAATGAATTCAGGAAAGCAGCAGGATACAAAATTAATGTTCAGAAATTGGTTGTATTTTTATACACCAATAACAAATTATCAGAGAGAGAAATTAAGTAAACAATACCATTTACAGTTGCATCAAAAAATACCTAGGAATAAATTTAACCAAGGAGGTTAAAAACCGGTAGTTAGAAAATTATGACACTGAAGAAAGAAATAGAAAAAGATACAAATACATGATAGCATATAGTACGGTCATAGATAAGAAAAATTAGCGTAATTAATATGTCCATATGACCCAAAGGAATCTATAGATTCAGTGCAACCCATATTAAAATACCAATGACATTTTCCACAGAACTAGAACAAATAACCCTAAAATGTATATGGAACCAAAAAAGACCCTGAATATCCATGGAAATCTTGACATAGAAGAAAAAAGTTAGAAGTATGACACCACCTGATATCAAACTGCATTACAAAGCCATAGTAATCAAAACAGCATGGTACTAACATAGAAACAGACCCATAGATCAATGGAACAGGATAGAGCCTAGAAATAAACACTCACCTATATTGTCATTTAATCTATGACAAAGGATGCAAGAATATACAATAGAGTAAAGACAGTCTATTCAATAAAAGGTGTTGGAAAAACTGGAGAAATACATTCAGAGAGAGTGAGAGAGAGAGAGAGAAAAGAAGAAGAGGAAGAAGAAGAAGAAGATGAAGAAGAAGAAGAGGAAAAAGAGGAAGAAGAGGAAGAAGAGGAAGAAGAGGAAGGAAGGAAGGAAGGAAAAGAAAGAAAGAAAGAAAGAAAGAAAGAAAGAAAGAAAGAAAGAAAGAAAGAAAGAAAGAAAGAAACTGGACCCCCTTCTTCTTCTGTGTACCATAATAAACTCAAATGGATTAAAAGCTTAAATGCATGACCTGAAACTATAAAACTCCTAGAAGAAAGCAGAGGCAGTAAACTCTCTGACATTGCTCTTAGTAATATCTTTTCTGATATAACTCCTGGCAAGGAAAACAAAAGAAACAATAAACAATGGAAGCACGTCAAACTAAAAAGTTTTTGTACAGCCAAGGAAACTCAGATATGGTGTCCACCTGCATCTGCAAGCCAGGAGGGGTGAGGGCTTCTGCCAGCTCCTCTGTCCTGGAGAAAGCTGCTCTGTCAGCCCTTTCCCTGAAGCCAGACAATTCAATTCCTCCCCATATGTCCCTGGTGATTTTGGAGCAGCTGCTTCAGCACGGGAACTCAGATTGAGCGAGTCTGTCGGAAAGTTAAATTCATGCACGAGCCTGTTAAGACTAGTGCCTGGGACTCCATCAGCTTTTGTCTCACTCAGCCAGAATCTCTGCTGGTTTTTAGAATCTGAAGTTATGGGGACTTCTACCTCTTGCACTGGAATGCTGAGCTGGGGAGCCTGGTGGGACCCCTCTCTCCTCCTTATGGACCTCCATAGCTGAGATATCTCTCCAGGTTTTTAACGGTCACATGTGTGAGGGACCAGCCCATTCCATATCTCTGGCCCTCCTACCAGTCTTGATGTGGCTTCTTCTGTATATCCTTGGTTATAGGTGTTCAGTTCAGCTAGATTTTAGGTGATTCTCAGTGATGGTTGTTCTGTAATTTAGTTGTAATTTTGACGTGATTGTGAAAGGAGGTAAGCACAGCATTTGCCTACTCCACCATCTTGGCCAGATTCCATTCTCTATTTCATTCTTATTTTTCTCCTTTCCCTCTAGATACATAGTTTATTTTAGCTTAGGAGAGAAGGCTTTTAAAATTCCTATCAGGCTTTCAATCTTTAGTTTCCAATTTTGCCAAATTTATGGTCATAGATTTATTAAATTCTTTAAAATATCAGGTTTTAGCAGGTAGAATGGTCTTTCCAGCAGTATTAAACAATTTAATGAACTCAAGAGGATGCAAAGGTCATTCCTTCTGATAGCCAAAAGAAAGAATGGATAACCAACATGTCCTAGGCTGGCAAAAAGTCAAGCCAAGCCCCTAGGACAGAGACAGTAACAATCTCTGGGAGAGAAAAGATAAAGAACCAATTGGTCTTATAGTCTTTTTTTTAGGGACTTCTTGTATTTTTAATTTTTTATTAACCTATTACAGGATACTCTTGATTTTAATTACCTGCTCAGATTACCAAAGTTTTTCTTAGGATCCATTTAGAGTTTGTCTTTTCTTCCTTCCTTTCTTTTTTTTTTTTTTAAGTAATTTTATTTTATTATTTATTATTTTTTTTAGGGGAATATTGGTGAACAGTGTTTTTCCAGGACCTATCAGCTCCAACTCAAGTCATTGTTTTCAATCTAGTTATGGAGGGTGCACGTGGGAATTGAACCGGCGACCTTGGTGTTATGAGCACTGTGCTCTAACCAACTGAGCAAACCGGCCACCCTTAAACTCATTTTATTTTTTAGAAGATTCTGATATCAATCATAGAATACATTCCATTGTCCCTGAGAAGTTTATAATTCTCTCTTTAAGGGAGGATCTTTGAAGTGGATTTAAAATAAAGGTATTGTATAATGGCTATTAGAGTATTAAATTATTTTGTCCACCTATATGCTTTATCATACACTTTATTATGTAACAATCCTATAACTAAGTATTTTCCTGAGTTCTGTGGGTTTTTCTAACAAATGATAAACTCTAAAAGGGAGTCATGGGACCCTCTTATTTATAGTCTGTTGGTCAGAGTTGCAGGTGACAAGATGGGACCTGACATCAGCATCTGAAGTGGGGGACAGTCTTAGGAGACTTAATCTTTAATTTGTGGAGTCTATACTAACACCAGGTAGGGTCAGAATTGAATGGAATTGTAGGACACCCAGCTTGTGTTGCAGAGAATTGCTTGGTGTGGGGAAAATACCCACACATCTTCTATCATAAGTGTTGGGACTGTGAGTGAAAAAACACACAAATTGTTTTTCCTAGAGAGGTTCCAATGGCCATGTTGACACCGTCATCACACTGTACAAATGAAGATTCACACACCAGGCAGTATTTGCTTAAACGTTTCACACACTCATCTAGTGTAAAGTAGCAGTTAAGAATGGGGACCTGAGAGCTACCAAGACCCATTCTTTATCCTTTACTAGCTGTGTTACCTTTCTAAGCCTCTGTTTGTCATCCATAAAATTAATAATGGTAATGACTTCATGGTGTTATTGTGAAAAATTAATGACAAAATTCACATACAACATTTTGCAGAGTTCAGTATATACAAAGAAGTTATCATTATTCTTCATTTGTTTCTTAAATGGCTTTTGAATACCTCGTATGTACTGGACATAGACCATGTGCTGGAGATGCAAAGGTAAGCCCTGTTTAATTTATACTCAAGGAGTTTTCATAATATTGCTAAAATATATTTAGATAGCAAGGCAGAATTAAGGTAAAAACTCATTAATACTGTTTCCCAATTCACAGAGTTGCAGTGATATATGCCAAATATATAGTCTGACAAGGCACTTAATTTGGCCCTATGTGTAACTATAACTGATTTCAAAGCTGACAGTTCCCTTTCATGTTCAATATCTGACACTTCCATTCACTCCAAAGAATTATCTTTTCAAGCAACATTCTGCAAAAATTGTATGTTAGAACATTACCAAATAACGTAATGCAATTAGAGCCAAACGTTGCTGATGTGATCAATTTCAAAACCTCTAGTCTTTGAATATAACACAGAATAATTTATAGTTGAACTCCACTGGATTTTTCAAATTAGATTTTATGTTATTTTAGCTGAGTAGGAACTTACAGGGAGAGCCTTAAGACGCTAGGAAAATGTAAGCAACTGAAAAAAGAAAAAGAATGTAGACTGACAACCTTACCATAAAGCAATAAAATTTGAAATTTTATGGAAACTGGGCAGTCACAAATTGTTATGTTACCATGTAATATCAAATTGATGCTGGCCATAAAATGGGTTTGTTAATTAATACAACCTCTTACTGTTGTGCAGAGATCAATCAGTGACGAAAAAAATTGGTCATAAAACAAAGACGCAGAAGGGTGTATGCCAGATTTACTGAAAAAGTTTGCTGGCTTCAAGGCAAAGTGATGCATGCATCAAGGATTAGTAGCTGTTTAGCTCATTGGCAATGCTGACAGAAGAACCCACAGTTTTAGTTTCTTCACTTTTGATGAGTAACTTGAGGCTCAGCACTGTCACCAAACCAGAATCTACATTAACCTGGTGAACACTCATCTCACCTTGGTGGCTCCTGGAGACCATGCCTCACCAAACTTGCATACTGCATGAGGCTCTATCAGTGGGTGGGCCTTACAAGGCATGACAATTAAGTTCACGAATTTGTTGCAACAATGTCACTAACCTTATTTGATATCAGAGGGATTATTTATTATTTATTTGTACCAACTGGACAAACAATTAACAAAGTTTACTATTTGGAAGTGCTGAACAGCCTTTTTAAAAAAAGTTAGACGAAAACGACCTGAAATTTTTGCCAACAATTCATGGCTCTTGCATCATGACAATGCACCAGCTCACACGGCACTGTCTTTAAGGGAGTTTTTAGCCAGTAAACAAATAACTGTATTGGAACACCCTCCACACTCACCTGATCTGGCCCCCAATGACTTCTTTCTTTACCCGAAGATATAGGAAATATTGAAAGGAAGATATTTTGATGACATTCAGGACATCAAGGATAATACGATGACAGCTCTGATGGCCATTCCAGAAAAAGAGTTCCAAAATTGCTTTGAAGGGTGGACTAGGTGCTGGTGTCCATGCATAGATTCCCAAGGGGAGTACTTTGAAGGTGACCATAGCAATGAGGTATGTAGCATTTTTTTTAAAGATGATTTCATGAACGTAATTGTCATACAGGAGCAGGCAGGAAAGAGCAGGCCTTGGAGTGTCCTGGTATTTTTTTTGGAGTTAGCCCAGGCCCAGTACTGGTGGCAGCCACCCTGGGTTTATAGTGTGGTTTCTTCCAAATGCCTCCAGGTCTAGCACAGGCAGCAACCAACTGCAGATTACTTTGTAGCTCATACCAAGGAGTTTTTGGACAGTCACAGGCAGTGGCTAACCTGGACCTATCTCTGGAGCCCCTCCCAAGAGGCCCCAGAACCAAAATACCTGCTGGTCATCTTCAGACCACAAAGCACCACCCAAATAGCTCCACAAGTGGCTAATCCAAATGGTATTCTCAACAGCTACCAGGGCACACTTGGTTGAAAACTGCTTTGGGGAAGAGGGGAAGCCCACAGAAGAGCAGCCCATAAGATGTGGATGTGACCATACACCACAGCCAGTCAGCTTGAGAGTCAATCCCACCCACTGATGTGCCAAAAGCAATCAAGGCTCAATTATAACAGGAGGGCAAACACAACTTACACAATGGACACTCTTGGAGTACCTGGCACAGGTGACCAGGCTTTGTGCCACTGGGTCCCACAGGCACCTACTACATGAAGCAGCCTGGCCAAGACTGGGAGACACAGCAGATTTATCTAATATATAGAAACAAATGGAGAGACACAGCCAAAATGGGGAAACAAACCAAAAACATGTCCCAAGTGAAAGAACAGGAGAAACTTCAGAAAAAGAACTAAACAAAATGAAGGCGAGCATCTACCAGATACAGAGTTCAAGACAATGGTTATAAGGATGCTCAAGGAACTCAGTGAGAACTTCAACAAATAAATAGAAAGCATAAAAAGGATATAGAAACCATAACAATGAGCCAGTCAGAAGGGAAGAATACATAATTGAAAGAAGAATGCACTAGAATGAATCACCAGCAGCCTACATGAATCAGATGATTTAGATTACAGTGTAGCAGAAAATACCCAATATGAACAGCAAAAAGAAAAAAGGACCCGCTCTCCCCAAGATGACAATATTGTAAGAGACCTCTGTGACAACATCAAGCATAACAACATTGGCATCATAGGAGTATCAGAAGGAGAAGAGAGAAAGCAAGGGATTGAGAACCTATTTGAAGAAATAATGACTGAAAACCTTTCTAACCTGGCAAAGAAAATAGACATACAAGCCCAGGAAGTGCAGAAAGCCCCAAACAAAATGAACCTAAACAGAACCACACCAACACACATTATAACTTAAATGGCAAAGGATAAAGACAAAGAGAGAATCCTAAAAGTAGCAAGAGAAAGGCAACTTGTTACCTATGAGGGAGCTCCCATAAGATTGTCAGCTGATTTCTGAACAAAAACTTTGCAGGAAAGAAGGGATTGACACAAAATACTCAACATGATATAAAACAAAAACCTACAACCAAGATTACTCTAGCCACCAAAACTATCATTTAGAATCAAAGAACCAATAATGAGTTTCCCAGACAAGAAAAAGCTAAAGAAGTTCATCAACACAAAGCCAGTATTACAAGAAATGTTAAAGGTACTTCTTTAAAAAAAGAGGAGGGGGGAAAAAGAACATAAAGGTGAACAATAAAATGGCATTAACTATGTACCTATCAATAATCATTTCAAATAAAAATGAATGAAATATTCCAATCAAAAGATATAGGGTAGCAGAATTAATTAAAAAACAAAACCCATGTATATGCTGTCTACCCAAGACCCACTTCAGAGTGAAAGAAACATACAGACTCAAAGTAAAGGTATGGAAAAAAATATTTCATGTGAATGGAAACAAAAAAGCAGGGATACTATAATAATATTTATATCAGACTAAATAGATTTTAAAACAAAGGCTATAATAAGAGACAAAGAGGGATGTTACATAATGATTAAGGGATCAATACAACAAAAGGATATAAACCTTGTAAACATCTATGCGCTCAACATAGGAGCACCTAAACATGTAAAGCAAATATTGACTGATATAAAGGGAGAGATCAATAGTAATACAATCATAGTAGGGGACTTTAACACCCCATTGACCCCAGTGTACAGATCTTCCAGACAGAAAATCAACACAGAAATGGTGGACTTAAATGACACTCTACATCAGATGGATTCAATTGATATTTTTAGAGCATTTTACCCCAAAACAGCAGAATATACAGTTTTTTCAGATGCACATGGAACATTTTCCAAGATAGATCCCACATTAGGCCATAAAACAAGTCTCAATCAATTTAAGAAGATTGAAGTTATAATAAGTGTGTTCTCTGACCACAATGGTATAACACTAGAAACCAATTAGAAGAAAAAAAAGTTATAATGCATGGAGGCTAAGTAACATGCTACTAAATAATGAATGGGTCTGCAATGAAATCAAGGAAGAAATCAAAAGATAACTTGAGATAAATTAAAGTGAAAACACAATGACCCCAAATCTATGGGACACAGTGAAAGCAGTCACAAGAGGGAAATTCATAGCAGTACAGGCCTAACTCAAGAAACAAGAAAATCTCAAATAAACAATTTAACCTGACTCTTAAAGGAACAAGAATAAGAATAGCAAAAAAAAAAAAAAAAAAAAAAAAAAAAAAAAAAGACAATGGTGTTGAAAAAAGGAAATAATGTAGATCAGAGCAGAAATAAACAAAATAGAGTTAGAAAAAAAGAAAAAAATACAAAAGATAAGTGAAACCAAGAGCTCGTTCCTTAAAAAGATAAACAAAATTAATATAAGTAGAATGAGACTCATCAAGAAAAAAAGAAAGCAAACTGAAATAAATAAAATCATTAATGAAAGAGGAGAAGTGACAATTGACACCACAGAAACACAAAGGATTATGAGAAAATATGAAAAATTATATGCCACCAAATTCACCAATCTGGAAGAAATGCATAAATTCCTAGAAGCATACAATTTTGTAAGACTGAGTCAAGAAAAAACAGATAACCCGAACAGATTGATTAGTACTAATGAAATTGGGTCAATAATAAAAATAAAAAAACTCCCAACAAACAAAAGTCTTGGACTGGATGGCTTCACTGGTGAATTTAACAAAACATTCAAAGAAGAATTAACACCTATCCTTCTCAAACTATTCCAAAAAATCCAAGAGGAAAGAAAGTTTACAAGTTCATTTTGTGAGGCCACCATTACACTGATTTCAAAACTAGAGAAGACATTACAAAAGAAGAAAATTGTAGGCTGATACCCTGATTTACATGGATGTCAAAATCCCTCAACAAATATTAGCATACTGAATTCAGTAATATATTAAGATCATATACCATGATCAGGTGTATATATTACTAAGAAGCATCATTTGTTCAATATCCACAAATCAATCAATGTGATACACCATATCAACAAAATGAAAGATAAAAATCAGACGATCATATCAATAGATGCAGAAAAAGCATCTGACAAAATCCAGTATCCATTTATGATCAAAATTTTCAGCAAAGTAGGAATAGAAGTAATATATCTCAATGTAATAAAGGCCATATTTGACAAATCCATAGCTAATATCATACTCAATGGGGAAAATCTAAAAGCATACCCTTTAAGATCAAGAACAAGACAAGGATGCCCATTTTTATTCAACATAGTGTTGCAAATCCTAGCCACAGCAATCAGACAACAAAAAAAAGAAATAAAAGACATCCAAATTGGAAAGGAAGAAAGTAAAACAGTAATTATTTGCAGATGATATGATACTATACAAGGAGAACCTGAAAGATTCCACTAAAAAACTATTAGAACTCTTAAATAAGTTCAGAAAGTAGGAGGATACAAATATAATATTCATAAATCCATTGCATTTTTATACACCAATAACAAACTATCAGAAAGAGAAATTAATAAAACAATACCATTTATAATTGCATCAAAAAATACCCAGGAATAAATTTAACCAAAGAGGGTAAAAGGCCTGTACTTGGAAACTAGAAAAAACTGAAGAAAGAAATTGAAAAAAACATATACAAATGAATGGAAGCATATACCTTGCCCATGAATAGGAAAAATTAACATCACTAAAGTGTCCATACTACCCAAAGCAATCTATATATTCAATTCAATCACTGTCAAAATACCGATGGCATTTTTTTCCCCACAGAAATAATATGAATAATCTTAAATTTATATGGAAACAAACAAACAAAAAACCCGAATAGCCTCAGTAATCATGAAAAAGTGTAATAAAATTAGCGATATCACACTGCCTGATTTTATACTATACTACAAGTCTATAATAATCAAAACAGCATGGTACTGGCATAAAAACATACATATAGATCAAGGAAACAGAATAGAGGCCCAGAAATAATCCATGCTTATATGGCCATTTAATCTATGACAAAGGAGGCAAGAACATACAGTGAGGTAAAGACAATCTATTCAATAAATTTTGTTGGTAAACTTAAACAGGTACATGCAAAAATTAATCTGGACCACCTTCTTACTCCACATACAAGAATAAAACTCAAAATGGATTATTAAAGCCTTAAACGTTAGACCCAAAACCATAAAACCCCTAGAAGACAGCATAGGCAGGAAATTCTCTGACATTTTTTTATGATACATATCCTCGAGCAAGGGAAACAAAAGAAAAAATAAACAAATGGAGCTTCATCAAACTAAAAAGTTTTTGCACAGCAAAGGGAACCATCAACAAAACAAAAAGACAGCCTACTGAATGGGAGAAGATATTCACCAATGATATATCTGACAAAGGTTTAATATCCAAACATTTATAGATAACTCATACAACTCAAGACCAAAAAATCCAATTAAAAAATGGCCAGAGGACCTGAATAGACATTTTTCCAGAGGATCTACAGATGGTCAATAGACATATGAAGAGATGCTCAATGTCACTAATCATCACAGAAATGCAAATTAAAACCACAACGAGATATTACCTCACACCTGGCAAAATACCTATCATCAATAAATCAACAAAGAAGTGCTGGCGAGGACGTGGAGATAACGGAACCCTAGTGCACTGTTGGTGGGATTGCAAATTGTGTGGCCACGATGGAAAATGTTCTAGAGGTTCCTCAGAAATTAAAAATAGAACTATTTTATGACCCAGTAATTCCCACTGGTGGGTATTTATCCAAAGAAATCCAAATCACTGATTCAAAAAATATATTTACCCCTATGTTCATTGTAGCACTACTTACAATAACCAACATATGGAAGCAACAAAAGTGCCCATCAATAGATGACCAGATAAAGAAGAGATGGTACATATATACAACGGAATGTTACTCAGCCATAAAAAAGAATGAAATCTTACCATTTGCAACAACATATATGGATCTAGAGGTTATTTGGCGAAGTGAAATAAATCAGACAAGAAGACAAATACTATATGATCTCACTTGTATGTGAATCTAAAGAACAAAATAAACAAACAAACAAAACAGAAACAGACTCATAGATATAGAGAATAAAATGATGGTTTCTAGAGGGAAAGGGGTTTGGGGAGCTGGGTGAAAAAGGTGAATGTATCAAGAAATACAAATTGGGAGAGAGAACCAAGATGGCTAAGTATATAAACACTGTGCTTGTGTCCTTCCACGAAAACATTAGAATTGCAACTAAATTATAGACCAATCAACCTGGCGAACCATCTAAAGTCTAGGCAAACAGAAGTGCTGTAACTGAAAATATAAAGAAGAAGTCACGTCGAGACTAGTAGGAGGGGCAGAGACGTGAACAGGCTCAAACCTCCCTGTGGTTATTGAGAATCAGGAGGGATGGATATCTCAGCTGGGGGGAAGTTCCCCCCTGGAGGACCAAGAGACCCCAGTGTTCCCATCAGGCTCCTCAGCCTGGAGTACTGTTGCTAGAAATAGGAGCCTCCACAACATCTGGCTGTGAAAAACAGTGGGGATTCTGACTGCTAGGGTGGGACAGAAGGCTGCAGAAAACCCAGACATCCTCTTAAATGGCTTGTGTATAGATTCATTTGCTCCGAGGCACTCACCTTGGTCTCCAGCGGAAGGATGATAACTTGTGGAGCCTTAGAAACATACAAGGGGCAGACTGAGGTGTGTGACTTCAGGTGAGCAACTGGAGAACAGTCGCCATTTTCCCTGTGTGGAAACTTCCTCCCTTGCAGCCAGCAGGTGGTTACCATCTTTGCTATGTTGAACCCACCCCCACCGGCCAAATCTGAATCTGACTGGCCTGGTGAGCTCCCCTGCTCTGCCCTGTGGACTCAGCTGGGACCCCACCCCACCCAACTTGTGCAACCAGTGGAGGCACTTTTTTGAGAGGCAGCCAGCCCCTCCCTAATTGCACTGTTCTTGAAAAACTATCAGAGTCCACGGACCCCAGGTGAGGGGCAAGTAACCTCAGTGTGGTCTGAGACTTTTGCTGAGTTGCTCCAGGCTCAGCACGAGCATCAGACCAGAGTCTACATTAACCTGGTGAACACAACCCTTCCCACTCTAGTGACTACCTGAGACCCTGCCTCACCCGACTTGTGCACCACACAAAGCTTTATCAGTAGCTGAGCTTTAAGGGAGTGGGCAGGTGGCAAAAGGGCTCAGGGTGTCCTGGTATTTTGTGGAGATATCCCAGGCCTGTAACTGGTGGCAGACGTCCTTGGTTTCCAATGTGACCCCTCCCACACTCCAGGGATAGCACAGGCTGTGAACAACCACAGATCACTTTGTAGCTCTTACTAGGTAGTCCCTGGCCAGTCCCAGGCAGTAGTGGATGGGTGGACTTCCACTGGAGCCCCTCACAAGAGGCTCCAGAACCAACATACTTGCAGGTTGGCTTTAGACCACAGCAGAGCACCACCCAATTAGCCCCACAAGTAGCACAGCAAAGGGCGGTATCAACAAGCATCAGAGCCCACTGGGGTAAATCCCACTCAGTGGGTAAACCCTCTGCACAGCAGCCCGTAAGTTGTGGACGTGGCCAAACCCCACAGCCAAATCAGCCTGAGGGTAAATCCCACCCATCAATATGCCAATAACCATCAGGCTCAACTATAACAGGAGGGCACCCACAACCCACACAAGGGACACCTCCTAGAGCAAGTGGAGCAGGTGACCAGGGAGATTGTGCTAGGGCTCCAAGGGCACATACTACATATGGCCACCTGGCCAAGACTGGGGGACATAGCAAATGTATCTAATATATAGAACAAGCTAAGAGGCAGGCAAAATGAGGAACAAAGAAATACATCCAAATGGAAGAACAGGAGAAAACTCCAGAAAAAGAACTAAATGAAATGGAGACAAGCAACCTACTATATAAAGAGTTCAAAACAATGGTTAAAAGGATGCTCAAGGAACTTAGTGAGAACTTCAAAACTAAGAGATAGCAGCATAAAAGGACATAGAAACCACAAAAGAAACCAGTCAGAAGTGAAGGATACAATAACTAAAATGAAGAATGCACTCGAGGGAATCACTAACACAATAGATGCAGCACAGGATCAAATCAGTGATTTGGAAAACAAGGTAGCACAAAACACCCAATTGGAAACAGGAAAAAGAAAAGAGAATATACAAAAATGAGGATAGTTTAAGAGACCTCTGGGAGAACAAGTGTGACAACATATGCATCATAGGGGTACCAGAAGGAGGAGAAAGCAAGAGATTGAGAACCTATTTGAAGAAATAATGACTGAAAACTTTGCTAACTTGGCAAAGAAAATAGAAATACAAGCCCAGGAAGCGCAGAGTGTCCCAAACAGGATGAACCTAAAGAGGCCCAGACTAGACACATTTTAATTAAAATGGCAAAGGTTAAATACAAAAGAAAATCCTAAAAGCAGTAAGAGAAAGGCACCTAGTCAACTATATAGGAGCTCCCGTAAGACTGTCAGCTGATTTCTTAACAGAAACTTTGCAAGCTAGAGGGGATTGGCAGAAAATATTCAACGTGATGGAAAAGTAAGGACCTACAACCAAGATTACTCTACCCAGCAAGGCTATCATTTAAAATCGAAGGACAGCTAAAGGTCTTCTCTGAAAAGAAAAAGTGAAAGGAGTTCATCTCCACCAAACCAGTATGACACAGAATCTTAGAGGGACTTCTTAAAGACAGAAAAAAAAAAATCAAAATTATGAATAATAAAATGGCAATAGTTACATATCTATCAGCAATTATTTTCAATTTAAATGGATTAAATGCTCTACTTAAAAGACACAGGAAGGATGAATGGATAAGAAAACAAGACCCTTATATATGCTGCCTATGAGAGACTCTCTTCAGATTGAAAGACACACACAGAAGGAAAGTAAAGAGGTGGAAAAAGATATTTCATGAAAATGAAAATGTAAAAAGAAAAAGTTAGGATAGCAACACTTATATATGACAAAATAGACGTTAAAACAAAGGCTATAAGAGATAAGGAAGGACCCAGTAATCCCACTTCAGAGTATTTATCTGAAGAAACCCAAAATGCTAGTATAAGGGGCCATGTGCATCCATACGTTCACTGCAGCATGGTTTACAATGGACAAGATGTGGAGGCAGGCTGGGTGCCTGTCGAGGCAAGAATGGATAAAGAGGAGGTGGTCCATATATACAGTGGAATGTTGCTTGACCGTGGAAGAGAATGTGTTTTTGCCATCTGCAGCAGCATGGATGGAGCTGGAGGGTAATGTGCTGAGTAGAATGTCAGACAGAGAAAGACAGATACAATGTGATTTCTTTTTTATCTGTAATCTAAGAACAAAATTAACAAACAAAAGAGAAAGAAACTCATAGATTCAGAAAACATTTTGATGGTTGCCAGATGGGAGGGCAGTTGGGGGTTTGGGTGAAAGAAAGGGAAGGGATTAAGAAGTACATATTGGTTGTTACACAGTAATCATGGGGATGCACAGTATACCATAAGGGATAGAGTCAATAATATTGTAATAAGTATGTATGGTGTCAGAAGTGTACTAGATTTATTTGGATGGTAGTTGGGAGTGGGTTGGGGGGCAGGGGGAAAATGTGAGGAGATTAAAAGGTATAAATTGGTAGTTACAAACAGTCATGGGGATGTAAAGTAAAGCACAGGGAATATAGTCAGTGACATGGTAATAACTACATAATGCCAAGTGGGTACTAGACTAGTGAGGGGACCACTTCTTAAATTATATAAATGTCTAACCACTAGTCTGTACACCTGAAATTAATATAAAATAATATTCAATGTCAAGTGCAATTAATAAATTTAAAAAGGGGGGAAGGAGAAAGGGAACAAGAGGTCCAAATCTCCAGGTATAAAACAAATAAGTCATGAGGATGTAATGTGCAGAATAGGGAATATCGTCAATAACATTGTGATAGCGTGGTACAGTGTCAGACGGTTCCTGGACTTATCATGGTGATCACTTGTTTAGGTATCTAAATGTTAAATAAGTATGGTGTACTTCTGAAACTCATGTAATATTGTATGTTAGCTATATTTTTAATAAATATCTATTTAAAAAGAAAATAAAAATAAAAAAGTAAATACAAAGTAGTAGTTACAAATTAGTCTTGGGGATGTAAAGTACAGAATAGAGAATATATTCAATTATGTCGCAATACGAGGTTGGACAATTGAGTGCGTGAACTCATCATAGAAAAAGTGCTACATACCTTATTGCTGAATATCACTATGGTTACCTTCGTAGTACTCCCCTTGGGAAGCTATGCACCGACGCCAGCACCTAGTCCACACTTCAAAGCAGTTTTGGAACTGTTTTTCTGGAATGGCCATCAGAGCTGTTGTTGTATTACCCTTGATGTCCTGAATGTCATCAAAATATCTTCCTTTCAATATTTCCTATATCTTTCGGTAAAGAAAGAAGTCATTGGGGGCCAGATCAGGTGAGTAGGGAGAGTGTTCCAATACAGTTATTTGTTTACTGGCTAAAAACTCCCTCACAGACAGTGCCGTGTGAGCTGGTGCATTGTCGTGATGCAAGAGCCATGAATTGTTGGCGAAAAGTTCAGGTCATCTAATTTTTTCATGCAGTTTTTTCAGCACTTCCAAATAGTAAAACTTGGTTAACTGTTGTCCAGTTGGTACAATTCATAATGAATAATCCTCTGATATCAAAAAAGGTTAGCAACATCGTTGTAACAAGTTTGTGAACCTAATTGTCAAATCTTGTAGCTTTGCATTGTGTCAGTGAGTACTAGACTAATTGGCGGGATCACTTCATAAATTATATAAAAGTCTCTCCAGTATGCTGTACATCTGAAACTTAAATAATATTCAATGGCAACTCTAACTGAAAAAAAAAAAAGTTTTTTTAAAAAATACATCCGCTGTTTTATAAGTGTCTATAATGCTTAGTAAAAGAGGACGGCCTTAACGTTTAGTTATATAGGAGCCATAACAAGTAAATAAATAATTTCTAGGCAAAAGCAGACTGTTTACATGATTTAAGTAAATATTTTAGTCAAATATTTTAGCTCCAGCATAATAAAATACTAAATCCTATATTGTAATATTCCATTACGTATTATAAGAGGACCAGAGGGGAATGTTGAATATGATCTCATGCCTTCATTCATTCAAAAAATATTTACATTTCTTCAATGTTAAATGTAATGCTTTATGTATATTTATATATATATGTGTGTGTGTTTATATATGTATACATATACATAGGTATACATATACACATAGATATATATATGTAGAGTAGATACTTATTTAACATGACTTGTATTTATTCATCTGTGCATTCTTGCATTAATATTGATGGAACAGCCACAACTGGCCAGACACTGTTAAATCCAAGGTATGTATTGATGATCAGTGCAGATAGTCTCTGCTTTCATAGTGCTTCAAATAATGGATCTATTTAGTAGTTTCCCTTCTGACTAATCGTATGCCCTATTCTTAAACATTCTAGTGAACGAGACCTTTAGTCCTCTCCAAATCTGGCTGCACTGTAGAACTACCTAATGTGCTTTAAAATTCTCATGTATGGACCCTAACCCAGACCAGTTAAACCAAAATCAGTGAGGGTGGGATCTGGGCGTAGCTACTTTTCAAAGCTTCTTAGGAGATTGTGAGGCATAGCCAAGATTGAGAATACTAAGTGATTCCCTTTCAATATATCACCATCATGGATTGAATCGTGTCCTTGACTCCCCGCAACCCCCAAATTCACATGTTGCAATCCTAACCCGCTGTAACTCAGAATGTGACCTGATTTGGACAGAGGGTCTTTGAAGAGGTAATCGAGTTAAAATGAGACCATTAGAATGGGCTGCAACCCAATATGACCTAGTGTCCTTATAAAAGAGAGAATTAGGAGATAGACACCCACATAGGGGAAGACCATCTGATGAGGAAGGCAGAGATCGGGGTGATGCTTTTAAAAGTCATGGGATGACAAAGATTGCCAGCAAACTACCAGCAGCTAGGTGAGAGTCATGAAACAGTTCTCCTTCATTGCCCTCAGAAGGACCCAAGGCTGCTGTCACTTTCTGTGAGACATTACATTTCTGCTGCTTAAGCCATTCAGTCTGTGCTACTTTGCTATGGTAGCCCCAGTAAATCATAACATGGTTCATCATAACTGCATTTTTCTTTTAAAGAGGTAATTTAAAAATTTTCAGTTGCTTTTCATCCCCTTTCCCTCCTGCAAATGGGTGAGCTTCAGCCTCTGAACCCAGGTGAGATACCGTGTCCCTGTTCTTTTTCCAAGGTAGGTTATCTTTATTAAGAGTCAGAAGTGTTGAAATGTAAATGACTGGCCCACCTGGAGCCAGAGACTCAGAGCCTGACTGCATGATGAATAATCAATGTGCAATAATTCCACTTGCCAAGCAAAGTTCCGGTAGAGAGTCGCTGCTTCTGGCCGATCGATAAGGAACTCGAAGACACTTGCTTCAGTGGCTCTTTAATTTCTGCATCATCATTTGATTTGCTCCAACAACATTCAAGGCTTGTCTCTTTAAGTTATTGTTTTAGCAAATTCAATTTACAGTTACTTTTAATATGAAAAGTTTAAGAGATTCAGTTTAGTGCTTTATTAGCTGTAAAATCAACCACGGTTTCAAGTGCTCGGCTTGAGGAGCAGTGAAAAGGCCTCTGGGGGTTGGCTCAGTTTCCCTCTGAGTTTCTGACCAGTGACAGCATCTCCAGTTGGAGAGCTGTCCTCACAATACCTCCTTTCGAAACTCCTAATAATTGGACCCAAGTTCGAATTCATTTCCCTTTAGTGTCAAGGATTCCTGGAGTAAAACAAGCTACTTTGGGGGCATTACTCCCAGCAGTAAATTTTGCTTATCAAATTTGGATCCAGGCAACAGACAGCTTCCAAAGCTCATCATAATGCAGATTTTATTTTTTTAATTGAGGAAGAAAATGGTCATTGCAGCAGGCTGGCCTTCTTGTAGGGACAGGGGAGAGTTTATTGCTGCACCACTTGAATTATTTATAGCAAGGTGTTTTTGTGTCTCTGGATAACTACATGTGGAAAGTGAAGAAAACCCTTGCTGTTTGAATATAACAGACCTTCTGATGGTGCACAAGGGCCTACAAGAGCTTTCCAGCACCTCTTCACGGACCTGCACTTCAGCCCACCCCCAGTTCACTAGACTCCTGCCCCGACCTTGCCACCCCCCAAGCACGGCAGGCTGATCCTATATCACAGCTGTTACATTTATTGGTAGAAGGCTGTTCCCTCATATTTTTTGCCTGGTTCCTTTCTTCTCAACTTCAAGTTTTTGATTAAATGTCACTCGAGCCGAGAGGCCTCTGACGGCCTTCTTCTGCCCTAGCCTACCTCAGTCACCCTCCCGCACTTTATCCTGCTTTATGGTTATCACAGCACTTACCTCTTTGTATATGAAATTATTATTTATTCCACTGCTTTTTAATCATCTATCTTCCCCTTTCCTACCTTTGAACACCAGAATGTAAACTCCTTGGAAATAGGGACCGTTGTCAATGTTCCACTCAGTCTTTCCAGTGCCAGTGACCGCTTCAGAGTTCACACTCAGTAACTAGGTATTAAATGAATAAATAGCTGAAGCAGGACTTTACTTATTGCTGCATAAGAAACTACCTCCACACTAAGTAGCTGAAACCATATCCCATTTATTGTTTGTCTGGACATCCTAGGCGGGTGGGCAGTTCTGCGTTCCGGCCTGCGTGGGCATGGCTGGGGCAGCTGGCACGATGTGGGGCCTCACTGCCCACATTCGCTTTGATTTCATATTCTTTCATTTCTTTATACACGGTGGGCTCAGGGCTTAAAAGGGTGTGAGCAGAAGCTGCCATGCCTGTCAAGGCCTAGGCTTTGGCAGCCTCATAACTAGCCTCATAAAGGTGACTCATGCACAGTCACCCAGGTTCTGTGGGTTCAGGAAAGTTATGAGGCTAGTAAAATTCAAGTGAGTTGAGAACCAGTCTTGGCCTGTTGATAGGGGGAGTGACGATGGAGCTCGGGCATGGTGAACGTGTTTCCTTACGGGGTTGTTATTTTAATGATCTGCCCCAAATTACATATTTTTGTGCAAATAAAGGCTCCACCTGAACTGTATATGAGAGCAAGCTTTTGGGACATAGAATTCACGTCTTACACACTCATATATCAGACATTTACATTTCTACTGCCTGTCATAATGCCCCCCACACACCATACAAACTCAATTAATGCCTCATTGCTTTTGCTGCCATTGCTATATTTACAGTTCTGTATGTAGGATGAGCTTTTTTTTTTTTTACACTCTCATCAGTGGACATGCAGGGATTCTCTAAAGATCTAAGCACATCAATTCAAGAAAATGGGAGCGGATTCTGGAATAAATTATATTGATTTTAATTCAGATTTTTAAACTTGTGTGTTTTTTTTTTTATTGCTTTTGTAATGGAAGAATTGATCTCAACAAAGTAGAGAGAGCAAAAAGAGATTGGTTTTATTAAGTTCACAGTGACCTGATTAAACAACATACTAGTTGTTATAAGAAAAGTAATTTTACTTCCTATTTCATTACAGATTCTTTTTTCCTTCAAAAAATTATTGGCTTAATATAGTAAGTAAAGAAGATGATAAGTTTTATTTAGCATTGTACAGAACGGTTTCAGGGCAGTGAGAAAACACATTTCTTAGGATATTTCTTTCTTATTCTGATGATTACAAGGCTTATTTTGATTAAGCAGGTGCCTCTCACTGTGAGTTCCTTTCTATGTTGACTGAGCAACAATCTGATGGTCAGACAATTCACATTGATACTGACTTAGATCTTTATTTCCTGAAAGAATGTTAAAGGGTGAGTCACTATTCAAATTATTTTCTTAAAACAAATGGAACACTCAACTTTGATTTAGAAAATTTCCAGAATACATAAAGGAATAGAGAAGAAAGTAAAAATCACCCAAATTTTCTGAAATCTCATCATGACTATGATTAAGCTGGATTGGAGGAGTTGGGGCATGGGTGAAGGGGGGGAGGAAATTAAGGGGGGCAAATTGGTAGTTACAAAATAGTCATGGGGATATAGATTATAGCACGGACAGATAGTCAGTAGAATTATAGTAACTATGTATGGTGTCAGTGGATACTGGATTTTCTGGGGTGATCACTTTGTAAGTTATATAAATGTCTAATCACTGTTGAAACTAATCACTTGAAACTAATATAATATTGTATGTCAACCGTAATTGTAAAAAAAAGTAAAAAAGATATAACATCCAACATTTAATTACATTGTGAACATTCCCTATTTGAACAGGAGACAAATAGATTTGAATACATTTTCTGATAATTTCTTCACTATCCAAACTGCTTCCACCAAATAGATTTTGGATAACATAGAATCCCTTGTTATCTGAATTTGCTGTGCAAGCTCCCATTAACTGAGAGCAAATTTGGATAGTGAAGCATACTTGTATATGCTCTTTAAAGAAATTGGTATCTTACTGATCCCATGGTGTGTACTGTTTGTGAGTTACCTTTGTTTTCACTGAAAAATGTTTTGTGAAGGGAAGATTCCAGCAGGGGAGCATGATTTGTTAATCTCTTAAGTCCTCACATAAAAACAGAATAACTAGAGAGCAAAATCAAAGCTCTTGGAGAGTATTTAGCACAAAACCATGTCACATGGTCTCTTTACAAACTCCACATGCAGTCCATGGGGAGAAATGTGTGTACACAAGTCATAAACACAGTGTGATAAATACTCTGTTATGAGCACTATTGGTGTAAGGTCAGGGTGCAGGGGTTTCTGTAAAGACTTCACAGAACACCAAAGAACATTTACAAAGAAAATGTCACATCAGCTACTTAGGGACAACCTTCACACATAGAGTTAGTTCTTCATTCAGTACCACCCACCTTCTTATGTTTAGTTTACTCATTCAAACATGTTTTAGCTTGTCCAGTTTTGTTGATGAGTGGCCAGCATGGTACTAGCTATGGATATCTGAAATTGCGAAATTCTAAAAGTGGCTTTCTACTTTTATAAGATCAGTTGCAGATCTTTCAAGAGAATAGGTGATCTTGTCATTTATCTACCTCAAGGCAGATAGTAATAACTAATCACTAAGTCTAATCCTTAATTAGAATTGCATTCATTGTTTGTTTACTCTCCAACTATGGCTTTATTTCCCTTTATGTTTTCCAGCTTTATTGAGAAATAATTGACATACAAAATTGTATAAGTTTAAGGTATACAATGTGTTGATTTCATACTTACAATGTGTTGATTTAATACTTACATATTGCAAAATGATTACCACCATAGCTTTAGCTACCTCCTCCATCTTGTCACCTAATTAGCATTTCTTTTCTTGTGGTGGGACTATGTAAGATTTACTCTCTTAACAACTTTCAAGTACATAATTCACTATAAACTATAATCGTCATGTTGTGCGTTTGTTCCCAGACTTTATTGGTCTTATAACTGTAAGCTTGTATCCTTCAGTGGCTTTATTTTTAAACAACGTTTTCCAACACTTATTTCATGAAGTTTTTTGAATGTCTCATTTATTTTTTCCTCAAAGTTCTACTACTTTGAATTTTAAAATTAATTGAAAAATAATAAATTAAAAATGAAGATTTAGATTCACAATTATGAATTGGATGCATAAATACATTTGGAAAGTTGGCAGTGGAAAGAAATTATAATGATAAGTTTCTCATTTCTAAGCAATTCCTTCTCCTCCTAAGGGTGGTGGTTAAGCAGATAAATATTAGCTCAGAGAGGAAAAAAAGAAGAATTTTGTCTTTTAGATCCTCAGTTCTGGAAAGAGATACGGACTAGAACTTGTTTCTGTTCTTTTGACTGTCAAATTCCTCAACTGGAAGCCAGGATGACTAAAGTCTGGTAGGGCAGGATTTCTGTAGGTGAAGGAATTATACACATGCAGATATTTAATATCTATGTAACCCACTGTCTAGAGGCATAATTGTAAATTAAAAAATGATTCCTGTGAAAATAAAGATTAGTATTTTTAAAATGATTTATCTCATTACATGTTGACATCCAGACTTTTCACTGGATCTTAATATTTCACATTGTAATGCTTGATCAGATTGAATATTGAACATTAAAGAGTATGAACGTTTATGAAAAATGACATAATTTATTTTGTGAAACCAATTCCAAATACATGAAAACATGGGGCTTGAATTAATTCATCAAGAATATCAATAAGTTGATAAAGCAGGGGCAGTTCCATTTCAATCATAATCTTTAAGCTATATTCACAGAAACATTACTTATTAAAGCAGCCATATGTGTGATTAATGGTATGGTAGTGGTACTAATTACTCATTAGGATACAAGGACTAAAATACCCCAGGACTTGAAAAAATATAGTGATTTTTATTAAAAAGGTTGGCTATATCCCAAAGTCTTAATGGGTTTGTACTCTGAGCTGTAAGGACATGATTTGGATCTAAAATGAGAGGGAAATTATCTTAGGAAGGTCTAAGTTGATACTAATATGATGAAACCTTTCTTTTGTATATGTTTATTTGATCAAAAGTGCTTACTTTTAGATAAATAACCAGGCTCCCGTTTGTCTACACACATTTTATAAGTTAAGACGTCTTAATGTGTATTTCTTTTTAACTGATTGAATGCTTGATTATCCACAGACAAATGTTCCTCCATTTCCCATGGCTGATTGTACAGACACTATTTTACAATGGTGGCCTATGTGCCTGTTTAAACAATAACCGAACTTTAAAATTCATAAATTCAATTGAGCATCACCAGATTAGTAGCATTAATCATCACTAGAAGGCAAATAGTGCATATACGGATAACTTTCTTACATATTAAAAACATTTTCTCCATTGTTACCACTGAACAGTATTGATGGGAATAAGGAGAGATACAGATAGAAGAAAACCTACTGTTAAGTCAAGATGAATATTCTGAGGCAAAACTGAAAAATGAGAAGCAAGTGGAAAGAAGTCATATTATTTTCTGTTTTAGATACCACAATCATATTAAAATTCTAAGTATCAACTATGATTTTCACATGAGTAGCACCATTACTTTTCATGAGCTAACAATGACAGCATGGAACCCCCACCCCACAAAACACTTTCATATAATTAAATGCCATAGAGGTAAGTGCTAAGAATCACAGTGCTCTTTGCTTTTGACACTGAATACAGAAAAGAGAGCTTGTTGCTTTAATTTTCCATCCCAAAAAAGTCAAGAAAGAAACTAAATATGTTAAAGAGTAGGTTATAAACATTGAAACATTACGTTTACATTTTGAGATGTGAGAAAATATTACCGTGTGAATGATGAAAATTTTTGCCTGTGTAGAAAAAACATACTTTAAGTAATTTTACAACTTCCCTGTTGAAGGAATGGAAAAAAAGGGCAGCAACAGCCCCACCACCAATAAGAAATAGAATGATGTGAAGAAAATAGGGACAGTTTGGATCTTTTGATATTCATAAATCTAATTCAATCTGTAATTTTAAGATTATTTGACATAACAGTTGAAAGTGTAGCCAAACCTTAGTACTTTTTTGGGACTAATTATAATTTCATTTCCTTTTTATTTCAGGGGGAGTTTTTACTAAAATAATTTGTCATTCTACACTGACAATGGGTCATTACAGAATGCCAAGATTTCTTTGGTAATTAAGAACTGAAATAATTATTCTTATAGTTAATATTGTCAACTCTTGACCTCTCAAATGCCCACAGAAAAATTTGTTGCTCATGCAACACTATTATTAAACCTACTGCAGTAAGAGAGAACACCACCTTTGCAAAGTATTAGTACTGTCTGAAAATGTGAAGCTAGGGGAGGACATTTATAGGGTTGTAGGTACAAGCTAATTGATTTTAAGGTGAATCTTGCCAGGTAGGAAACCAGTTGTGATTGGGCAGAGTCAGTGACATCATAGCTCTGGCTTGGTGGGTGCCGTGAGGTGAGGGTCTTGAAGCAGCCTCGATAAGCAAGATGTTAGTCTTGCTAAGTAAATGATCTTAGTTTACACTCCTGTTCCAGGAGCAGGTGTTTCCTGGAGCAAGCCTCTAAATATTTGTTCTCAGTATTGTTTAATGTAGGGAAAGTATGCCCCATCCCAGAATTGTTTCCCATGGGGTAAGGAGAGCATGCAGGGTCTCAGTACTGCTTGACATGGGAGAAGGAAGTACGTGAGTGATGGGCAGCCTCTAAGATGTCGCCCGTGACCCGTGCCTGTTACTCTTCCTCCCCTTATGTCATCCTCATCTTTTGAGTGTGGGCGGAACTCCATGGTTTCTAATGATGAGAATAGGAAAAAAGTATGTGGGGTTGTCACCTCTGAGATTAGATCACTAAACATTTTAACTTCCATTTTCTGCCCCCTCTCTCATTTCCTCCTGCAGCACTTGCTCTGGGTTAAACAAGCTGCTGTGCAGTGAGTCACCCCACGCAGAGGCCTATGTGGCAAGAAACTGATGTCTGCAGCCAACAGAGGTCAGGTGCATGAGACCTGCCCACAGTATGAGTGAGCAGGATCTTGGCGAGCTGTGACAGGCCTGCAGCCTCGGCTGCCACCCGACTGCAGCCTGGTGTGGGGCCCGGACATAGAGGCACCCAGCTTAGCTGTGCTTGGATTCCTGAACTTCAGAAACCATGATGTAATAAATATTTTATTATTTTAATTTACTATGTTTGGGGATAGTTTGTTATGCAACAATAGATGACTAACGCATGTTGGTTTCACTTTTCAGGATGCATGAGTATACTTTCTACTAAAATTTCTACTTATTTCAGAATAAGCAGATTTATTGGCTAAAATGTTGGTTACATTCACTAATTCTATAAAGTGATATTGAGATTTGAGAGAGATGCATCTAATATTATATTTATTAAGAACATGTCTTCATTCTGCTGGACATAGAAACTGGACATAGCTGAGGAGGACGACGACTACCTCATGGAGGGACAGCTGAAGGTCCTCGTGTGGGATTAACACCTCCCTGACGAGCACCGGGCTTAGTCCTTGAGCAGACCTACTCTCCAATGGAAGGGGTGTTCCTCCGCTGCTTGGTGTCTTTGCCACTGGGTAGGCCTGAAGTCTGCTTGAAAAGAGCGGATGTGTGCCTGGCACCTGCTGCAGACGCAGGGTTTCCTGACCTTAGGCCTCAACCAAGCATTGCTAGAGGCTGTGTGGCTGTGAGTCCTGACCCCTGCTGCTGTCTGTGATCGCATACCAACCACATACCAGCTGCTGGAAGGCCACCGTTTTCTTCTCTTATCACTATCCCAGGGAAATTGAGTTCTGGGGAGGCAGACATCTCTTCAGGACCTCATCATTGTTTAAATTTAAAAGAAAACATGTCAAGAGTGGTATTTTGAGAATTTTCAAAAAGGTACACATGGTAACTAACTAGGACATGGACAACTGGAGTGCAAACCCAGATGACGCATGGCTTCTAGGGTAATTTGTGAAGGGACAGTTGCCAACATTGTCCTGAAAAATGTCAAGATGCCAAGCTTCTCCAATCCACTTTAACAAACTAAGGAATTCAGCTATTGGTGGCGATACGAGCCAGGCCGGAGCGGTGAGAATGCATTTGTGTTCTGCATGTTTCCCCGTCGGCCTGGGTCTTAAATTTGGTTTCAGACAGAGTGGTAGTTAAATTCCATTTCTCTAAATATTCAACTTATTTTGGGCCATACACACGTACTTTGTTTACTCTTTCATTTGTGGAATTTATAAATTCTTTTCCGTCTTTATTTTTTTCTCTATCTACCAACTTTTGTGTCCCCTCCCCCAATTTTTGCAATGTCTGTGGACATGTTGAATGACGAAATTGAGCCAAGTGACATTTGGTGACTGTCCATGGATAAATATGTATAGAGCAGTGTGGGGACAGAGCCCCAAAAAGCAGTTTCCAGGCTCTCGGCCTCACATAGAAAGGTGCTGGCTCAGGTAGTAAATGGCCATCGACTGTGATCAAATGGCCATCAGCTGTTGCTAGTTGGCCGTCAGCTGTAACCAGTGAGCCATTGGGCACTAATATAACTGCCATGGCTACGCTAGCAGGAAAAATGGGGGCTAGCAAGAAGATGGTGGCTGAGCCTGCAAGTGGAACAGTGAAGCTTGAGAACAGTGTGGCTCCTGGTTCCTGTGTCTCCAATCCAGCCGCCAGAGAGAATATAGTAATATGACTCCCCTATCTATGGCACCGTGGGTGTTCCTTTTTGGCCTAGCCATATCCTGCGTTCTTGTGTGGGGAGTGGGACCAGAGACCCTGCCGGACGCCCCACATGACAAGGAGGTACTATGCAAATAACTTCGCCATGTATCAGCCCATCTGTCCGCACAATAGCTACTTTCTGCAGGGCACTATAATTTCAGTGTCACTCCTTACTAGCTGTGTGACCTTGGTTCTTCTACTGTCCAAGCCTCATGTTCCTTATCTGCAGTCTTTCCTGCTGTCGTGCAGGGCGGCCTGCGGGGTCTCTGCTCCTGCTCCCCACATAAGAACGCAGGATATGGCTTGGCCAAAAAGGAACACCCACGGAGCCATAGGTAGGGAAGTCATACCACTATGGTCTCATTGGGGGCTGGGTTCACACGACGTGCAACCTGCTGTCCGCTTTGCTGCCAACTGACCGACTCTCCTCCACTCTCCTCCACTGTCCTCCGTAGCCACGGCAGTTATATTAGTGGCCAATGGCTCAATGGTTACCGCTGATGGCCAATTAGCCACAGCTGATGGCCATGCAATCACAGCCAATGGCCATTTACTACCTGAGCCAGCACCTTTCCATGTGAGGGCGAGAGCCTGGAAACTGCACTCCTGGCTCTTTCCGCACACCTGCCAACTTGAAGAACTTGATACACAATTCAAACTCTGAGCTTTGGCAAGTCATTGATAAAGTCTTTATTCATGAAAGCCAATGCTTTACATGGGGCAATCTGTTCATATTTTTAAATTTGGAATATTCCTTTCTCATGAATGGACCGCACATCTACTCAGGTGTCCTGTGCTGATTCTGCTATGAGATTGGCTTCAGGAAAGTTTCAGGGACTCAAATGTCTGCATTCCCATAGTTCTCTGGGGCTGAGTCATCAAAGGCTTCAATCTGAATCTTTACATCAGAGCAGAAAGGTGTTGAGCCTTCATTAGCCTAAACCCTATTGTGGATGGGTCTCCCAGAGTGTAGGGACAGGGCCAGGAGAGCAGTTTCCAGGCTCTTAACCTCACGTGGAGAGGTGCCGGCTCGGTTATTAGATGTCCATCAGCTATAACCAGCTGGCCATTAGCCACTACTGTTTTGTATACAACTGCCGTAGCTAGGTTAGCAACTGCGGTTAGCAAGCATGGATCACTGATGGTGCAGATGGTGCGGATCCTACTTTCTGTGTCTCGACCATCTGCCAGCGAGACTGGTGCAGGAAAACCCCTTGGTGAGGTACTGGTGGATGTTTGCTTCTTGTGTCTCGACCAGCCACCATTGAGAATATAGTGGTACGAACTCCCTGCCTGTGGCTCTTTTGTTCCTTTTCAGCCTCAACATCTCCTGTGTTCACCTGCTGGGGGCCGAGACCCTGCATGGATATCCCAGATATTCTAACCAATTTCTCAGGGGCCAGATTCAGGATGAGGGTATTCAAGGGGGCGGGGTGTACTTTGAACCTTGAATGTGGAATGGGCAGAGCTTTTTGATTGAAGATTGATAATAGAGGCACTTGGGCAGCCAGCGTTTTAATCAAAAGGCCAGATAACAGGGCAGTGGTTCCCCAGCAGGCTGCACGTTGGAATCACCTGGGGATCTTTTAGAAAATACTCTAGTTGGCCTGCACTCCAGACCTTCTGATTTCATTGTGTGAAGTGTGACCTGGGATCAACATTTTAAAAGATTCACCATCAATTCTAACATATAGCAAAGTTTGAGAACCACTGGAGCAATGGTTAAAGGCCCAAGCCAAGAATTCAGGTAGATCTTAGTTCAAATTCCAGCCTTACCACTAAGACTGCGATTTTGGGCAAGTTATTTGACCTCTGAACTTCCGTGTTCTTTGTTTCTTTCCCCCTTTTCCTTTCCTCCCCTCCCTCCCTCCCTTCCTGCTTACCTTTCTTCCTTCCAATTGGAGATAATAATAGTGTCCAACACATATGGTTATTATTAAGATTAAACATATGCTTAGCAAAGTGCCAGAGTTTCAGTGTTAGAAGGAATGGTGGTTAAAAGAGAGGTGTACTTAGGAACCAAGGCAGCGTGGGTTGGAGAGATATGTGGCTTCCTTCCAAATCTGGCTTCTCCTTATCCATGCTTCCAGGAATCAGGCAGTGGGAATATTTGAGAAAGCTGTTGTTCGTCGTTCCCCAGGGTTTCCGCCTTGCATTATCATCGTTAATCAACCCATTTGATTTATTACCATTATGTGTAATTTTGAGGTTTGTGTCAAAGGGACAGGTGTGTCATGATTGTATTCATTATAAGGAAATCATATAGCATACATTACATATGTGTTTGTATGGCAGATCGTTTAGGCAACAGGCCTCATTTCTAATAATTTAACAAAGGAAGAGGGGTGGTCTAAGGCTTAACTAAAGCATTTTA
This sequence comes from Rhinolophus ferrumequinum, assembly GCF_004115265.2. Classification (NCBI taxonomy): domain Eukaryota; kingdom Metazoa; phylum Chordata; class Mammalia; order Chiroptera; family Rhinolophidae; genus Rhinolophus; species Rhinolophus ferrumequinum. Next base: position 61,453,677 of record NC_046300.1, read on the forward strand.
AGTGCATGTTGGGCTGAAGACTTATGGATCCAGATATTTCAAATCAGTGCTGAAAACACAGTGCTGAGAATATATTCAAACTATCAGGATTTAACTTGCAGATAGATATGTATATTTTACATTATATTGTCCTTTATTTAATTTCTAACTAGAGCTAAGCATACATTTTGTAGACACTTTGTTAGTAGATCGCTGCATTTATATAATGAATGTGTTGTTTTAATTGAACTTTTTATTTTGAGATAATTGTGACATCTCAAGATGTAGATTCACAGGACATTGTAAGATATATGTCCACTTTACCCAGTTTTCCCCAATGATAAAATGTCACAAAGCTATGTTACAACATCCCAGCCAGGATACTGATACAGTCAAAGCCGAAATATTTCCATGGTCACAAGTTTCTTCATGTCACCCTTTTACAGCTTTATCAAGCTCCTTCCTGACTGCCTCCTTACTGCCTGGAAAACACTAAGTGTTCTCCATTTCTATAATTTTGTCATTTCCAGAATGTTACATAAACAGAATCATATAGCATGTAACCTTTTGGGATTTACTTTTTTTTCCACTTAGCATAATTTGGTATTTGAGTAATATTAGCTTCATAACATGAGTTACGGAATGTTCTCTCTTCTATTTTCTGGAAGAGATTGCATAGAATCAGTGAATTTATCTTTAAACCCTTGGTAGAATTTTCCAATGAAACGATCCATGCCTGGAGATTTCTTTTTTTGGGAGTTTTAAAATTATGAATTTAATTTCCTTAATAACTATAGGGCTATTCAAATGATCTATTTCATATTGGGTGCATCTTGGTAGCTTGTACTTTTTTGAGGAATTGGTCCATTTCATATAAGTTTTCAAATTTATGTGTGTAGAGTTGTTCATAGCATTCTCTTACAATGCATTGATGCCTGCAGAGTCTGTAGCGATATCTTGATATCCCATTTCATTCTGGGTACTGGTAATTTGTGCCTTCTCTCTTTTTTTTTCTTTGTCAGTCTTGATTGAAAGTTGTCAATCACATTGCTCTTTTCAAAAAAACAGCTCTTTGTTTTCATTGATTTTTCAACATGGCGGGTCTGTTTTCAATTTCATTGATTGCTGCTCTCATCTTTATTATTTCCTTGCTTTTGATTTCCTTGGGTTTATTTGCTCTTTTTCTTGTTTGGTGATGTGGGAGCTTATATTCTTGATTGAAACATTTCCTTTTTTCTAATGCCAGTATTTAATGCTATAAACGCCCACTTAGCATATCTTTAGCTGTGTTCTGCACATTTTGATGTGTTGTATTATCATTTTCATTCAGTTAAACATATTTTTTAAAATTTTCCCTTGAGACTTCTTCTTGACCCATGAATTATTTAGAGGTATGTTATTTAACTTCCAAGTGTTCCTGTTATCTTTTCAGTTATTGACTTCTAGTTTGATTACATTGTGGTTGGAAGACATTCTGTATGATTTCAATTCTTTTAAATTTGTTGCAGTTTGTTTTATGGCCCAGAATATGGTCCATTTTAATATACGTTCAGTGGACACTTGAAAAGAGTATGTATCGTGCTGATGCTGAGTGAAGTGCTATGTAAATGTTGATTAGATCCTGTTCATTGATGGTGTTGTTTGGTTCTTGTTGATATTCTGCCTATTTGTTCTATCAGTTTTGGAAGGTGTTGGAGTCTCCAACAATAATTGTGGATTTGTTCTATTTTTCCTTCTATTTCTATCAGTTTTTTCTTCTCATATTTCACAATTTTGGTGCATACCCATTTCGGATTGCTATCATTTTGGAAGATTGACCCTTTATCATTGTATAATATCCCTCTCTGATTCTCGATCATTTTCTTTGTGTTGAACTCTATGTTATTTAGTATTAATACAGCAACTCCTGCTTAATGTAAAGTGTACAATTGTACAGTTTTTGTATATGTCCACAGTTATACAGCAACCACCATTATCTAATTCCAAAATATTTTCATCATTTTCCTCCCAAATACCCATATCCATCACCAGCCATATCACAGTCTGCCTTCTCTCTAGCCCCTGAAAACCACCAATCTATTTTCTGTCTCTATGGCTTGGCTTATGATAAAGATTTCACGTAGATGAAATTATATAATAGGTGTTCTTTTAGGTCTAGCTTTTTTTACTTAGCACAATGTTTTCAAGATTCATGCTAATTTTAGCAAAATTAGTACTTCATTCATTTTTATGGCTGAATAATAGTCTATTGTATAGATATGCCACATTTTATTTGTTCATTCATCAGTTGATGAACATTTTAATTTTTTCTTTTGTTCTCATGAATAATGGTTCTATGAATACGGAACACACATACGTATGGACATATGTTTTCAGATTTCTTATATACCTAAGCATAGAATTGTCATGTTTAACTGTTTGAGAAAGTGCCAAATTGTTGTTTAAAGTGGCCCCACCATTTTACATTCCCACCAGCAATATATGAGAGTTCCAGTTTCTCCACATTATCACCAATACCTTTTATTTTCTGTCTTGTTTTTATTATAACCTTCCTTGTGGGTGTGAAGTGATTCCTCATTGTACTTTTCTTTTGCATCTTCCTAATGTCTAATGATGTTGAACATCTTGTACTTATTGGCCATTTATATACTTTGTTGGAAAAATTTCTACTCAGCTCTTTTGTCCATTTTTAGTTGTGTTATTTATCATTTTATTGTTAAGTGTTAATAGTTCTTTATATACTCTGAATACTAGATCTTTATCACATTTATGATTTACAAATATTTTCTTCCATTCTGTGGGTTGTCTTTTCACTTTCTCGATAGTGTCCTTTGAAGCACAGTAGTTCTCAATTTTGGTGAATTCCAAATTCTCTATTTTTTTTCTTTGATTGCTTATGCTTTCGGTGTCATATCTAAGAAACCATTATATAATTTAAAATCATGAAGATTGACTTATGTCTACTTCTAAGACTTCCATAATTTTAACTCTTACATATATATCCTGATTCATTTGAGTAATTTTTTGTATATGGTGTAACCTGTTCCAACTTCATATTTTGCATATGAATATCTTTCTTGTATTTAACGATTCCATGATATCTTTTTTCGTACTTTTACTTTCAATCTATCTACATTGTTATACTTAAAGTGAGTTTTTTGTAGATAGCATAATTTCTATGTTTAGACCATTTACGTTTAATAAAATTATTGATGTGTTAGGGCTTAAGCTTCTTTTCTCTTGGCTTTTTGTTTTCTGTTTGTTCTCTTGGTTTTTTGTTTTCTGTTTGTTTTGTTTTTTGGGGGTTTTGTTTTGTTTCTCTCTTTTTTTTTTAAAGATTTTTATTAAAAACATAGCTAACATACAATATTATATTAGTTTCAGGTATACACCATAGTTATTCAACATTTATGTACCTAAAGAAGTGACCACCATGGTAAGCCCAGCAACCATCTGACACCGTATCACGCTATCACAATATTATTCACTATATTCCCCATACTGCATATTGCATCCCTGGGACTTATTTGTTTTATACCTGGAAATTGACTATATTCCTTATGCTGTACCCTACATCCTCATGACTACAGTGTCCTACCTATCCTGGGTAGGATTTGTATTTCTTAGTCCCTATCCTGTCAACCAAGCCCTCAACCCCCTTCCCATCTGGCAACCATCACAATGTTCTCTGTATCTATGAGTTTGTTTCTCTTTTGTTTGTTAATTTTGCTCTTAGGTTACACATATACGTGAAATCACATTGCATCTGTGTTTCTCTGTCTGGCGTACGGCACTCACCACAGCACCCTCCAGGTCCATTCATGACACTGTAAATGGTGAAAAGCCATCTCCTTCCAAGGCCAAGCAATATTCCATTGTATATATGTACCACCTCCTCTTTATCCATTTTTCCTTTGGTGGACACCCAGGCTGCCTCCACACCTTGGCCATTGTAAATAATGCTGTAATGAACATATGGGTGCACACGGCCCCTTGAAGTAGCATTTTGGGTTTCTATGGATAAATACCCTGAAGTGGGATCACTGAATCCTTCATTATCTCTTCTTTATAGCCTTTGTTTTAAAGTCTATTTTGTCTGGTGTAAGTATTGCTGCCCCAGCTTTTTCTTTTTGTTTGTTTGTTTGTTTTGTTTTTTTCGTTTTCATGAAATATCTTTTTCCATCCTTTTACTTTCCATCTGTGTGTGTCTTTCAATCTGAAGTGAGTCTCTTGTAGGTAGCATATGTAAAGTTCTTGCTTTCTTACCATTCATCCCTCCTATATCTTTTGAGGGGAGCATTGAATCCATTTACATTGAAATTAATTGTTTATAGATATGTAGCTATTGCCATTTTATTATTTATAATTTTGATTTTTTTTTTTTTCATCTTAAAGAAGTCCCTCTAACACTCCTTATAATACTGGTTTGATGGTGAAAACTAGTTAGCTTTTTCTTGTCTGGGGAGCTCTTTATCTATCCTTTGATTTTAAATGATTGCTTTGGTGTGTAGAGTAATCTTCATTGTAGGTCCTTGCTTTTTATCACATTGAATATTTTATGCCAGTCCCTTCTGACCTGCAAAGTGTCTGTTCAGAAATCAGCTGACAACTTTATGGGAACTTCCTTATAATTACTCGTTGCCTTTGTCTGGCTGCTTTTAGGATTCTTTCTTTGTCATTTTAATTATAATGTGCCCTGTGTGGGCCTGTTTGGGTTCATCCTGTTTGGGACTCTCTGTGCTTCCTGGACTTGTATGTCTCTTTCCTTCACGAGCTTAGGAAAGTTTTCAGTCAATGTTTCTTCAAATAATTTCTCAATCCCTTGCTTTCTCTCTTCTCTTTCTGGAACCCCTATGATATGAATGTTGGTACACTTCCCAGAGGTCTCTTAAACTACTCTTATTTTTTTAAATTCTTTTTGGGTTGTTTGTTTGTTTGTTTGTTTTTATTTTTGTTTGTTTGTTTGTTTTTTGTTGCTGTTCGGATTGGGTGTTTTTTGGTACTTTGTCTTCCAAATCACTGATTTGATCCGCTGCTTCATGTAGTTTGCTGGTGATTCTTTCTAGTGCATTCTCCATTTCAGTCATTATATTCTTCACTTCTGACTTTTTAAAACAATGGTTTCTATGTCCTTTAATGCTTGCTATGTCTTTGTTGAAGTATTCACTAAGTTCTTTAAGCATTCTTATAACCGTTGTTTTGAACTCTGTCTCTGGTAGGTTGCTTGCCTCCGTTTAATTCTTTTTCTGCAGTTTTCTTCTGTTCTTTCATTTGGGACATATTTCTTTGTTTCCTCATTTTGACTGCTTCTCTGTGTTTGTTTCTATATATTAGGTAGATCTTCTATGTCTCCCAGTCTTGGCCAGGTGGACTTATGTAGTAGGTGTCCTTTGAGACCCTGTGGCAAAGTCTCCCTGGTCACCTGAGCTGAATGCTCCAGGAGTGTCCCTTGTGTGAGTTGTATATACTCTCCTGTTATAGTTGAGCCTTGACTCTTCTTGGCATGTCAGTGGGTGGGATTGACCCTTAGGCTGACTGGCTGTGGAGTTTAGCCATGTACACAGCTGATGAGTTCTTGTGTGGGAGGCTTATCCCATTAAGTAGGATTTGCCCCAGTGGGTTCTGGTGTCTGTTGAGATCACCCTTTGTGTGTGCCGCTTATGGGGCTAATTGGGCAGTGTTCTGCTGTGGTGTGAAGCCAATCTCTATGCATGTTGGTTCCCGGACCTCTTGTTATGGGCTACGATGCAGGCCCAGGTCAGCCTTTGCCTGTGACCAGCTGAGGGCTACTTGGTAAGAGCTACAAAGTGATTTGTGGTTGTTCACTGCCTGTGCTAAACCTGGAGGAGCATGGGAGAGGCCACAATGTAAACTGAGGGTGGCTGCCACCACTATTGGGTCTGGGGTAGCTCCACAAAATCCAGTATACCCTGAGGCCTCCTGCCCGCTTCCAACTTCCTTAAAGTTCAGCCACTGACAAAGCTTCCTGTGGCATTTGAGTTGGGTGAAGTAAGGTCTCAGGGAGTCAGTAGAGTGGGAAGAGTTGTGGTCACCAGGTTAATGTAGACTGTGATTTAGTGCCAGTGCTGAGCCTGGAACAACTCAGCAAAAGTCTCAGAGCACACCCAAGCCAGTTGCCTCTTGCCTGGGCTAGCCAGACTCTGATTGTTTCCAAGAAAGAGTGCAATAAAGACGGGCTGGCTGCTCGAGGGAAAAGTGCCTCCGGTGGTGGATAAGTTGGATGGGGCAGGGTCCCAGTGTGTCAGCAGGGCAGAGCAGTAGACCTTACCAGGCCAATCACATTCAGATTTGGCCTGAGGGGGCGGGCTAAACATAGGAAATATGGCACCCCCCTGTCAGCTGCATGTAAGGTGGACCCTCACTGGGAAAAGGCTGACTGTCCTCTAGTCCTCCCTGAGAAGCCACACACCTCAGTATGCCCCCACCATATGTCTCTAAGACCCCCAGAGTCACTGTCCCTCCGCTGGAGTCCAAGGTGAGTGCCTGCAAGTGAGTGAGTCTGTGCACATGTTGTTTTAGAGAATGGCTGGCTTTCCCACAGCGTTCTGGCCCACTGGGATGGTCAGAATCCTCACTACTTTTCACAACCAGATGTTGTGAGGGCTCCTTTTCTCGGTACCAGTACTCCAGGCTGGGGAGCCTAGTGTGAGGGGTTGGGGTCGCTCACTCCTCTGCAGCAAACCAAGGCAGCAGGTATATCTGTCCTGATTCTCAACCACCACACACAGGTGTGGGGCCCGTTTCACGTCTCTGCCCCTCCTACCAGTCTCAATGTAGCTTCTTCCTTATATTTTTAGTTATAGGACTTCTGTTTGGCTAGACTTCAGATGGTTCTCCAGGTTGATTTCTCATATTATTTTATAATTTAGTTGTACTTTTAATGTGTTCACAGAAGAATGGAAACAGTGTTTATCTATTCTGCCAACTTTGATTCAGTTTTTTTCTCTGTTTTCTTTTTCCTGCCTTCCTATGGGTTACTTAAGCATTTTACAGAATTGAATTTAGACTTATCTATAGTCTTTTTGAGTGTATCTCTTTGTATATCTTTTTTAGTGGTTGCTCTATGTATTACATTACATATGCATAATTTATCACAATCATTTTACCAGTTTGAGTAATGTCTAGAAAATTTGCCTTCCCTTATATCCATTTACCTTTCCTCATGTATAATATAATTATCTTAAATACATAGGGTGTAAAAAATGTATACACATTTTAAGAAAGGAAAAAAAAACTATTAAAATTATGCTGATGGTAACCACTTTGAGCACCTCTTGTAATTGCAGAAGTCAAACGTGACTCATATTCATCTTTTGTTATTGGTATATATTGAGTATTACAATTTTAATAGTTTTTTTTCCTGTCTTAAAATCTGTATACTTTTTTTTGGCACCCTCTGTATTTCCTGTTCATACATTTAAAACACACCAGTGCTATAATTTTTGCTTAAATCATCAAATATAAATTATAAAATTGAAGGGGACAAAGAAAATCTCTTATGTTTATCCATATTTCTGCTTACCATGTTCTTTCTTCATTCCTGATATTTCAAAGTTTCTTTTTTTATGATTTCTTTTCTGTTTATAGCAATTCCTTTAGTCATTCTTTTATGGTAGGACTGCTGGAGAAAATTTCTGTTAGTTTTCTTTCATCTGAGAAACCTCTTGATTTCTTCATTTATGAAAGATATTTTTTCTGGATATAAGGTTCTGACTTCGCATTTCTTGTTTTCAGCATTTGAAAAATCTTGTTAGAATTCCTTCTGGCCACTATTGTTGATGAGAAATCCATTATCATTCACATTATTTTCTCTTAGGTGTCATTTCTCTCTTGCTGCCTTCAAGATATTTTCTTAGTCTGTAATTTTCAGAAGTTTGGTCTGATGATTTTTGGTGTTATGGACTAAGTTGTGTCTGCCAAATTCATATGTTGAAGTTCTAAGCCTGTAATATAACTGCATTTGGTTATAGGCCCTTTAGGGAGGTAATTAAAGTAAATGAGATCACAGGTGGGCCCTAATATGATAAGACTGGTGTCCTTATAAGAAGAGAAGGAAATACCAGCAAGGTCTCTTTGCATGCATGCAAAAAGGAAAGTCCATGTGAGGACACAGTGAGAAGATAGCCATCTGCCAGTCAGGAAGAAAGGTTTTACCAGGGAATCTCCTGCTAGCACTTTGATCTTAAATTTGAAGCTTCCGTAACTGTGAGAAAATTAATTTCTGTTGTTTAATACCAGTGTGTTATTTTGTTTTAGCAGAATAACCCTAATATACTTGTCATGGATTATTTATTTATTTATTTATTTATCTATTTATCCTGTTTGGTATTCACTCAGGTTCTTGAATCTGTAGGTTTATGTCTTTTGTCAAATTATGAAGTTTTCAGTCATTGTTTCTTCAAATACTTTGTCAGTCCTGCCGTTTTTCTCCTATCCTTCAGGAACTCCAATGACATAAATGTTGGATCTTTTGTTGTAGAAGCATGGGTTCCTGAGACTGTTTATTTATTTTAAAGTCTAACTTCTTTCTGTTAAGAATAGCTAATTTATATAACTATCTTCCAGTTCAATTATTCTTTCATCTTTTCTCTCCATTCTGATATTCAGACCATCCATTGAGGTGTTTTATTTTTGTTATTGTATATTCCAGGTTTAAATTTTTCATTTTATTTTTATTTTTTATTTTTTTAAACTTTTTTTTTTATTAGTTTCAGGTGTACAAAACAATGTAATAGTTAAACATTTATCATTTATATCCCTCACACAGTGACAACTCCCCTCCCCCCATCCACTACCCCTCTGACATTGCTCATTTTATTTTTTCTTTACATCTTCTATTTCTTTGGAAAGATTTTCTATTTCCTTGCAGAGACTTTACTATTTTGTTTTCATTTGTTTTAAGTGCATTCTTACTTGCTCATTGAATCATTTTCATGGTAGCTGCCTAAAAAGTTTTCTCATGTGATTATAACATCTATGTCAGTATAATGTTGCCATCTATTGATTTCTTAATCCAATTTGGGACCTTCCTGATTCTTAGTATGAAGCCTGAATTTTTTATTGAAACCTGAACATTTTGCGTTTTATGTTATGAGATTCCGAATCTTATTTAGGTCTTCTGTTTTAGCTAGCTTCCCCAACACTACTGGACAAAGGGAGCGTTCAAGCTCCCCACTATTCTTTTAGTGTGTTGTGGGGAGGCTCATTACCACCCCTGTGGGAAAACATCTTGGCTACCTGCTCTGTCTCTGATGCTGCCCTGGGGAAATGTTTCGGGTGCTTTGTTCAGCCTGGCAGGGGTAATGTCTAGGCTTCCCCATCAGCCTTTGTGGCTGGGATTGGTAAGGGACCACAGGTTTTTTTGTTTGTTTTGGTTTTGGTGTGTGGCTTGGGTAGAGCAGTATTTTCTAAAAGCTTTTTGTTTTGCTAGGCTGCCCTTTTGCTGGCTTTTGGCTAGAAAGAGCAGAATTTTGTTGCAACATCTTTTGTCTGTGCTTGTTAGAATTTCTGGATTGCTGGCTTCTTCTGTCTGGAATATATGCAGCAAAAAATGAACAAAACAAACAAACAAAAACATAAAACAGACTCCAAAATTCCGAAACCAAACAAACCCAGAGCACTCACCACTGTGTAGCTCCCTGGGTCCCTAGACCCCAACTCATCTGTCTTTTGTCTCCCTTTCAGAGGCTCCTAATGTTTCTCTCATATGTAATACATGGGTGTTCAGTTAGCAGCAGGAATAGGAAAAATTATGTCTACTCCATCTTCCCTGACATCAAGTCCCCTCAACTCTATCATTTTAATGGCTAATTATTTTTAATTTATTACAATACACATTTTGGCTTTTCTAGATTAGACACTAAACACAGATTTTCTTTTCATGGGTTCATCTCCTGAGTCAGGAGAACACCCTAGAACTCATGTCAAGCAGCCTTTGGCAATAAACTTAGCATCATAGTCTTCCAAAAGGAATATGTTGACAAGTATATTATACATACAATTCATACTTATGCTTTTCAGCCTGTGCATATTACCGGTTTTATATCTTAAGTAGCTGTTACCAATTACCAGAAACCCATTCCATTTGGAATTAAATCTTTCTGTGGACATTAAATAAATAGCTGTTAAAAAAATAAAAAGCACAAATCAGCACTATAAAATTGGTTTATTTTATAATCAAATGTCAACTAATTACTCCAGTAAGTTGAAAATCCTTACTCATTACAACCAGGGTTATGTTCATTTTCAGAGGAAAGAAAAATTCTCTGTCATAAAATCTCTCTCTTCCCCTTCCACCTCCTTGTTATAAATTGTTAAGTGTTTTCTCATCTGGGTTTTACTACAGGAGTGACAAAAATGACCAGATACATTAAGCACAGACTTCTTGGATGCATTCAGGAAAGTGAAGATTACAGCCTGCAGTCCAAGGACAGCTCCTTATGAATCTTCCATGCCTGATACATAGTCTGGGGCTGATAGTACAGACACTGAGCTCCCACAGGGAAGCATCTGATTCCGTCTTCCCGACCACTGTCTTTCACGTCACTGAGATAGTGACAGTCCATGCCCGGTTTTCCTGTCTTTCACTGCTCTCAGCTCAGTTAATTACACCTCAGGAAACCCCTTTCTTACTGGTATCCATGTCTTTCTCTTAACTTTGGTTCACAATTCTTTTCCAACCTTAATTACTTCAGAAATCTCAGAATCATAGTCTCTTTTTATTTAAATGTGGGAGCAAACACCTGGAGAGATTAAAGTGTTTTGGATAAAATATGTATGTAATTAGTGGAAGGAGAGGATTAGAACTCCAGTTCTCTAACAGCAACAACAAAAACAACAACAACAACAACAGTAATACATTCATTCTGTCTTTGTTACATTTGTATAATTTTATCTTTCTATCTGATATACTTCAATATTCTCTCTAGGGGTAGACGAGGGAGGAATAAAACCTCATTAACAATGGTTGATTAATGGTAGGAACAGACCTAATCAAGAAAAGAAAAGCCATATATAGGTAAATAAAATATGACAAAATAACCAGTGTCCTCTAATTCAAATCCCTTTGGAAATCTCTGGAATCCAATCTACTTGGTGTCAGAATCTGGAGAGTTTAGGTGAGTCTTCCTTGGTATTCCCATATAAGTAGTCTAAAACATTCTATAAGTTGACATTTGCTGTAAAATAAACCAATTCTTTTGGTTGAAAGTGACAGAAATCCAACTAAAAGTGCCTGAGATCATTGGCTCATGTATTTAAGAAACAGGCATGAGGCGTAGGGGTTTAGAAGTTATGGTCATGAATTCATCATCCTGTGTTGGCTTAATTTCCAGCAGGCTCACTTTTCTGTTGTTGTTAAATATAAGCAGCACCTGGATAGCATGTTACACACTCAGAAACTCGGGAGGAGTGAAGGATTTTTCCCCAGGAGTCCCATAAAAGTCATGCACATTAGCTCTGACTGGAACTGCTATGGTCACATGTTCGTCTCTGAACCAATCAATAGGTCAAGGGCTGGAATGCTCTGATTAGCTGGCCCAGGATTCAATTCCTGGCACATTTCCTATTTTTTTTCCCAAGCAGAACATGGCTTGTCTTTATTACCTTATGTTGTTACAACTCCATTTGTGTTGCCCCGGAGCGTAGCAGATACAGCCCCAGGGATCGCCCCAGGGAAAAGCAAGTGCGGCTGAGACTCCAAGCGGTCTAAGGCCCAGCATCTTTGGTAAGGCGTGAGGTGGGACTGGGTTGAGAGGTGGTCTTGGGGCCTGGGCAGACTGTTTTCTCTGACCTAGCTGCAACCTGCAGTCTAGTGAGGCCCACGATGGCCTGGAGCTCCTGAGCCTTGTCACCAGGCAATGAGCCCAGCTGGCAAACTTCTTAACCTCGAGATGGAGGAAATTCTTTTTAAAATTCATGAACTAAGATTAGGGTTGGGATTTTTTTTCCTAATGGAATATTGGGTTGCTATGACAAGAAGGGGGAAGGGATGCTGGGAAGATAGATCGACATATGTCTATAACCCATGGAGAAGATAGTCAGGTGAGCTTAGGTTGAGGTTAGGGGAGGATTAATCCCGTGAACAGCTAGCTGTCCTCACTGTTGCTGGCTTAAGTATCTCTTCTGAGTTGGGGATAACATCCTAAAGGTCAGATTTCTCCCAAATCTGATTCAGAATCTTTCTAAGTATCTTCATTTATCTCAACCATTCCATTTAAAATTGCCATTTTTGAAGCATGAGCCTTTAAGATACATTTTAAAAAGGAAATTTATTATTCAGATTTATTTTTTCTGCTTTGTTTAACCATGGACATCAAGACAACATGAACCCATTTTTGAATATATTTCATTTTGGCAAAGTTATAGGACAAATAAGTTTCAGGGCTAGGCTGGAAACTTAACTGCCTTTTTCACTTAATTAAAGTTTATTGGGGTGACAATTGTTAGTAAAGTTACATAGGTTTCAAGTGTACAATTCTGTATTACATCATTTATATATCACATTGTGTGCTCACCACCCAGAGTCAGTTCTCCTTCCATCACCATATATTTGACCCCCTTTATCCTCATCTACCATCCTCTCCCCACTTACCCTCTGGTAACCACTAAACTATTGTCTGTGTCTATGAGTTTTTATTTCTTCATTTGTTTGTCTTGTTCCTTTTTTGTTTTCAGTTTTATATACCACCTATCAGTGAAATCATATGGTTCTTGACTTTTTCTGTCTGACTTATTTTGCTTAGCATAATAATCTAAAGATCCATCCATATTGTCGCAAATGGCACTATTTCATCTTTTCTTATGGCAGAATAATATTCTGTCGTGTATATGTACCACATCTTCTTTATCCAATCATCTTTTATAACTATTTTTTATTGAAAAAATGAATTTTATCTTCCATGTAACTGATTTATAAATAAACCATTGGAATACAATCCATTTGCAAGCATATACTGCTAAGAAATTTGGCAGATGCACCAATGAACTTTAATTATATGTAATCATTTTGATTAACTTATACTTTTTCCTTTACTCCAGTAACCAGGTATCTCCCTGGAGCAAAGTCACAGCACATATAATCACACATACAGGAGTTGGATAAATCATGCTTATTTGTAGAGATGAACTAGAGATGACCATGCCTTAAACAGGACTCACTTCTCTTCCTGGTGAGTATAGGGAGACGTTAGAAAGGTTGAGAGAATTTATCAGCAAATTTTGTTTATGAAAAGAAAAAAAATTAATGACTTTTAAGATAGGCAAAATCTTTGAGCTGAAGGCTTTGGAGAAGCCCTTTGAAGAATATAATTCTCAAAAGAGAACTTCTCAGGGGTGCAGAAAAATAGTGTTTGTATTGATCACACTAATCTGCTACCTTTGGTTTTCTGACTCACAAGACATGGCAGTGATGTGAAAACACAGTTCAACCTTTTGGGGAGAATCAATCCATCCATCCGTCCATCCATCCATCCATCCATCCATCCATCCACTTACTGAGTACTCTGAAAGGTGGGGTCATCCCAGCCATTGGGCCTCAACTCTCAAGTTTTAAGGAAACGACTTTTGACATCTGACCAGCTACAGATGTGCATGGGATTAGCATTGAGCCCTTTTGAAATCTGAGGGGTCCAAGAATAGCTAACTAGGAAGCTAAAAGGATAGCCTCAATAGGAATGTAAGGGCTTCTTAATTCTAAGGGAAGCTCTCAGAGAATGTTCTAGATGTTTTGGTGATAGGATATAAAAACAAATGAGGAAAGATCTCAGGAATTTACAACCTAATGAGGGAGACTTATGTATAATTCATTATAATATATGACAGAGAGAAAACATTGTTATACTGGGTTAACAAGCTTTGGGCCAAGGAAGGACTGATGAGAGCTGCAGCCCTACATTCTTGACCTTGTCTGTGAGCATGACAGCCCTTGGCTGCTACCCTCTGCCTTCACCTCTGTGGTGAATATCTTATTCTGTATAACTCCAAACAATGAGAATCCACTAGCCCACAGATTCACAAACTTTCTTGGTTCATGGTACCTCTAGGCTAAAAGAAATGTCTGATAGTTTTGTTTATTAAGTAGTTCAGTTCAAACAATTTAAATCTATAATGTATTTATGTCCTAGCAACTTAGTTGCTTTTTGAAAAATGCATATACACTGAAGGAAAAAAAAACAGTTTTTTTTTCCATTGTAAAATAACCACAGTTATTTACTGAAGGATGTACATGCCTGTTGGGTACTGCACAACTTCTCCAACTTTGGCTTCAAATAATATACTGCCACACTTATTTTGTGTTCCACAGTGATTTTTGCAGGTACTGTTTTTGTTTGTTTGTTTGTTTGTTTGTTTTATCAGAGCAACTGCTGAAAACCCAGCTTTGCAAAGCTAGGGTGTCATCAAAGGGAGCTGGAGCTAACCTTGAATCTGTGAACTACCTGCAAGCTAGTAATTCATTCAGCTAGAATGAATGTTGATTCATTCAGGATCAACAGATCTCAAGTATCGGTGTGTTTCCCTTACAAATGTAAAATAAACTATAGCTTCCTTATGTTAGCTGTCATGCCCCATGCAGTGTCTGAGAACCTGTATCTTAGCTGTCTTTTCTCTACTCGCTTTGTTACAAGACCCTTCCTTCCAGTGGTTTGCATGGTCTCAGTCCCCAAGTCTTATGTTCAGGTTTGGACCGGACTCCAGGGTTCTGCTGAGTCAAAAACCTGGACTCAGAGAACTGCCAATAAACTGAACCAACATCAGTTATGTTGAATTGAACCACACCCAGGGAATGAACTATCAAATCTGGAGAGAATAACAGAATATACTTACTAATTTAATCTAGAGGTAATGTAGTTTGATGTATTTTTATTTTTCATGATTCAGAAGCACCTCCAAATCTTGAGGTTCTCACCAGGATCATTTTTTCACATGGTTCTAGTGTGTTCAGTGGGGACCAGTTTACAGACTTATGTCACCAGAATGCCAGCTGTATTTCAGCTGTACTATACAAAATATTATTTCTAATTTGAGTAAAGTCACATTGGTCTAGGGCTACAGATGACTTTGGAATAACTGTTTTCTGGCAGCAGTGAAGGAGAATGAACGAGACATAGGTTTGTGAGTACAAGATATCCTATTGAAAATGGGGACCCAATAGATTCACCAAAGTTTTCTTTCAGGATGGGGCATGTGTAAAGGATTTAATGTTTCTGAAATTTAGAATAGATCTGTTTTAAGTAAATCTTGTTGCCCTGTGATTCCCCACCCATGAAATCCACAGCATTCGTTGGCTTAGGGAAGGACAGGTACCACCCAGAACAAGGAAATCATCGCTGGGCAGTGAGCCTCAGAGAGAACATTCTGGGGTCCCTACAATAATGGTTCTCCAACGTCAGTGAGCATCAGCATTACCCAGAGAGTGCTTGATAAGAGACAGATTACTGGGCCCCATTACAGAAACCTACACAGAGTTTCTCATTCAGTAGAACCGGGGTGGGATTCAAGAACTTGTGTTTCTAATAAGATCCCAGGTGATACTGATGCTGCTGGTTTTCAGACCAAACTCGGAGAACCACACAGCCCTAGAGTAACAACAGTTCTTGACATTCAAGTGTGCTGAGAGGGATAGGAAGTTATAAATGTCAGCGCTTCCATTTCCACAGCCAAAGTAAAGCCTGGAGTTCTAGAACTGGGGTTTTACCATGAATAGATGTTAGTAAGCATCAGCGGACTGGAGAAGCCTCCTCTGCTGCCGGAGATGGGTGACAACGATGTGGGGAAGGAGGCAAAATGACCATAGAGAGGAGGAATATTCTCACCCCCTTTCCTAACACCACCTTAGAGTAAAATTTAAATGTGAAGAAGCAACAATCCGTAGTGAATGTGGGGGAATTGAATATTATCCAAAGTTATTGCCCATTTTCTTGCCGGAAAATGTGTCTTGCCTCTTATTATGAAAACTGCTCTGCTGAGGGGTTTCAGTGCCCCACCCCATTGCTATTAGATTTTTTCCTGTGCATAAAAAAATGATTCTTACTTCAGAATCCAAGGTACAGCCTCAGGAACGGTTTCACATATAGGAGCAGTGAATTCACTGTGACAAACTGTTACTCTACTGCCCAATGAATCAGCATTTTACAAAGCAACAGGAATCTCCACTCTTCCCCCAACCACCTTACTTTTTTGGGGAAAAGAAGGTGCATTCAGGACTTTTGTTAAGAATCTTCCTTTTGTTTCCCACTGAGGACAAAAGCTGTATTCTTTTTGCAATGGGCAAAATCCTGTAATAGTATTCTGTCCTGTTTGGATATGTCCTGTGTAGCCGTCGTAGAAACTAAGCTCATTTCTGCACGATGTGGTTGAGACTGGGAGAAGTAAGCCACAATTTATCTCCTCTAAATAGCACTCCCCAGTTCAGAGCATGAGGCAGATAACCTCAGTGTGAACTTTGCCTATGGATGTTTATCTACAGCCTCCAAGTAATATGGATTTATTCTGGTAATATACAGACCATTTTGCAGATAATGTCGAGAGCAAACATTTTATTACTGCTTTCTTGTAAATTACACATGGCTGTGTTTTAATGGATTTTCCTTTCAAGCCTCAGTCTCACAACATGAGTAGTTATACAGATTTTTATTATGATCTTGAATATTGACTTTTAATTATGTACTGGTTAACAAAACAAATAAGGCTGTCATTTCCATCAAGGGAGTGTTAGGGATGGAGGGCATCTTTTGACATCCCTCCTACCTTCCTGTCCCAGTACTACCTGCTTTAACATCACCCACGCCAGGCATAAAATGGTAAAAAAATCTCACGTTACTTTAAGAAGACCCTAGAGCAGTTTTTAATTATGTTTATCACAAAGGATGCATGGCTTACTGTAATGATAGTTGAAGGGCACCTTAAGAACCATATTCAAGGGGAAGACCGCCTGTTCAGAGGGACATAGGAACAATGATTTCTGTTTCAGTAGAAAGCAGATTGGGAAAAACATACCTTTAAATTGAAGAAAGAAGGTAGACAATCGAATGAACTTCCTGACCACAAAGATATCAGTGGGAGCAAGTCGTTAAAAAATTCAAGAACTAAACTCCACTCTTTCTGATACATTCCAGTTAATAAAATGGCCTTATGGAAGACTCAGCATCTGACAGCAATGGCCAAGAGTCTGCAAATCCGAAAGCAGCATCCAGAAATGGTGACTCCTCTAACACCGCTCTCTTTCTAAGATTCAGTGATCTCATTCTTGGAGATAAGAAGAGATGGTGAGGAACTTCTATCAGATGTGTGTATTTTTAAACTCTGTGTCTAAGTATCAGGAGGGTTGAAGGCTTTCAAATTTCTTTCCTGACCATTCAGTTAAGAAAATAGGTCAAGAGCTCAGTAAGACCACAGAGATCAGTGGTTTATTTCTGTATGGAAGTTAACATTCTTTTAAACCCTTTCTTCGAAGAATATCCTGAAACGTATCTTACGAGGCAGTTAGTGGTGAAAACGAATTCAGAGTATTGCAGGTCTTAATGGATGTTGGTTGTTTGATAAAATGGATGTTGATTGAGATAAGAATGAGTAGATGAACAAATGAAATTTTGCCAATGATATTGTTGGGGTCAAATCAGGTTAATGTATTTTATTTGGAAACCCCCCCCCCCCCCCCGCAAAAAAAAGTTGGAGTCAGAAAGGACCTCAGAAATAAAGTCTAATGCATGTTTTAAAAAATTCATGGGGCAACTGAATAGCTTCCTTTCTTTATTTTTATTTTTTTAGTCATCTAAATAATAGTGCCAGAACTGAATAGTGCCAGCATTGAAGCCAGTAAAATGGTGTTTCCATCACATTATACCCTTCTGGGATGCCAATTCTCTCTGCAACTTGTCTTATGGATAAACCTAGAGGTTTCTGTTTGTTTGCTTGCTAGCTTGCTTCTTGTTCCTGTATGCAACAACATCAGTCAGCACCCAAAACCAGTTATTTAGCTCATTCTGGGAAAAATAGAAACTACTCTAATGTCTTCCACCACATTAAAATTCTTCCATCATTTCTGGGGCCTCTCTGCCAAGTTTGCAAACCAAGGAACAATAATAAAATAATGTTAATTATTTTTAAAAAATCATCACTACAGAAAACAGAAGTTTTGTCACCATTATAAAACAATTAATTCCTTTACAGACCCTAGCCAAACAACAAGAAAAATTGTTGCTGAAAAATACCAATTACTTGATGAGTCAATGGACTCCTTTATATTTTATCAATTGACTATTCTTTAGCTTGTTTGTTGAAACAGAATGAAATCCTTACCATAATGAGGAAAATTGGGGAGTCCATGTCTCTTTGAATGGAGAATACAAGTATTTTGGGAGCAAAGATAAAAATGGGGCATTTTTCTAGCACAGAAGAACTTTTAAGTTTGTCTTAACACTTTTGAAAAATTCTGCCCAACAGAATTTCAGCAACTCTGACCAATTATCAGGAATTCTTTCTATCCAGATAATGGAATCAGCTCTCCAGGAATAAAAGAACACAAGCAAACTGCAACTTGAGGAAGCTCTGTTTACTTCAGAGTCTCAAGGAGCCATGTATTGTTAAACAAAATATAAAATATGTAATAAACTTTAGGTATAAAGGACTTTATTGGCTATAAAATTTTATTTTACCTCTGTCCTCCTATAGCTAAACACATGTAAGATCAGTAAAGTATTAAAATATTCAAGATGACAGAGCATGAAGCCTAATTCCAGGAATACAGCAATGAGAATGTATGACAAGGGGCACACAGAAAATACCTACACTGTCATCCTATAAAGTCCATCACTTTAGTCTGTACTTAATTAAAAAGGATGCAGAGGTTAGAATGAACACCCTTAATTGATCAGTTCCATTACTATCCACACAGACACCAGCTGAGTATAACAACTTTGAGACATAGTCTCCTTGTGAAACTGAGTCAAATGCAATTTTATCTTACTTAAACATATAGTCAGGATGTTGGAGAATTTTCCTAATGCCCAAACTATTTTCACAAGTCTATGGGAGCTCAGAAAAATACATACTGTTTTAAATTTTCCTGAATGTGCAGGGAGGCAAGGATTTTTATTTTGAAATAGAAAACCCCTTACATACGGTTTAAAGAAAGCCTTTGTTACAGAAATGACTCCATGTGGAAAATAATAGTTTCTAGGGGAGCTATCCCTACTGATCAGACTCAAGGTTGATTTGGACATTACAAAACTGTATTATATCTCCTCAGGATAGAAATTACTAAATAAGGGAAGCAAAATTTTTAAAATGAGAAGACGATGATGTTTTCTACTGAACTACTTGTCGAGTAGGAGAATTAGAAAATTATTTTGGCTCTTCTGTTCAACTTAAAAACATGATTAGAATGGCATTAACAAAACCGACCATCTTTATTGCTTTTGGAGTATCATTGTTACATTTGAATTTAACTTTTCAATTTCCAGCTTTCTGGTATACGCACTTGGTTTACTGTGATTTTTGTAGTGTTTGTTGTTCCTGTGTACGTGTGTGGGGGTTGGGCTTGCAGTTTCTCATTACCGTATCCTTAGTTTCTAGCACGTGACCCGTCACATAGTAGCTTTCAATCAATATATCTTAAAGGAAGACATTTTGGAACATTTACTTTTGCCTCCTATTTATGAAAGTAATATTTATTTATTATAGAAGAAAAACAAAAGATAATAGAAAAAATAGAGAAGAAAATTAAATTCTCCCATAATCTTACCATTCAGTTATAATTGGTAGTAATAGTTTGGTGTGATTCCAATTATCTAATTTGTATATGTATACATGTACATACACAAGTACACCTAGAAACACAGAGACACACTTATACAAATACATACACACCAGACACTCACAATTGGTATCAAACCAAATACTCAGTTACATATGCTCTTTTCAATTACTTTCATGAATTGGGAAATGTTCCATACAATGGAAAACTGTTTATAGAGTTCACAGTGCCCACTCACTAAAAACCTCTCAAACTATGGACTTTGAAAACTGAGGGTGAAGAAGCTTCCCTATGTTTTCCTTACTGGCTAGTGATAACATTCATTGAGTACTTAATAACTGCCAGAAACACTTGACTCGCAACTTTTTGAGGTAAATGCTATTAAGATTTTCTTTTCTTTCCTTTTAAGGCCTAGAGGGTGTAAGTGATCTGCCCAATTCACCCAATGGTAGATGGCAGAGCTGGGCTTTGAGACCAGACCCTGAGCTCTGAATCCATGGGCCTAGCTCTGCCTGGACTGTTACCATGCCTGTGATACACATTACACATCTGGACACATCTTTGAGCCCTCTACTTTTTGATCAGTTGGTCCTGTTGATTCTATTTCTGAAATATTCCATTTTCCCAACTCCCATCGATGCCTTAGTTCATTGGTTTTCAACCAGGGAGAGCTTGCCCTTCAGAGGGACATTGACGAAGACTGGAGACATCTTTCTTTGTCATACCTTGAAGTAGGATACCACTGGCATCTATTGGGTAGAGGCCAGGGATGTTGCTAAACATCCTACAGTACTCAGGACAGGCTCCCACAACAGAGAATTATCCAGCTCAAAATGTTAATAGTGCCAAGGTTGAGAAACCCTTACCTCATTTCCCAAGCCTCTCTTGTCTAAATATAAACACCCTCTTAATTAGTTTCTCTATCTTAAGTTTCATCTTCATCCACACTGCTGCTTCTCTTTAAACACAGATAACATCATGCCAGTCTCTTGTTCAATTTAGCTCTGTAGCTCTGGAGAACTGCCCAGGTCCAAATACAGATTCAGACAATTCTAGACTATATGACTTTAGGCAAGTGCTTTAACCTTTCCAAACCTCTTCTTCATTACCTGTAAAATAAAGGAATAATAGCTGCACCTACCTCAATAGGATTCTTGTGAGAATTTTAACACTTCCTGCCTGGCACAAGTCAAGTCCTCAATAAATGTTATAAAAAAGATCATTAAAATTTTTTTTTGAAGGTTTTCTACTGCCTGCAGAAGAAGGCCCAAACTTCTCAACATGACCCTTCACCATGTGGTCCCACTCAGCAGCCTCTTCTCTGGGCTATTGTCCTGGAAGGGCTGAGCCCTAGTCATGCAGGACCATCTGTCATCCTGTAGATCAATGGAGACTTGTATGCCTATGTCTTTGCTTATTCTCTGCTACCAGCCCGGGAAGTCCTTCTCCATCTCCTCCACTTGGAAACATCTGTCTTTTTCAGGACTCAGGCCAAATGTCCCCTTTTCTATTTAGCCTTCCCTAATAGCCAGTCAGCTTTACTTATACCTTCCCTTACATAATCACAGTATTTTGGTTATTTCATCTATCAATCCATTCATTTATCCATCCATCCACCCATCCATCCATCCATCCATCCATCCATCCATCCATCCATCCATCCACTTGCTGTAATACATAGAAATTGAGATAACCAGTTCTGGAAACAGATTTCCTTAGTTCAAAATAAGGTCTCCAAATCAAATTTATGTAAACTTGAGCAAGTTACTTCATGAAGCCTTCATTTCCTTGTCTCTAAAATAGGTATAATAATATTATACAATTGATAAAGTTATGAGAATTAAATGTGTATAAAGCATTTACCATATTGCTTGCTATGTATAAGCTCTAAATCAATGTTAGCTCTCATCTGACTTGTGTTTGTTGAGCACCTACTGTGTGACTGGCCCTCTACACATTGTGCCTTGCATTATAATGGGTGATGAATGGGCCAAATCTCTCATTAGATAAGGAGCTTGCTGAGGAAAGATAATTTTCTTTTTAATCTCCTCTTCACACCAACACTTGAAATATAGGTTACAACTATACTTTTGTCAATATCTAGCCCGTGTTTCATAAAGTGCCACTGGCCAGTATTTCTCTCTTAAGATGTTAGGTGGACGTCCACTGATGTGAGAAGTATGGCCAATCAAAAGCAATCAGCTATTCTCCTGCAGTGGTGGACTCCCCTCCATTTCCAACTCACCTTTGAAGCTGCCTCTCTGGGCATAATACAATAAAAAGAAATGGCTTTAATATTGTCATAATGGCCTTCAGCCTTGTCGATTACTCTGGAGCTGGAGAGTATGTCAATGACATATTCCTCTAGAAGGGACTCAGTGACTGCTTAATTTTACATGTGGATTATGAATGTTTTGTATTTTGTTAAAATCCAGATTACATTCTTCTCACTAAGCAAGTGGCCTGATCTGATTAATATAATACATTCTCCTCTGTTGCCCAACATTGCCAAAGGCAAGGTATTACTTGGGGAACCACTCCCTTCCCCGAACACACACACACATAAATGCAAAATAAATAGATCTGTACAATCATTATTGAGCTAAAGTAGCACTTAGAAATGTATTTTTATTGTGAAAAATGTCCCAATAAGAGTTGTTGACTGTTTGTAGCCCTGTAATATAAGCCAGATAAATTGGTGCCCAGAAGTCTGACATTTCAAAAGCCCGAGAAAATGTTGCATTTTTTCTGACATGCCATTTTTGTAATTCTCCCAGCTATTTTCCTTTAGCAAGAAGCAATTCTTCTGTATCCAGGCAGTTCAATTAGAGCATTGTAAAAGTGGTCAGAATGACTTCAACATAAGTGCCCCAGAGCAAGAGGTATAATTTGGAGGAGGAACAAGTTCTGCTCTTACCACCCTGGTGTGGGCAATGGTATTAACTAACGTGGAAAAAGAATGCACCATTGGTACCTTCTCAACACAGTTAACCTGCCTAGAGAATTGGAAACATACCGTTTCACCTAGGAGCGGTGCTGTGTTTGGGTCAGCTCAGCATCCTGAGCACTTGCTTAGCAGACAAAAGCCCCTCCTTGCCCTCTCTTGTGCCAGGTGGCTGGTTCCACCTCTGGTGGGTTTAGAATACGTGCAGCTATTCTTTTCCCCTTGAGCATAGGCTGGCCTTACAGGCTTACTCCTAGAGAATAATAGAATGCAGCAGAAAGGACACTGAGTGACATGGGAGACTAGGTCAGAGGTCAGCAGACTTTTTCTGTAAAGGTCTGGATAGTAAATATTGTTGGCTTTTCAGGCCATATGTACATAGTCTCTGTTAAAACTACGCAGCTCTACCATTGCAGCATGTAACACAAATGGGGTTGGATGTGTTCTGATAAAACTTTATAACAGTAGGTGGAGGGTCAGATAAGATCCAGGGGCCATAATTTGCCGACCCATGTGTTAGGCCATAAAAGATGATATGGCTTCTGCCTCTCTCTCTCTCTCTCTCATAAATTTTATTCCTTAGGGAAGTTTTAGGTTCACAGCAGAATTGAGCAGGAGGTTTAGGTATACACTGTCCCCACACTTTCATAACCTCCTCCGTTAACAACATCCTGTACCAGAGTGGTATATTTTTAACAATTGTGGTATATATTTAACAATTTAACATGTCTACTGACATGTCATTATCGTTCAAAGTTCGTAGTTTACATTGGGTTCACTGTTGGTGTTGTACATTTTATGGCTTTGGATAAATGGATAATGACATGTACCCACCACTGTAGTGTCCTGCAGAGTCGTTTTACTGCCCTAAACATCCTCTGTGCTCTGCTCGCCGCTTCCTTCCTCCTCATAACTCCTGGCAAGCACGAGTTTTTATTGTCTCCACAGTTTTGCCTTTTCCAGAATGTCATATAGTTGGAATCATACAGTATGAAGTCTTTTCAGATTGGCTTTCTTCACTGAATAATATGTATGTAAGATCTGTCTATGTATTTTTATGGCTTGATACCTCCTTTTTTAAAAAACATTTTTATTAAAAATATAGCTGACATACAATATTATATTAGTTTCAGGGATACACCATAGCGATTAAACATTTGTATACTTAAAGAAATGATCACCGTGATGAGTTCAGCAACCATCTGACACACTGTACCACGCTATCACAATATGGCTGACTATATTCCCCATGCTGTACATTACATCCTCATGACTTATTTGTTTATACCTGGAAATTTGGACCTCTTATTCTACTTCACCTTTCCCCCCCTTTTTAAATTGTTCAAATACAGTTGAAATTTAATATTATTTTATATTAATTTCAGATATACAGCATAGTTGTTAGACATTTATATATTTACAAATGACATCCCTCTGACTAGTCTAGTACCCACCTAGCATTATGTAGTAATTACCATATTATTGACTATATTCCCTATGCTTTATTTTACATCCCCATGACTATTTTGCAATTACCAATTTGTACCTCTTAACCCCTTCAACATTTTCACCCTGCCCCCCAAACCCCTCCCATGTATCACACCAACAAATCTAGTAACCATCTGACACAAAAATAATTATTAATATTACAATATTATTGACTGTATTTCTTATGCTATATCTTACATCCCTATAACTACTTTGTAACAACAAATTTGTACATCTTAACCCTTCCTCTATTCTTTTCCTACTGTCCCCAACCCCCTCCCACCTGTCGATCATCCAAATGTTTTCTGTATCTGAGTTTGTTTCTGATTTTGGTTTGTTTGTTTTGTTCTTTAGATTTCATATATAAGCGAAATCACATTGCATCTGTCTTTACTCCACTTAGCACATACTCCACTTAACACAATACCCTCCAGGTCCCTTCATGCCACCACAGATTGCATGAACCCATTCCATTCCACGGTCAAGCAATATTCCATTGTATATAAGTAACACCCCCGCTTTATCCGTTCTTCCATCAATGGACGCCCAGGCTGCCTCCACATCTTGGCCATTATAAACAATGCTGCAGTGAACATATAGATGCACGCATCCCCTCGAAGTAGTGTTTTGGGTTTCTTCGAATAAGTATCTGGAAGTGGGATTACTGGGTCCTTCTTTGTCTCTTGTTATTGCTTTTGTTTTAAAGTCTGGTATAAATATTGCTTTCTCAGCTTTTTTGTTTTGTTTTGTTGTTTCCATTCTCATGAAATTACTTTTTCCATCATTTTGCTTTCCAGCTACGTGTTTTGTTCTGTTTATTTTAAATGAGTTTCCTGTAGGCAATATATGAGTATGTAAGGGTTTTGTTTCTTATCCAGTCATCCTTCCTATGTCTTTTGGTTGGAGCATTTAATCCATTTACATCAAAAGTAATTGTTGATAGATATGTAGCTATTGCCATTTTATTATTCATAATTTTGATTTTTTTTTCTGTCTTAAAGAACTCCCTCTAACATTTCTTATAATACTTGTTTGGTGGTGAGGAACTTCTTTAGCTCTTTTTTGTCTGGAAAACTCTTTATTGGTCCTTCTATTTTCAATGATAGCTCTGCTTGGTTGTAGGTCCTTGCTTTTCATCATGCTGAATATTTGTGCTAATCTCTTCTGGCCTGCAAAGTGTCTGTTGAGAAATCAACTAATAATCTTATGGGGGCTGCCTTATAATTTTCTAGTTGCCTTTCTCTTGATGCTTTTAGGATTCTCTCTTTGTCTTTAACCTTTGCAATTCTAATTATAATGTGTCTTGGTGTTGGCCTATTTGGGCTCATCTTGTTTGGGATTCTGTACTTCTTGGACTTGTGTGTCTATTTCCTTTGCCAGGTGAGAAAAGTTTTCAGTCATTATTTCTTCAAATAGGTTCTCAATCTCTTGCTTTCACTTTCCATCTTCTGGTACTCCTGTGATGTGACTGTTGGTATGCTTGATGTTGTCCCAGAGGTCTCTTAGACTATCCTCATTTTTTTGGATTCTTTGTTCTTTTTGCTGATCTGATTTGGTGTTTTCTGTTACTTTGACTTCCAAATTGCTGATTCAGTCCTCTGCTTCATCTAATCTGCTGGTGATTCCTTCTAGTGCATTCTTCATTTTAGTTATTTTATTCTTGACTTCGGACTGGTTCTTTTTTATGGTTTTCATGTCCTTTATTATGTTTGCTACCTTTCTATTGAGTTCTCACTAAGTTCCTTGAGCATCTCTATAACAAGTGTTTTGAATTCTGTGTCTTCTAGGTTGCTTGCCTCCATTTTGTTTAGTCCTTTTTCTGGAGTTTTCTCCTGTTCTTTCATTTGGGATATATTTCTTTCTTTCTTCATCTTAGCTGCCTCTCTGTGTTTGTTTCTGTATATTAGGTAGATCTTCTTTGTCTCCCAGTCTTGGCTGGGTGAACTTATGTTAGGTTTCCTGTGGGGCCCTGGCACATTCTCCCTGGTCACCTGTTCCAGGTGCTCCAGGAGTGTCCCTTGTGTGTGTTGTGTGTGCCCTCCTATTATAGTTGAGACTTGATTGCTGTTGTCAGTGGGTGGAATTGGCCCTCAGGCTGATTGGCTGTGGGATTTGGCCACGTCCACAGCTTATGGACTTCTGTGTGGGTGGCTTACACTACTGAGGGGAATTTGCCCCATTGGGCTCTGGTGCCTGTTGAGACCACTGTTAGGGTGCCGCTTGTGGGGCTAATTGTGTGGTTCTCTACTGTGGTCTGAAGCCAACCTCCAAATATGTTGGTTATGCAGCCACTATGGGAGGGGCTCCAGTAAAGGCCCAGGTCATTCACTGCCTGTGACTGGCTGGGGATTACCTGGTAGGAGTTACAAAGAGATCCACAGATGTTTGCTGCCCGTGCTAAAACTGGATGTACGTGGGAGAGTCCATGCTGTGAACTGTGGAGGGCTTGCACTAGTACTGGGCCATGGGTAGCTCTGCAAAAAGCCAGGACACCCCAAGGCCTGCTCCCTCATGTGACACACTAGTTAGGTTAGGCTGGGTTTCAGGGAATCACTAGAGTGGGAAGAGCTGTGGTCACCAGGTTCATGTCGACTCTGGTTAGTTGCCAGTGTGGAGCCTGGAGCAACTCAACAAAAGTCTCAGAGCACACCGAGGCCAGTTGCAGCCTACCTGGGTCACATAGACTGATAGTTTTCCAAGAAAGAATGTAATGCAGGCAGGGCTGGGTGCTCCTGAGAAAGTGCCTCCAGCGTTGGGGGATTTGGGTAGAGTGGGGTCCCAGGAGTCAGCAGGGTGTTGCGAGTTAAGCTTACTAGGCTAATAAGATTCAGATTTGGCCATGTGGGCGGGGAGGGCTCAACACAGGAAAGATGGTACCTGCCTGCCAACTGTACGACTGCATGGGAAGAGAACCCCACACTGGGAAAATGGTGACTGTCCTCTAGCCCTCACCCAAAGTCACACGCTTCAGGTTGTCCCCCCACCCACATGTCTCCAGATGCCCTCCAAGTCACCATCCCTCCACCGGAACCCAGGGCAACTGCCTGTGAGTGAGTCTATGCACAGGCTTTTTAAAAGGATGTCTGGGTTTCCCACAGTTTTCTGTCCCACCCTGATGGTCAGAATTCCCACTGTTTTTCACAGGTAGATGTTGTGGGTACTCTTCTTTCCAGCACCAGTAGTCCAGGCTTGTGAGACCTGTGTGGGGATGGGGTCCCTTACTCTTCTTGGGTGAACCTCCTTGGCTGAGATATCCATCCTGATTGTCAACCACCACACAGAGGTTTGGGGCCAGTCCATTTTGTGTCTCTGCCTCTCCTACCAGTCTTAAGGTGTCTTCTTTATATCCTTAGTTATAATGCTTCTGTTCAGCCAGACTTCAGCTAGTTCTTCAGGTTGATTGTTCTATAATTTAGTTGCAATTTTAATATTTTCATGGATGAAGCAGGCACAATGTTTATCCACACCATCTTGGATGTGATAGCTCTTTTTTTTTTTTTTTTTGAAATGAATAACATTCCACTGTTTAGATGTACCATACTTTATTTATCCATTCACCTGCTGAAGGACCTGTTTTGGCAATGATGAATAAAACTTCTATAAACATCTGTGTGCATAGGTTTCCAACTCCTTTAGGTAAATACCAAAGAGTGCCATTGGTGGATTGTATATATTTTGTTTTGTAAGAACTGCCAAACTGTCTTTCAAAGTGCATGAACCATTTTGCATTCCCCCCTGCAATAAATGAGAGTTCCTGTTGTTCTACATCTTCACCAACATTTGGTGTTGTCAGTAATTTAGATTTTGGTCATTCTAATGGGTGTGCAGTGGTATCTTATTGTTTTTATAATTTGCATTTCCCTGATGACATATACAATGTGGATCATCTTTTTATATGCTTTTTTGCCATCTTTATATCTTCTTTGGTATCTCACTCTCTCTTCAAGCCACCATGTCTATCCACCCTGAAGCCACCATGCTGGAAAGGCCATGTGGAACGACTACATAGAGATACGTGGAAATGCCAGGGAGCCTCAGCTGTCTAAGTCTTCCCTCACAGATATCTTGGGGGAAGAGAGGCTCAAAGGATTTAGAGAAAAATATTCACTCTTCCTTACCCATAATTCCCAACAAACAGACTGGTAAGCAATTATATCAATTTCTTAGGGTTGACACAGCCTAAGGAGGTCCACATTACTCCTGTGGTTATACTGATACTGCCTTTAGTCTATCAGGCATTGCAAAGTACCTTGCCTTTACATTGATAAAAGGAAAACAAGATGGTCAGATTCCAAAACCTGTCAACTTTGATATCTGATCACATCTAGACAGCTGATGGCCCTGCCAGTAGGACAGTAGTCAACTGCTTTTGCATCAAAAACTTGATATGAGGGCATTTCCAAGAAGGTACACTTTCCTGTCATCCCTTGCTGCGCTAAACAGCTATCTTTCCATATTCATTATGACTTGGTAACTCAGTGGGTTTAGTTACCTTGGTTTAATTTAAGTTTCTAAAGAAAAAAACAAGAGCACCTATCAGCTTAAAATACTATCTGTGAACAAATTAGAAAAATGTTAACTGAAATGTGAACATCTAAAATGGCTGCCCAATATGGATTCATTGTAATAAAATTTGAAAATAATTGTCATATTGAAATTTGGATACCAGTTTTTAACAATCTGTTATTATTCAAATTTATAATTGGAAAGGATTCAAGATAGTATGATCAATATTTTGGGGGAAATGAGAAAAATGTGAAGTGGAAAAGTAGCAATGAAAGAGTCAGAGGTTAATGACACTAATCAAAAATGATAGTAACATTGCCAGCTATACATTTGCATGAATATTGATTTATGTCAATTTTACCTACACACATACGCTGTGGCATCAGATTCAGCAAAGAGTATTATATCTGTTACAAAAGAGAGGATGTTAGACAATTTGACTAAATTCTTTTTAACAGTAGAGCTTGGCCTAGAACTGGACTCTTAACTTGTTGTCTATTTAAATACACAATGAAAACATAGCAAAGCAATGACAAAACCTCTAGAGAATTATAGTAGAATTTGGGAAACAGTTATTATTTGCTTCATTTCTAGTTGATACACAATAATATCATTTAGAGTTACTGTTTTTTAATTAATTGAATAAGTTTGACATGTAACATTGTATAAATTTAAGGTATATAATGTTTTACTTTGGTACATTTATATAGTGTAATATGATTGAGAATGTAACAATATTTATTACATTACCTAATTATAGTACAATATTATGTTCTATATTCACTATACTGTGAATTAGATTTCTATAGTTTATTTACTGCTCATTACAAGTTTGTACCCTTAAACATCATCACTCTTATCATCCCCCTGCCTCCATCCTTGGTAACCACCATTATACTCTCTGTTTTTATAGGTTTAACTTTAGATTCCACACACAGTGATATCTTATAGTACTTGTCTTTCTCTGTCTGACTTATCTCACTGAAGCATAAAAACCCTATAGGACCTAGTGCCAGGATCTTAGTTTCTAATACCATTCTCTACAAAAAGGAAAATGGTTTTGGGAAAAAATGGCAGATTCTAGGACTGGGGCAGGAAATAAAGAAGATGAGCCTGGAGCACCTTGTAGATGAAGAAGTACAGAAGTGCTCTGAAAAAGCCACAATAAGTGTATGTTAAAGGTACACAGAAATCAAATGAAAGAGCCCCCAGTGACCAAACCTGGAATAAATTGAGCAACAAAATTAAGTAATTCTGGATTATAACTCAAAGTGCAAAATAAATATCCAGTCCATACTAATATAAATACATGATAGAATGAATAAGTAAATTGGAGAGAATAGCCAAATCTGTGCAGAACATTCCAAATAATTCATTTAGACACCCTGCCCTCAAAGAGATAGAGCATAATTCCCCAGTCCTTAAGTGTAGGCTGTGGGCAGTGACTTCATTCCAAAGAGGACAATGTGGAAAGGGGAAAGTAAATTTACAGTGGAGAAACCTGACAAACAGTACTTTAGTCAAGTGACCGAATTTAACATCATTAGTAATAAGTCACGTTGATGGTGTATACCCTTGATGTGATATGATGAGAATGACTCTTTATCTGTGTAGCCTTACCTCCAAAACCCGTAGCACCAGTCTGATAATGAGAAATACCTCAGACAGAGCCTAGTAGAGAGACATTCTACAAAACACCTGACCAGTACCCTTCAAAACACTCAAGGTCATTACAAACTTGGCTGAGAAATTGTCTCAGCAAAGAGGAGCTTACGAAGACATGATAACCACATGTAATATAGTGACAAACATACAATATTTATATAAGATATTAACAATAGGAGACAGATATGAGATATCAGACGAGGTATCATGGGAGATATGGGAATGCTGTGCTATCTATTTAACTTTTCTATAAATCTAAATCTGTTCTATAATAAAATTTTTATCTTAGAAGCCCTATTGTCTTGAAATAAATGGTGGGAAAAAAAAAACCAGTCAGGGGAAAATTAACTTATACTGAATTAATAAATTTATCTGTTCACTGGTTTATTTGTTCATTCATCGATATTTTAATTATGTAACAAATATTCTTTTATGTCTACTTTGTGGCAGCATAGCCCTGGGTCAGAAGGACTCCTCAGAGGATGCGCAATACAGTGAGCATCTTCTCTACTCAGTGACTGGCAAACCCCTCAGAAAAAGTTGTATACCACATGGGTGGTCCAGAATTCTAGGACAGTGCAGTAGACTGATGTGATTTGGTAGAATCCATCAATCAATCAATCAATCAATCATAGGAGACAAGTATTGGAGGGGAAGTTGGCTACTCAAAGATTATTGTGGATGGAGAATTTCCCATAATTGGATTCTGATTATAGATTATATTGCATACGTTTGTCCATTGAAAATGGCTTTGATTACTTTTTTTTTTTTTTTTTTGACTACATGGTCTTACAATGCATTGTAGTGGTACTCAGAACTTACCATGACTACTTGTTACTTGTTGACTATAGCATTATCATTTTCTGATAGTGGCAAATAATTAAACCACTTTAGAAAACTCACCTCTTTTGGCCCAGAAAATAATAGAACATAAACTGAACTCATTTGCTAAGTTCCATATTCTAAAAGAAATGAGTGAATTATTCTCATGGTCATTTTTGCCTTACACCAAGAGTACACTCTGATTATCAAACTCATTTTCTCACTGGAAGATATATTGAACACAAAAAATGAAATTCTTGAAACATTTAGATGTGCATTCATTTTATAGTGACCACTGCAATGTTGATGAAGGCTAACTAGAAATACACCCTCAGCTTGATGATCTAATGGCCATCCCCCAAGCCTGCAGAAATAATACAGAGCATAAATCTGTGTTTTCTGAAAATAACACATTGTGGTCTTGAGAACCTCCGCATGGAAATGATCTCCAGTGTAAAATTTATCTGAGATGTATGGAACTCTCCACAAGGAATATTAGATTATTTGCACTCTTGTAGCTTTGAAAATCATCTTTCTTGGATGGCAGCAGAAAGCTTCAATATGCTTACATGAATTATAGATGATACCCAGTACTCTTTTTAAAGTAGCCGCAGGATGCTTTTCTAAGAAAGACCCTTCAGCCTCTGGATGTTGTTATATGCATCTGTCACACCAAAGATTTGCCTTTGAAAATACTTTAGTGTTCTAGGTGTTTTTCAGTAAATTTGAACATTGTACTCAAAGACTGATATACTTTTTTTCTGTTTTTTTTTTTTTCCTTACAATTCTAAGAATAATACAGACATGTATTTGACCTGGAAATGAAGTCATGGCTTTTAAACAATTAGCCCCAAAGAGGAATTGATTTCAAAAAAAGGCTGTCTGTTAAGGGGTGGGAGACAAAACCAACATTGATTCTGGAGTACAGCTTCTTAATAGTTCAGACTTTTAGGTGCCTTAAAAGGAATATCTTTACTGTCAGTAGAAAAAATAGGGTAACACATAAATGAGAGGCTCCATATCAACACTCTCCTTTTCAAAGTCACACCTCTGGCTTACTTCACATTATTTTCCATGCCTATTCTGATTTTCTCTCTAAACACGGCACACATTTGCAGCATGAATGCATATCATTTCAGTAATTTTCTATAGTGACAGACTAACTAAGTAAGTCAATAAATAAACAGTTGGTTTTACTTTAAGACTTATCTTTTGTTTAAAAGCCAATGGAATAAAATCAAACTGAGTATTTTGAGTGAAGAGCATCCAATTAAAAAAAAAATGGAATTTTATATTGTTAAGCATATTCAATTTTACTCTAGCATAAAAACACTTTTTATACCTTAAAATGTTTTTCTCATTAGTCATAAGTTGATAACATCTTCAAGGAAGGGGACCAAATAAATGTGTATAATATTGGATTGTTATTACAATAATTTTTTTTTTGTGCAAAAAGTATTAACAGAAAGTGCACAGGATTTGTAGCCTTACCATCTTTTATTGTTTTGAATGGAAATTATAGACTAAAATTACACTTGCAAGTATGCAGAGATAGGGGTACTGGAAAATGAATCTAGAGGATCCTAAAGATTCTAGTTTTTTCTCTGGGGTTAACCAGTTGTGTGACTGAGGGTGATTTGCTTCACTTGTTGAACTTCAGCATTCTTTCTTGTAATAACTTTTTCACAGATTTGTGCATGATTAAAGTTTAGAATAATGCACTTAGAAGGGACCTGACTATAATTCCAGGGTCACCCTCACTAAGGTTTGCTAAAGATCAGCAACTTTGTAAATTAAAATCAGAAATACACACAAAATATTTCAAAAAGAATAAAAAATGAATCACCTAAGAATATAATGCATGAAGGTCTGGTTTCAGTTCCAACATGTACAGTGCTTGGCAGACATTCATTACTAACACTTAAGGAAGAAATGATACCAGTTCTCTACAATCTCTTCTAGAAAACAGACGCGCATGGTATACTTTCTAACTCATTTTATGAGGGAAGCCCAATACCAAAACCAGAGAAAAACATTACAAGAAATGAAAACGACAGCATAACATTTTTTATTAATTTAGAGGCAAAAAAATCCTCGATGACATGTTAGCAAATTGAATCCAACAATGTATAGAAGTAATTATATGCCATGATCAGTGGAGTTTATTTTAGGTGTGCAAGACTTGTTCAACTTTCAAAATTCAAAATCAGTTTATGTGATCCATCAAGTGACCAGCTAAAGAAAAATCATGTGATTTTTATTAACTGATGCAGGAAAAACTTTTGACAAAATCCAACATCCATTCATGATAAAATCTCTTACAAAAGTAAGAATAGAAAATAATACTCTCCATTTGATGAAGAACATTTTTAAAAAATGCAGCTAGCATCATACTTAATTGTAAGAAACTGGATGCTATCCTCCTATAATCAGAAAAAAGGCAAAAAATGTGCCCTTTTGCCAATCTTATTCTACATCCTATTGGAAGTCCTAGCTAATGCAATAAGACAAGAAAATAAAAGTCATGCAGATTGGGAAGAAAGAAACAACATTGTTTGCAGATGATATGTGAACATATCTATTAGAAAATCCCAAAGGATAAACAAAAACCCTCCTAGAACTTTTAAGTAATTATAGCAAGGTTGTAGAATACAATGTTAATATATAGAAGTCAATTGCCATCATATGGACCAACAATGAACAACTGAAAATAAAAATGGAAAACTATACAATTTACATTTCCACCAAAATCATAGAAAAAACAGAAATATGTTAAAACTTCATGATATATATATGATCTATGAACATATGAATAACTAAAACTCTGATGAACAAAATCAAGGAAGATCTAAATAAATGGAGAGATAGTCTATGTTCATGGATAGGAAAACCCAATATTGTTGAGATATCAATTCTTCACAGATTCATCATAGATTTAATGTATTTCCAATCAATTCCAAGCAAGCTATTTTATAGATATTGGCAAATTGATTCTAAAGTTTATATGGAAGTTGGAAGACTGACACTACCCCACTTCAAGTAGTACTTTAAAGCTGCAGTAATAAAGACTGTGATATTGGTAAAAGAATAAACAAATTGATCAATGAAACAAAAGAGACCATAGATCCAAACAAATATAGTCAACTTATCTTTGACAAAGTGCAAAGGCAATTCAATTGAGAAAGCATAGTCTTGTCAACAAATGGTCACCCCAAAATTGGACATTTTATGCAAAAAAAAATGAATCTAGACATAGATTTTCTACAAAAATTTACTCAAAATGGACCATAATTCTAAATGTAAAACAAAAACTATAAAATTTCTAGAAAATAATAGGTTTGGCAGTGAGGTTTTAGATACAACATAGAAATCGTAATCTATGAAAAAAATTGACTTGGACTTTATTAAACTTAAAAACTACTTCTCAGTGGAAAATGTTTTTTAAGTTACTGAAAAGACAAGCAAAACATACACCTGGTAAAACATGTATTCAAAATATAGAAAGAACTCTATATAATAGGCAAAAGATCTGAACAGGTAATTCACCAAACAATATGTATAAATGGGAAGTAAGCATATGAAAAGATGCTCAGAATCATGAATTATTAGACAATAGTAAATTAAAGCAATAATGAGATACCACTACATACATACATATTATATGGCTAAATTCCAAAAGTCTAAAAATACCAATGCTGTTGAAAATGCAGAGCAGTAGGAATCCTCATTCACTGTTGATGGAAAGGAAAATGGCACAGCCACATTGGAAGGAAGTCTGTCAGTTTCATGCAAAGCTAAACATAGTCTTACCATATAATCTGCAATCATGCTCCTAGATACTTGCCTAATTAAGTAGAAAACATATGTCCATTCAAAAAAACTACACAAAAATGTTTATAGCCAGTTTATTCATGGTAACCAAAAACTGAAAGCAACCAAGATGTTTTTCAATAGATGAATGAATGAAACATATGGATATAAATTCATACAATGGAATATTGTTTAATAATAAGAAATGAGTTATCAAGTCATGGAAAGAAGTGGAGGAAACTTAAATGCATATTTTTGCATGAAAGAAGACAGTCAAAAAAGGCTATGCTGATAATTCCAATAATATTGACATTCTGGAACAAATAAAACAATAATGAAAATAAAAAGATTAGGGTTGCCAGGATTTTGAGGAAAGGGAAGAACAGGTTAAGCACAAGGAATTTGGGGGGCTGTGAAACTATTTCGCATGATATATATTGTAATGGTAAATACATGACATAACACATTTGTTGAAAGCCATAGAGCTTTACAACACTAAGAGTGACCATAATGCATGTAAATTTAAAAAATAATTTAGGTGGTCAGGGATATCAGGAACAATGCAGACTTGACAAGAGAATCTAACTGTATTACAAAGTATGAAATAACCTTACTGAAGTGGAGAGGGTAAAGGATGCTCACCTAAGTAACTCTGGATATAAATGGAGTCTGTAAGACAAGAGGAAAAGAAACTGCACAAAAGCATTGTTTTCTAGTTGATAGTTATTTACCATTGAGTTCTGGTTAACAATTCTGATACATATATACTGGAATTGAACAATTAAGTCAAGGATGGTGAATAGTGGGAGCCAGATTTCTCACAGTTGGAATGGGGATTTACAGATAAACTAGGGGAGGAGGCTGGAATGATCAAAGTGGTAATGGATTAGAACTGGAGACACCAGTGAGAATTCATATTTAACTTACTATAGATATCTAGGGTTGCATATAGAAATATTTATAGATATGTGTATATTCATGGATTAGTAAATATATATACATACATACATACACATGTATGTATATATATGTATGTGTGTGTGTGTGTGTGTGTGTGTGTGTGTGTGTGTATATATATATATATATATATATATATATATATATATATATATATTTCTTTGCTCTATAAGCTAAGAAGGCTCAGTAGCAATGAGCAAATTTTGCATGCAGATTTTGGTTTCTAATATCATTTTATAATAAAAGTAACAAGGACTCTTTGGAGAAATGGCTGATTGTAAGCCAGGGGCAGAAAATACACAAGATGAGCCTGGAGCATGTTGTAGGGCCAGAAAGTAACGAAGTGCTCAAAATATATATACATGTCACATTGATGGTGCTATGCCAAAGGAACACTGGAGCTTACTGAAAAAGCTCTCAGTGACAAATGCTGGACAATTTGAGCAAGAAAATAAATAAAATAGCACAGATTTATAATTCAAAGCATAAAATAAATATCCAAGAATATGTATATGTGTGTGTGTGTGTATACATATATATATACACACACACATATATATACGTGCATTATATATACATACACATATATATACATACATTATATATATAATATGAATGATGATTAAATATATTAATAGATGTAGGGAGAATAGATAAATCTCCTATGCAGAAGAATTTCAAATAAATTATGTAGGTAATACATCCTGAAGATATGGAACCAAAGTTTCCCATTCCTTAACTCTGAGCTGTACAGAGATTTCTTTTCTAAAAGTACAGTATGGAAAGGTGGGGAAAAAAAGAATAACTTTATAGTGGAGAAAACTGACAAGCACACTACTTCAGCCAGGTTATCAAGGTCAGTATCAACAGCCATAAATCATATGGATAATATGCACATTTGATATAGTGTAATGGAAACAACATTTTGCTTCTGTGGTCTTTTCCCCAAAAACTCATAGCCTCAGAATAATTGTGAGAAAAATATCAGACAAAACCCAATAGAAGAGCATTCTACAAAATACCTCATCAGAACACCTCAGAACTGTCAACGTCATCAAAACAAAGAAAGTCTGAGAAACTGTCCTCACTAAGAGGAGCCTAAGAAGACAGGACAACTAAATGTAATATAGTATCTGAGATGGACCCTGGAAGAAAGGACATTAGGGAAATATTAAGGAAACCTGAATAAAGTATGGAATTCAGTTAATAATATATCAATATTGGTTTATTAATTATCACAAATGTAACTTACTAATGTTAGGTATGAATAATAGGGGTAGCTATGCACAGGGGCTGGGTGGGGAGAGTATATGGGAACTTTTTGTGTTATCTGCTCAGATTTTTTGTAAATCTAAAATGTTTTTTTTTAAATGAAACCTATTAATAAAAAATGTGCATTACCTTTGAGAAAATTTGATACATAACAATATTAACTTATGACATAACTTAGAAGAGCAATTTACATTTTGATCGTTACTTTTTAAATTATTAATTTAATAGCTCCTTTAAAGATGAACTACTTTACCCAGCACATACATCAACGATATAATTTTATTTACAAGTATTTTACTTGCAAATATATAATTCTACAGTATTATAACTGTTGGGCAAATTGAAGATTTCTGAATGGAAATGATCGACATACATAGAATTCTAAAGAGGATCCAGCTAAGTATTATTTTTTGGGGCTTTAGAGGACACAGTTCATTCAAAGTTTAAGCATCTTTCTTGACCTTCCATACTCATAGGTTCTCATAATCAATGTCAAGTACATCTGCATGGAATCCTATACAACATTGTAGTCGTAAGATATCTTAAGTGAATTCTTTTAGGAAATAAGTTATTTTTTAAAGTAGTGTTACAATTTTAAATCCTGACCTGCTAATGTACTAAAAATGAATTATGCAAATTGTTTGATTTTCATATATTTTCTTATCTATAAAGTGGGTTATTAAGAATACCCAATTTTTTGTTTCTAGATATAAATTAAGAAAATCAGTGTAAAGCTCTCAGCACTGAGTTTAGCATATTTAATATTGGCTGTTGATACTATTATTACCTTGTACTACCTAAATCATTAAGAATTAAAAACAGCATAAGAGATTAATAATACTTTGCTTTTGCACAAAACACAAGGGCGTTTTCATGCTTGATGCATGAGAAAAACACTTTAAAAACTTCTCATGTTCTTTGCAAATGTAAGAAATTAATATTTTCTTGGGCTTTTTGATGCTACTTCAACTTCACAATGGTTCTGTGAGGTTTGTGGGAAAAACATTTCTCTTGATTTTATAAATGAGGAATCGAGATTTGGAGGATTTTCCAGAGGTCCATCACCTTCAGTACAGGATCTTGGACAAGTCACTTAACCTCTCTGAGAATCAGCTTCTTTATTTATGAAACAGAAATACTACTTCCTGCCTTTAGGATGGTTATTAAGTGAGCTAATGTACATTATTCACTTAGCTTCATGCCTGATTTTCTAAAATTGCAATAATAATAATAATAATAATGATAATAATAATAATAATAATGATAGTGTTGTATTATTGCCATCTGTTTTTCTCCAGCCACGTCCAACCTCTAAGGGCAGACAAAGAGTGAGTGGATAACAAAAATAAGAATCACCATTTACATCACTCGAGACTGAGTTTGAGCACTGCAGCTTCCAGATCCCAATTTTATTTATTCGCTTAAGTATTTATTGAAAACCTCCAATAGCCAAACTCTAGATGAGGTACAGTGACCTACGGAAAGATGAATACAACCTAAATGTTGTCCTCAAAGAGATAATACAACTGTATAAATAACTTAACATGTGGGCAGAGGATACAAAAAAGATATAGGAGCAGATGAAATTACTTTATACTTGTAACAGTAGAGGAAGCATGCAGGAACAGGTGGCATTTGAATGGGGGCTCGAACAAGGAGTAGAATTGGTGTGGCATGAATTTTTGAGCTGGAAATCAGCGATAGGGATTTTTTTCAATTGGATGACAGACTGTATTTCATTCTTTTAATAATTATCAGCAAAATCATTGCTTAATAATAAAGATAAATGAGTTATAGAGTCTGTTACGCTACTACATATGTTTCCATAATACTAATTAGTTTGCATAGAATTGTTAATAGGTAATGATGTCAGTTCAACACAAAAGTGATTTTGGAGCCATATGTGCTTTTTCTTAGGCAAAGGATGTTGTAATAATGGAAGTAGAATTATAACTTTCAGCAGGAAAGGAAAGGCCTTCAGTTCATCTGCTCTGTGTGCACTTCACACTCTGTGTGAAAAGGACACTTTTCAACTCCATTTTAAAGAAAATTAAAATAAATGCCTGCATTCAATATCCTCGCCAGAGAGAAGCCCCACAACCTTGCTAAGCTCTTGTCTTGTAGTAGTAGCCCGCACACGCTCCTCAGCTGTGGCTCCCCTGGCTCAGAACTTTCTTCTATCAGCATTGCTTCTGCCCACAAGCCAGCTTTCCCACTTTATTGTTTCTCATTCATTTCTAATTCCTCTAAGGCAGTCTCACTGAGCTGCCTTCTTGAACGTTTCAAGTTCTCTTCCAAGGTACCAATTGTTGTTTTGTTATTGATTTTGTTATGATACGAAATAAGTTTAGATGGCCTTAACTATTTTTCCCACAAGTGTGTTATTTTTAATGTGTGCTTTTATAGAAGACAGAAGTTTTGTTCAGAACACACATATTGTGCTCCAGCTAGTACCATCCTTCAATCTGCGCAAGAGGGGTCCCTGGGCCCCATGTTTGAGAAGATCCACCTTTGGCCCTCCTCAGGGTGAGACGTTCACATGGCTAGAGATGTGTCTACTTGGATCTTGGGCACCCTTAGTCTAGGAATTCTCAGTACCTAGACCTGGAACCCCCTGCCTAGATGGTCCTGAGTCTACCTCATTGCTATTTTTATGCTGATGATGAATATCTCTCACCTTTCCCACAATCTCCCATTCTGGTGAAAACAGGGCAGCCATACTCTGGCCATAGGGCTAGGCACATGACCCACTCTGGGCCAATCATTGTCTTGCTGGAAATTTCTAGACTGGAGGTGGCAGGATTGTTCTTTCTTGCCCATGGATATTGAGTTGTAAGTCAGTCCAGATCTGTGGGGTTGTGTCCACTCCCAAAAGAAGGGCCTGAGATAATAAGGCCAAGAGAGAACTGAAATAAGAAATGGAACAGTGAAGAGATCCTAGATGTAGCGTAGTGCCAGCCAGCTCAGTTTCTGCCTTCAGTGCTTTGTTCATGCATACCAATAACCTACCACATTGTTTAAATTAGTTTCACATGGATTTCTGTTATCTCAGCCAGAATTCCGACTTGCACAAGAAGTTACTGGGAATAGAATCTAGTACAGATTTTTGTACTAGAATTGGAAACTTCTCTCAATCTTCTCACTCATTGATCATGTCAAACAAGAGTTTGACACCACTCTTTACTGGAAGGGAGGTGTTCTTGCCTCCAGGGAACATTGGGCAATATCTGTGGACATTTTTCTTTGTGACAACTGGGGAGGGAAACATGTGAGGAGAGAGACCAAGGATGCTGCTAACTATCCTATGACACAAAAGACAGCCCCGTGACAAAAATTATTGGCCCCCAAATTAGAAATGCCAAGGTTGAAGAACCTTGATTATAGAAGAAAAAATTAATTGGGAGGGAGACAGGGGAGCTATGTTTTAATTACATTTCTGTCCTAACAACTGTGTAACCTTGGGCAATTTATTTCACCATTTTCGGTAGAAGTACTTGCCTGCATTACATGAAGAGGCTGAAATAAATGATTTTTAGGGTTCCCACCAGTGCTTCCTGTATTTTATCTTTTCACAAAAATGTGCTTTATTTTTCCTGCCTGATCCCCTTTCTCTATCAGTAGAGTCTCCTTGATGAATTTTTGTTCTCTACAATTTTTATTAATTCCCTAGTTCTTTTCTTCAAACTCAATGCTATACAAACCAAATCTGCGATATACAAAGTTATCTCTAAATATTCTACATAAAGCAATAGTCAAGTCACTCTTTAAACTCAGAGTGACATTTAAGGATAGAAGTCAGATAAAAAGATAACTTTTGATTTTTCTCTAAAATTAATTCCCTGAATCTGTATTTCTGAAGTCTAGTGAAAATAGTTACTTCAGTCATTATGCATGGCAAGTTAAAATCCCACAGCCAGGAGGATTTAATAAAAACATTTCCTTGTTTCTGCGGGCTACCAAATATTTCCCCTTCCATTATGGCCAACCACTGCCCTCCTCCATGAAATCTCTTTCATTTGTGACTTACACATTCTTGGTGACAGATTTTACCTTCCCAGTCCACTAATGACAAAAACATGGTGACAGCTTCTAGTGCAGGGAAATGTGAGTGGGGTGGGTGGTAAAAGGTCATTTTCAGTCACATCAATGGAAAACCTTGAGCAGCTACAGTGCAATTGGCACTCACGTTTGAAAAAGAGACAAAATCATCATAAGATTAAAATATATTGTAAATAGATCAAAGTGAGATCAATGTAGGAAGGATCATGAAATCCAGGGATGGAAGTAAGTCAAGAAATATTTATCTCTTGAATACCTGCAGTATGCTTTGTTCTCTGCCAGTGACGGGGGAGGATAAAAAACTAGAACATAGCTC
Source organism: Rhinolophus ferrumequinum (assembly GCF_004115265.2). NCBI lineage: Eukaryota > Metazoa > Chordata > Mammalia > Chiroptera > Rhinolophidae > Rhinolophus > Rhinolophus ferrumequinum. The sequence continues at coordinate 61,495,269 of NC_046300.1, forward strand.
TTACTCTTGAGTGTGTAATTTACTTGAGAAGACAAGCCATATATGGAGCAATTAGAACAAAAAGGAAGGAGTGGGATCTGTGGAGGAGTTCATAATTTCGGTGATGTTGTACATTGTGGAAAGGACCAGGCAGGATAGAGGGAGACTGTGGCTTAGACTTGGAAGGGCACTTTATCAAAATTTCTAACCAATATTTTCTATTATGGTAATGCCTTATTCATTAAATTCAATTATTTGTTCATTTAGTTTTTTCAATATAGATCGCCTTCTATATCCTAGGCAATGTTCTTGGTGCTGGTCAACAAACTTCACACTAAATGGAAGAGGCATATCGATGAGGTAAATATATCAGTAATATGCGGATGGTATTAAGCACTATAAAAAAAAAAGCAGAGAAAGGAAAAGAGAGCTTGTGGTATGGTGACATTCAAGTAAACACCTAGACGTGGTGTGAGGATTGGTCATATGCATATCTTAGGAAGAACATCCAAGGTAGAGAGGACAGCAAGTGCAAAGACCCTGAGGCAGGGATTTGACTGGCATATTTGAACACGAAGACCAGTAAGGATGGAACTGAGGGATTGGGGTGGGGAGAGTAGAAAATACAAAATCAGACAGGTACAGCAGAAGTCAGATCATTTCGGGCATGAAAAGCCTGGCAAGGATTTTGACTTCTTACATGATGGTGTTTGTTTGGGTTTGGAAGCCATTGAAAGGCTTTGAAGAGAATGATGTCATAATCTGACTTACGTTTTTAAATTTTATTTGTTAACTTTATTTATTTATTTATTTTAATTGGAGAGTGTTGAGGTACAATGTGTTTTTCCAGGGCCTATCAGCTCCAAGTCAAGTTGTTGTTCTTCCAACTGACTTATGTTTTAAGGGATCTCTCTGGCTGCTGAAAATAGACTTCATGGTACAGGGTGACTGTTGACATGATTTACAAGGCTGTTAGAATAATTTAGGTGAGAGACAGTGGTAGCGGCAGAGTTGATGAAAAAGTAGTCTGATTCTGGATATACTTTGAAGGCAGAGACAACAGAATTTGCTGATCGATTGAGCATGAAGTGTAAAAGAAATACAACAATCAATGATAAGTCCAAGAATTTTGGTGTGTTTAGATATAATTTTGGAAAGCCCAAGTCTGAGGACAATGCAATACTTCTTCAAATGCATACTATACTACACAAATGCTCACTTCTCCAAATATTTAGATGCCGGGGTTCATATACTAATTTTACTTTGGTGTGCAGTTCGGAGTCAAGCAGAAACCACTTCAGCTTATTTACTCGCAGATATTAACATCTAGTTGTGACTCACCCAGGTTAACTGGAGTCTGGACATTTCTGTTTTGCTTTGACAAGTATTCAGCTTTTTATGACAGCTTAGAAGTTAAGGCAGGCTCTGCCTCCCTCAATCTCAATCTCTTTCTCTCTCTCTCATCTTAATTAAACTTTTTAATTTTCAGAATGTTGTAGTTTCACATGAAATAATACAGAGATCCTGAATACCTATTATTCAGTCTCTACCAATGGTAACGTCTTGCAAACCTCTGCAATATCACAACCAAGATATTCACCTTGGTAAAGTCATGCTACAAAACAATTCAATCACTAGAAAGATCCCTGGTTTAGGTGCTCTTTTATAGCTACACTTACTTCCCTCCCCCCACACCCTGTCCGTATCCTTGGCAACCACAGCCCCTCTACTCTCTGCTGTTTATATCACACTTACAACACTAAAATCACATTAAGAAAAAAACTGGTGACATTGGAACATGTTTAGAGAAGAACTATTTAGGATGGGGAAGAACCATAAAAGCATGTATATGAGGAAAAATAACCAAGAATATGAATCATAAGGAAAATCAAACTCAGAGCAAAAAAAAAATTGAGCTTTCTTTAAAAATTTGAAAGGCAATCGTGTATAAAGGCTTAGAGTTGTTCTGTGGGACAAATGGATGTAGCTTCTTTAAAAGAGATTCCATTTTCAATTTTAGGAAAAACTTCAGACTAAGGAAAATTGTTACTGATTATCTCAGGAGGAGGTCAATTCTCTCCTGCTTCAAGTAAATATGGATGTGCCACAGTTAAGCCATCACTAGCTAATAAGTCAAGAATTTTCTAGGGGGTTGAACTTTATAATTTCCTTTCAACACTGACATTATGCAAAGTTTTTATTTTGTTTTTTTTTTTTAAATTTACCTTTTACTTTTCTTAATGGCTCTATTTAGTTTATTTTTTAATTGAAAAATAACTTTTTGTGATATTGCAGACTAAGATGCAGTCATAAGAAATAATACAGAAAGATTTCATGTACATTTTCCCCAGTTTCCCCCAATGGTAACATTTTGCAAAATTGTGGTATAACATAGCAACTAGAGTGTTGACAGGGAGAGAATTTGGAAATCTTATTCTGATTTTCCCAGTTTAATTTATACTCATCTGTGTGTATTAAATATTATAACATTTCATCATATGAATAGGTTCCTGCCTCCACCACCACCGTCAAGATACTGAACAGTCCCGACACCACAAGGATCCCGGGTGTTGTCCCTTTACCACTGCGCCCATCTTCCTCTTGCTATCCTACTTCTCCATTCCTTCCCCCTGCCTCCACCCCACAGACTCAAATCTGTCCTTCATTTAAAATTTTATCTTTTCAAAAACGTTATAAAAGTGGAATCAACAGTATGGATCCTTTTGGGATTAGCTTCTTTTACTCAACATAATTCCCTGAGAGTCACCTAAATTATTGCTTGAATCAATAGTTTGTCTCTTTTGTTACTGACTCGGATTCCTGGTATGGATGTGCCACGGTTTTTTCAATCACTCACTTGTTGAGGAACATCTGACTGATTCTAGTTTTTAGCTATTACAAATAAAGCTGCTGTAAATGTTGGTGTGCAGAGCTTTTTTTGTGAACATAAGTTGTCATTTCTCTGGGAAATCTTTAAAGGAGTGCAATTGCTAGGTAATATGATAGTTTCATGTTTAATTCTTTAAGAAACTGCCAAACTGTTTTCCAGAGTCGCTATACCATTTTACATTTCCATCTCTTTTAATATTTTTACATCTTCTGTTCATAAAATTCTAATTGGGCTAAATGAACCACAGTGTGGGAAGGATTTTAGAAAACTTGCCAAAAAAACAAAAAAAGGTAGAGTATGTTCTGTACTAATTTGGAGAAGGGAAAATCCTGTTTAATTAAACCCTTCTATATAATAAGGTCATAAAAGAGACTACATAATAACACAGAGGGTATAAATTTCTTTGGATTTTCAGAGAAGCCTTTGTTAAAATTCCGTATGACCCAGCTCTACTTAAAACCTAAGCTATGGGGATTAAGGGGAAATATAAAGAATCAAAGGTCTAATTCCCTGTGAGTTAAACAGCCCACTTTATGCCTGGATTCTTATGTACAGTAGTCCTCACTTATCTACAGGAGTTAAGTTCCAAGACTGCCAGTGGATGCCTGAAAGCATAGATAGTACCAAATTCTACATATACTATGTTTTTTCTTATACATGTATTCTTATAAGATTCAATTTATAAATTAGGAACAGTAAGAGATTAACAGCAATAACTAAAAATAAAATAGAACAATTGTAACAATAGATTGTAATAAAAGTTATGTGAATGTGGTCTCTTTCTCTCTCAAAATGTCTTAGTGTCCTCACCCTTCTTGTGACGATGTGCGAAGAGATGAAGAGAGGTGAATGACATAGGCATGGAGAAGTAGCATTTGGCTACTATAAGGGTAGCCACAAACACTGCAAACACTTGAACACAAACACTGCAATACCAATGCAGTTGATCTGATAACTAAGATGGCTATCAAGTGACTAACAGGTGGGTAGCATGGATGCATTGGACAAAGGGGTGATTCAAGTCCCTGGTGTGGGGACAGAGTGGAACAGCATGAGATTTAATTATACTAATCAGAAAACACACAATTTAAAACTTATGGATTGTTTGTCTTTGGAAATTTCGATTTAATATTATCAGAATGTGGCTGACTGCAAGTAACTGAAATCATGGAAAGTGAAACTGAGGAAAATGGTGGGACTACTGTACTAATAGCTGCCTATGGCATCCTCCACTTAGAGTTGCTGGAAACTCCCCTTGAGGTTGGTAGCTTTCCTAAACCCACCTCAATGTCCTAGAACTCCTAAGGTGGACAGGACAAGATGGGCTGCAAGAAAAGGGGATGCTGTTGAAAAAGAAAACATCACATTTTCCTCATATCCCATCAGAGTGACTCTTTTGGAATTAAAGATAAATTTCAATAATTGTTTTCGTCCTGGAAACAATAAGCATATACTAATTATATTTATAGTTAGAGCCCACATTTTTGAGTGTCTGCTATGTGCCTGGAGCTATGCTAGATAAATTATATACATTATAAGCAACCTTCAAAATAAGCCTGCAAAGGAGATATTTTTAAATTTCTAATTTATAAATGAGAGAGTTATGTCATCAGAAGTTAACTACATGCATTTATTAGACTAGTCCATGAAACTGATCCAAAAGATATTAATTTTCATGTTACCAATACTCTAAGGGACACCGAGTTCCCTTTTTCACCTATTCTTAATGACTTTTCCATCCACTGTGACTCATTAGAGACTGTGGGGGAGCAGTGAAAGAGTTGGAGGATGGAAAGTAGAGGTAGAGTAGCATAGGGTACACAAATATAATAATCAAAACTATAATATCATTTATTGAGTTTCTGTTATATGTCCTTCCTTGTTAAAGTACTAACATTTTCATAAGTGTAACCATTAAATCAGTTGACATTTACTCTTAATTTACAAACAAAATGGTATTGATTAGAGAGTGATTACACATGATGTTTAATAAACATTTATTTTTTACTTGGTTCTCTATCCTTTATTAATTAAAGAATAAAATCCATTTGCTCAAGATGGTGCAGTAGGTAAATTTCCCCCTTTTATATTCCTTTTATATTGCCTTCTCTGACAGCCACATCAAAATTACAACTACACTACAGAAAAACCATCATTGAGAATCTCCTGAAGTATAGTTGAGCAGAAGTCCTATAACTAGGAATATACAGAAGAAGCCACCTCAAGGTAGAAGGGGTAGAGCCATGGAACAGGCTACCCCACACCCACATGTGGCAGTTAAAACGTGGGAGGGATTTCTCAGCTTTGGAGATCCTCTCTGAGGAGTGAAGGGTCCCAGCCCCACAATAGACTCCCCAGCCCAGGGGTCCAGTGCTGGGGGGAGAAGTCCCCATAACTTCTGGCTGTGAAAACCAGTAGAGATTGTGGCTGAATGAGACTAAGGCTGCTGGAGTCCCTGGCACTCTTGTTAAAGAGCCTGCAAATGGACTCACTCACTCTGAGCTCCAGTGCTGGGGCAGCAGCTTGAAAGGTGCCAGGAAAATAAAAGGAGGAAATGAACTGTCTGGCTGTAGTGACAGCTTTCTCCCGAATGGAGGAGCCGGTGGAAGCCATTGTTTCTTTGTTGAGCCCTCACACTCCTAGCAGGAAAACACAAGCTGCTGCCATATCTGAGCCTCCATCAATCTGGCTAACACCATTTTCCTTGCCCTGGTGATTCCCTGAGATGCTGCCCCACCCACTTTGTGGGCCCAGCCAAGCAACTTCCAGTGTCTTTTCCAAGACAGACAAATGGCCTGTCTTGGCTGATGCTGTGGACTTTCCTAAAATCTCTCAAAGGTTCACAAACCCCAAACAAGCAGTATCTGGCCTCAGTGTGCCCTGTACCTGGCACTAGTAGCTGCTAGCCTTGGTTTGCAGCTTAGCTTCCCTCAGACACCTCCAAGCCCATCACAAATGGTAACCATCTGTAGAGCACTTTGTAGCTCATACCAAGTGGCCCCAGGCAGGGCACAGGCAATGGCTAAACTTGGTCTGCGACAGAGGCCCTTCCAAGAGGTCTCAGAACAAACACACCTGGTGGCCAGTTTCAGACCACACCACAGCACCACATAACAACCTTTAAAAGAAAATTACATACCCTAGGAGAGACTGAGCAGGCACCAGAGCCCTGCTAAAGTGAGTCCTGCCCTATAAGGTCAACCCCTGTACAACGGCTCCTCCACTGTATTCACAGCCAGTCCTCACAACAAACAGCAACCAAGGCTCAACTACAACAGGAGGACAAACACACAACCCACACAAGGGATACACCTGGAGCACTGCTCAGGTGTCCGGAGACTGTACCACTGGGCCCCACAGGATACCTACTACATGAACCACTCTACCAAGACTGAGAGACATAGCTAATACAAAGCAGCTCTATCTAATACAAAGAAACAAATACACGAAGGCAGCCACAATGAGGCAATAAAGAAATATGCCCTGAATGAAAGAACAGAACAAAGCTCCAGAAAAAGAACTAAAGAAAATGTAGACTAGCAATCTACCAGATGCAGAGTTCAAAATGTTCTTTATTAGGATACTCTATGATCTCAGTGAGAACTTCAACAAGACATAGGAAACATAAAAATGGAGATAGAAAACATAAAAAAGAACCAGTCAGAAATGAATACAATAAATGAAATAAAGAATACATTAGAGAGAATCAATAGTAGATTAGATGAAGCAGAAGATCAAGTTAACAATTTGGAAGATAAGGTAACAGAAAACTCACAATCAGAACAGCAAATAGAAAATAGAACCCAGAAAAATGAGGATAGTTTATGGGGCTTCTGGGACAACATGAAGTGTAACAACATTCACATCACAACGGTACCAGAAGGAGAAGAGAGGCAGCAAAGGATTGAAACTCTATTTGAAAAAATAATGACAGAAAACTTCCCTAACCTGGCAAAGGAAATAGACATACAAGCTGAGGAAGTACAGAGAATCCCAAACAATATTAACTCAAGAGTCCCACACCAAGACACATCATAATTAAAATGCCAAAGCTTAAAGAAAAAGAGAGAATCTTAAAAGTAAGAAGAGACAAGCAGTTAGTTACGAACAAAGAAGCTCCCACAAGACTGTCAGCCAATTTCTCAACCGAAACATTGTAGGCCAAAAGGGACTGGCATAGAATATTCATAGTGATGAAAAGCAAGGACCTACAACCAAGATAACACTACCCAGCAAAGTTATCATTCAGAATCAAAGGAAAGATAAAGAGCTTCCCAGACAAGAAAAAGCTAAAGGAGTTCATCTCCACGAAACCAGTATTACAAGAAATGTTAAAGGGACTTACTTAAGAAGAAGACGGGGAAAAAAAAAGTCAAAAATATGAATAATAAAATGACAATAACTACCTATCTATCAATAATTAAATATAAATGCTCCAATCTAAAGGCATAAGGTTGGCTGAATGGCTAAGAAAACAAGATCTTTACATGTGCTGCCTACCAGTCTCACTTTAGATAAAATATACACACAGACTAAACATAAAGGCATGGAAAAAGTTATTTCATGAAAATAGAAATGAAAACAAAACCTGGGGTATGAATATTTATGCTAGACAAAATAGACTTTAAAACAAAGGCTATAACAGAGACAAAGAAAGATCCAGTAATCCCACTTGTGCGTATTTATCTGAAGAAACCCAAATCACTACTTTGAAAGGATGTGTGCATCCATATGTTCATTGCAGCATTATTTACAATAGCCAAAATATGAAGGCAACCTGGGTTTCCATCATGGATAAATGGATATAGAAGAGGTGGTACATATATATAATAGAATACTACTCAACCATAAAAAAATAATTTAATCTTGCCATCTGCAAAAACCTGGATGGACCTAGAGGATATTGTGCTGACTGGAGTAAATCAGACAGAGAAAGTCAAATGTCATACGAGTATGATTCACATACATGGCGAATCTAGAGAACAGGATAAAAAAACAATCAAAATAGAAACAAGCTCATAGATACAGAGAGAATTTTGATGGTTGCTGGACGAGTGGGGTTGTTGAGGAGATGAGTGAAGGAGGATAGGGGATTAAAAAGTACAAATTAGTAGTTACAAAATAGTCATGGGGATGTAGAGCATAGCATAGGGAATATAGTAATGTTTTAATAACTATTTATAGTGTCAGATATGTACTGGATTTATTGGGGTGATCACTTCATAAGTTATATAAATGTCTACTCATTTTATTCTAGACCTGAAACTAATATAATATTGTATGTCAACTGTAACTGAAAAATTAAAAAAAAAATACTTAAAAAAAGAATAAATCCTAAAGTCATATGACAGGGAGAATAAGAAAGAGGCTAAAAATAGGGGGAAATTAAGATATTCTTGAGTTGAATTCACCTGATATACGTGAAATATGGGATGGCACATGGCACGCCACTGTTTTATTGCCACTTCTTGGGGAAGGCCTGTGTAATTCATCTGATGCTTCCCTTCCCGTGACTTATGTTGTCATCCCAGATTTATGGTAATGTAAGTTTATAACACTCCATATTGACATATATTCTCTCTCCATTGTCTTTGCGACCCCTCTGTCCTCCTGCTGTTTTCTCAGGGGAGAGGGTTAATCCCCAAAAGACATAATCTAGGGAGGGGAATGTTATAAGTGGCACTGTTTCAGATAAACAAAATCAGTAATGCAGTCATTCCAACATGCATGGTGCAATGAATTTGTGCACGCTGTTTAGCCGGTGGCCTCCGGGAAAATGTGGCGTGCCTAACTCTGAAACTATACGTAGGCCAAAACTTTTGGAAATGAACTGTACTTGTTCTTATCCAACTACCCTCCTTCTACTCTATTCCAATCAGAAAAAACATATTTTATTGATGATAGACAACATTTGTCAAGTGCTTGCTCTGTGGCCAGATACCATGTAACTCCTTTGTATACTTTTAATCCTTCCCAAACGCTAACAGGGAGCATTATTGTCTCCAGTTTTCATTTAAGGGAAACTGAATCCTAGCGAGCGTAAACAGTTAGTCTAAGACTGCATAACTAATGAGTGTGAAGACTTAGTTTAAATCAAAGACTGATACCAACATTTGTACTCTAATTACCATACAGCATGGCCTCCTATATGGCAAATGTGGTGACATCTACCTGCTTACCTGGTTGATTTAATAGTCATTGCTAGTAGCCAACTGTCAGGGAATTGTGTCAATCCTGTAGAGCAAACATTGGGAATGTAGTTTATAACTTGAACAAAATCTCTACATATTCGGGAGAGTGCCAGAGAAATAAGACACAGGTTTATTTTCCTCCTTTTCACCCAATCTTTTATTCTTGTCTTAAAACTGCTTGGTTGTAACTAATAAATGTTATTGGGTAAATAAATGTTCATCCAATATACAATTTTTGACATAAATAAAGTTATGTCTAAACAATACAGGAACTGCCTTAAATAAAACATGTGAATGCTGGGTCTTTCTTGTAATAATTTGAAAAATATCAATAATGTTGTCAGTTTAACAACAAAACATGCTATCTGTCCTTTCCATCTTCCTGGCTATATTAAAAAAGGATAAAAGGGCCTTTCATCTCATAAAAAGTGTACTTCCCACCACCATTGTCTTAAGAGTTGTTTTAGGAGTCCCGCATTTAAATTTAGAAATGAGCAAATGACTATTTGCGCTCTTTTTAAAACCTTAAGGAAGAAGGTTAGTGGATCAGAACCTTGGCTTTAATATCAGAATGGCTGAATTGAATGTCAGCTGAGAGAGTTCAGAACACACCTTCTCTGAATCTCTATTTTCCTGTGTATACATTGAAGATAACTACACCTGCCTCACACAGTTGTTGTGAGGATTAAATGGGATAATGATTGGGTATCAATTTATTAACTAAACTAAATTTCATAGAGATGTAAGCAGGAAATAGCTGTTTTTCCCCTCCAAAGATAGTTTTCAATTCTTGGCTCCTTAAAGCTGTCTAGTTGAAATTCATGGCTGCAGGTAACATTCGGTGATAAGAATAATTTCATTCTGGTAATTGTCTTAGTTTGCACCCACCCCCCAAATGACCGTGAGACAAAAATTTGGATGCAGTTAGTCTATCTGAGAGGTGGTTCCAGACAGTACAAGAGAAGAAATGGTGAAAGAGAGATACAAAAGAAAAGCCAACAAAAGGTGTGTTAGGAGCAGGCCACTTCCATGAGTCACTAGTGCTCCATGTCTCTGAAATAGCATGTGGAACATGTTCAGAACATGCTCTTAGAGGGTGAGGAATGTAGGAGCCACTGCTGCTTCCCCAGCTGGATCCCTCTGCTGGTCTAGGGCACTTATCCTCTATGTCGGTTAGTTTACAGCGGCCCCTTCTCCTGAGAATGGTCCCTGGTTAATCTCATGGTGCTTAACTCCAGTTGCCAGTAGCCACATACTGACTGATATGGGAATACCAAAGGCCAGGCTTTGCCTCAAGGGGGAACAGGACTGGGTAATTTAAGCTACAGAACCCTCCTCCACCCATGGGTCAAGCCAAGGCTCAACTTACTTGTGATTATACCCTAGCTTGACTCTTTCCCCTTCCTCCGCCATTTTTTTTTTTTACCGTTGATTCTCTTTCTTTCTTTCCTTCCTTCTTTCCTTCCTTCCTTCTTTCTTCTTTCTTTCTTTCTTTCTTCTTTCTTTCTTTCTTTCTTTCTTTCTTTCTTTCTTTCTTTCTTTCTTTCTTTCTTTCTTTCTTTCTTTCTTTCTTTCTTTCTTTCCTTCCTTCCTTCCTTCCTTCCTTCCTTCCTTCCTTCCTTCCTTCCTTCCTTCCTTCTTCCTTCCTTCTTTCCTTCCTTCCTTCCTTCCTTCCTTCCTTCCTTCCTTCCTTCCTTCCTTCTTCCTTCCTTTTCTTTTAAAAAATTAAATTTATTGGGGTAACAATTGTTAGTAAAATTACATACATTTCAAGTGTACAATCCTATAATGATTAGTAGGTTTCAAGTGTACATTATCTATTACTATATATTACATTGTGTGCTCACCACCAAGAGTCAGTTCTCCTTCCATCACCATATGTTTGACCTCCTTTACCCTCTGTAATCACTAAATCGTTGTCTGTGTCTCTGAGTTTTTGTTTATTTGTTTGTCTTGTTCCTTTGTTGCTTTCAGTTTTATATCCTACATATAAATGAAGTCCTATGGTTGTCAACTTTTTTGTTTGACTTATTTCACTTAGCATAATAATCTCAAAAGAAGCCATCAATAAAACAAAGAGGCAACCAACTGAATGGGAGACGATATTTGCAAACAACACCTCTGATAGGGGCTAATATCCAAAATATATAAAAAACTCATACAACTCAACAATAAAAAAGCAAACAATCCAATTGAAAAATGGGCAGAGGACCTGAACAGACACATCTCCCTAGAAGACATACAAATGGCCAACAGATATATGGAAAATAAAATGCCTAATTACACTAGCTATTAGGGAAGTGCAATTCAAAACCACAATGAGATATCACTTCCCTATTTCTTCCATACTGCCTCCTTTATAGGTCTCTCCTGAGGGGTCTCCATTACTAAATCCCATGTATCTGAATTCCTGTCCCAATGTCTGCCTCTAATGAATGTGATCTAAGACAGAGATATTGGGGGCAATTATTGAACAATGCTTATCTTCCACTGGCTGACGGTTTGGTGACATTGACTAGCTGCTGCCTGCTGTAGCCCACACCACAGCCTATTTCTGATGGGGTGCCCCTGCTCCTGTCATGGAGTGACCTTGGGCATAACCCCATCAGGATGGTTTGAGCTGGGTAACCAAATGACTTGGTGCATGGGAGCATTGTCACCCTGGGTGTGCAGGCTCTTTTCACTGCTGTCCTCTCCCTGTTGTTGGGGTTGCCTCCATTCAATACCCCTTCTTTCCATCTTCAGAAAACTTGGAGCAGAAAGTAAATATCAACTTTTTGCATCGCATAATATCACAAACTTGAGACACATGTAAAACGCCTTCAAGAATCTTGTCACCGAGCTTTGCATAGGGGGCAGCAGGAAGAGAGGTGGGCAATGCTAAGATTTTCTGTAGACTTGAATACAGTCTTTTAGGGAATGAGACGTTAGTCTCCCATTTTATAATCAGCCTCCAATCTATTCTTGGAATCCCTATTACTTGGCTTGTGGGATGGCTACGGGTCAACAATTGTCCTGATTCATTCAAACTCTCTTAACGTCCATCTTCTGCTTATATGGATTGGATGGGTGATTGGGGTAAGGGGCAAAGGACCAGTTCGGCCAGATTGTTTGAATAACGGGTTATCTATTGATTTTTGGTACTTTGGGACTTAGTTGATTTTCGGAAGCTGCAGGAAACATTCTGCTTAATACACACACACACAAACACACACACACACACACACACACACACATTTCCAACAGATATATGAATATATATATATATATATATATATATATATATATGTATATACACAATTCAATATATATACATCAGATAATTAAGTTCATGAACTCATCCTAGAAAAAGTGCTACATACCTCATTGCTGAATATCACTAAGGTCACCTTTGAAGTACTCCCCTTGGTAAGCTATGTACCAATGCTAGTGCCTAGCCCACACTTCAAAGCAATTTTGGAACTCTTTTTCTGGAATGGCCATCAGAGCTGTCATCGTATTACCCTTGATGTCCTGAATGTCATGAAAATGTCTTCCTTTCAATATTTCCTTTGTCTTCGGGTAAAGAAATAAGTTACTGGGGGCCAGATCAGGTGAGTAGGGAGGGTATTCCAATACAGTTACTGGCTAAAAACTCCCTCACAGACAGTGCTGTGTGAGCTGGTGCATTGTCATGATGCAAGAGCCATGAATTGTTGGTGAAAAGTTCAGGTCATCTAACTTTTTCTACACAGCCTTTTCAGCATTTTGAAATAGTAAACTTGGTTAACTGTCCAGTTGGTACAAATTTATATTGAATAGTCCCTCTGATATAAAAATAGCTAACAACATTGTTGCAACAAGTTCATGAACTCAATTGTCAGACCTCATGTGCATATATATTATATATATATACTATATATGTATATATACATATACATTATATGTATTATTTTTATTAAAAATATAACTAACATACAATATTATATTAGTTTTTGGGGTAGACCAGTTATTCAACATTTATATACCTAAAGAAGTGATCACCATGATAAGTCCAGGAACCATCTGACACCGTACCACGCTATCACAGTATTACTGACTATATTCCCTATGCTGTAGGTTACATCCCAACAACTTATTTGTTTTATACCTGGAAACTTGGACCTTTTATTTCCCTTCTACTTTCCCTTCCTTTTAAAATTTATCAAGAACAGTTGACATTCAATATTATTTTATATTAATTTCAGGTACACAGTATAGTGGTTAGACATTTACATACTTAAGAAGTGACCCCCTGACTAGTCTAGTACCCACTATGCATAGTTATTATCGTATCATTGACTGTATTCCCTATGCTTTACTTTACATCCCCTTGACTGTGTTGTAACTACTAATTTGTACTTTTTAAGCCAATCAACTTTTTCATTCTGCGTCAACTCCCTCTCATCTATTACCCTGATAAATCTAGTACCCATCTGACATTCTTCATAGTTATGACAATATTATTCACTATATTCCTTATGCTATAGCCTACATATTGATCCTCAGGCTACATCCACAGCTTATGGGGCTGTAGTGTGGGGAGAGTGGGATTTACCCCAGTGGACTCTGGTGCCTTTGTGTCTACCATTTGTGGGGCTAATTGGGTGGTGCTTTGCTGTGGCCTGCTGACAACCTCCTCCAAATATGTTGGTTCTTGGCCTTCTTAGGAGGGACTCCTGTGACTGGCCAGGGACTACTAGGTAGGAGCTACAAAGTGATTCGCAGTTGTTCTCTTCCTGTGCTAAACCTGGAGGTACATGGGGGAGGCCTTACTGTGAACCAAGTTTGGCTGTCACCAGTACCAGGCCTGGGGTAACTCTGCAAAAAGCAAGGACAACCAGAGGCCTACTGCCACCTGCTGGCTCCCTTAAGTTTTAGCCATAGATAAAGCCTTGTGTGGTATGCAAGTTGGGTGAGGCAGGATCTCAGGGAGTCACTAGAGTAGGAAGAATTGTGGTCAACAGGTTAGTGTAAATTCTGGTTTGGTGCCAGTGCTGAGCCTGGAGTGACTCAGCAAAGTCTCAGAGCACACTGAGGCCAGTCACTGCCTGCCTGGGGCTGGTGGACTCTGATAGTTTTCCAAGAAAAAGTGCAATGCAGGTGGCCTGGCTGCTCTAGGAGAAAGTGCCTACAGCCTTGTGGGAGTTGTGTGAGGTGGGGTCACAGCTGAGTCAACAGGGCAGAGCAGTGGAGTTCACCAGGCCAATCAGATTCAGATTTTTCTTATGTGAGGCAAGCTGATCACAGGCAAGATGGTGCCCATCTGCCTCATGAGGAGAACCCCCTCACAAGGAAAATGCCAACTATCCTCCAGTCCTCCCCTGAAACTACACACCTCAGTCTGCACCCCAGGTTGTCTCTGAGGCTCCCCGAATCACCATTCCTCCACCATCCCCCAAGGTGTGTGGCTGCGAGTGAGTGAGTCTGTGTGCAGGCTATTTAAGAAGACATGTGGGTTTCTTGCAGTCTTCTGTCCCACCCGAATGGTTGGAATCGCCTCTGTTTTTCACAGCCAGATGTTGTGGGGGCTCCTCTACCCAACACCAGTAGTCTGGGCTGGGGAGTCTGGTGTGGCAGTTGGGTCCCTTGCTCCTTCGGGGAGAACCTCCACAGTTGAGATATTAGTCCTGATTCTTAACCTCCACTTGAAGGTTTGGGGCTGGTTCCGCATCTCTGCCCCTCTAGCCAGTCTCAATGTGACTTCTTTATATGTTTATTTATAGGCCTTCTGTTTGGCTAGATTTCAGATTGTTGTCCAGGGTGATTGTTCTATAATTTAGTTACAATTTTAGTGTATTCATGGAAAGACACAGGCATGTGTTTATCTACTCTGCCATCTTGTCAGGGTCTATTTTGTATGTTTAAATGAATATTTAAACACTCACTAAATGGTAGCTGCTATTTTAATTATAAAAGTAGTTTCTCGAATCTTTGAAAAGCCATCACATCTTAGTGTTTATTTTAATGATGTGACTCATCATGTTTGATGGAAATACCACAGGTCTAAGAATCAAGAGACCTGGGTCATTGTGGTCTCAGTCCTGTGACCTTTTTCAAATCATTTCCCCTTCCAAGGATTTGATTTCATAGCGATCCAATAGGATAATAAATGTGCTTTAGATATTACACAAGGTTGTTATACATCTAAAATGAGGCAAAACATACAAATATGTATTTGAGAGTGTAAAATAATAAAATGTCAGGTAATAATTAATAAGGCAGTCCATTTTTAAGAAAACCTACCAAAAGAGAGTTCTCCTTTCTCTTTAGACATCACACCAGTCCAACAAGCTGCTGTGGCTGAAACCTGACTCATTTTAGGCAAACAGATGTCATGCTAAATGATGACAAAGTAAAAACATATGTAAATATTTCATATGGAAGTGAAGTCAATACAGCCAAATGCAAAAGACAGTTCCAAGACTGGGAAAGCCATGCCTTGCACAGTCACAGCAGAAAAAGATGAGGGTGTTGGTGTGGATCATGAGCTAAAATCAAGCCCTGTGTTGTTATTTAAAAGTTTACCTGAAACCATTAATAGGTATTGTCCTGCGGAGCGGCCTGCGGGGTCTCTGCTCTCACTCCCCACATAAGAACACAGGACATAGTGAGGCCAAAAAGGAACACCCACGGAGCCATAGATAGGGGAGTCACACCACTATAGTCTCACTGGCAGCTGGGTTGGAGACACAGGAAGCAGGAGCCACACAATCCACAATCCACCCTCCGCCACACTCCGTGCTTGCTAGCTCAGCCACCATCTTCTTGCTAGCCCCCATTTCCTGCTAGTGTAGCCACAGCAGTTATATTAGTGGCCAATGGCTCACTGGTTACAGCTGACGGCCAACTAGCCACAGCTGATGGCCATCCAATCACAGTGGATGGCCATTTACTACCTGAGCCAGCACCTTTCCACATGAGGCCGAGAGCCAGGAAACTGCTTTTTGGGGCTCTGTCCCCACACTCCACCCCTACAGGGGCTCGCCTCACAATCTACGTGACAAGCGTCTTCCGCGAGGGCCCCTGTGTAAGGAGCCTGGAGGTGAATGCAATATCCTGGACACAGCCAGGCTCTCTGGGCCCAGCCAGAGTTTCTCAGGACACCACCAGTCCTTCTGGGCACAGCCAGACTTCCTGGGCTTCTTAGGGTACCACCAGTTTCCCCGGACTCAGCCAGGGCTCTCAGGGCACTGCCACTCTTTCTGGGCACAGCCAGACTTCCTGGGCTCAGCCACTCTCTCTGGGCCTTTGTTGCTGGAACAACAAAGACTCACAGTCAAGGTGCTTACATATTCTCGATGGCCAACGGTTGGGACACAAAAGCAAATATCCACCAGTTCCACTAAATGGTGGTATGTTCCCAAGCAGTCAAGCGGTCCATTAAATTAGGAATAACACCTATTCTCCATAGTCCATAGTCATTTGCCAGGGCTGTCCTGGGGGTGAGGGATGACCTTGACCTCACCCTCAGCTCCCACGGAGGACTCAGCAAGCGTTTCCTCCGGGGACTACAAGTCCTGCATCCGGGCTGTCTCAGCAAGCACTTCCCAGCCCACAGGGCTGCAACAACCTTCGCTTTCTCCGACCTATGCTGGTTGGGGAACCATCCACGTCTTCCCACCCCTCCATGGGGTCCAGTTCTCCGGCAGCTGCTCCTCCTGGTCTTCCTGAGACTGAGTGCTCATACGCACAAACTGCTCCACCGCCCTTCGGAGAGCTTTGGCCGGCACCGTACCCTGCTTGCTGTGCCAATTGTGTCGTGCTGGGCGTCATGTGGGGTCTCTACTCCCACTCCCCACATAAGAATGCAGGATGTGGCTAGGCCAAAGAGGAACACCCACAGAGCCACAGGTAGGGGAGTCCCACCACTATAGTCTCACTGGAGGCTGGATTCACACGATGTGAAACTTGCTGTCCACTTTTCTGCCAACCGACTGACTTGACTCGACTCGACTCGATTCCCCAGCCAGCCGTGGCAGTTATATCAGTGGCCCATTGGCTAACCGGCCATAGCTAACAGCCAACTAGTCACAGCTGACGGCCATCCACCACCGGAGCCAGCACCCCTCCACGTGAGTCTGAGAGACTGGAAACTGCTCTCTGGGGCTCTGTCCCCACAGGTATGGACCACGCAAATTTTGCTGTTTTTTCTCAGACTTCATGATGTCACATGTTGTTAATTGGGCAAATGTATATAGCATAGAGGAAAATGGGCTGGGTTCTAATTCGTGCTTCTGGTGACATTGGACTTACCACTTACCTCTCCAGGTTCTTTGTTGGTCAAGTTGGCATGATGATGTATGTTTGTTCACAGAATGGTTAAAGATGATCTGAGATTCTGTAGGTGACAGCGTTTTGAAAAAGCATAGTTAAGCTATAGAGGTATAAAGTAATATTAAATGTGATTTTAAAAGATATATAACAGTCTAGAAAAAAATTAGAAAACACCTTAAAGAAAAAGAAGCCAGTAGGTGTCCTATTTTATCACAGCACCATGGACTGCCCAAAAGGAGAGAAAGAGAGAGAGAGAGAGAGAGAGAGAGAGAGAGAGAGAGAGAGAGAGAGAGAGAGAGAGAGAGAGAGAGAGAGAGAGGAGAAGAAGAAGAAGAAGGAGAAGGAGGAGGAGGAGGAGGAGGAGGAGGAGGAGGAGGAGGAGGAGGAGGAGGAGGTGGAGGAGAAGAAGGGAGAGAGGGATCAAGAGATTGAATGAGTTCAATGAGACAAACAAAAATCAGAGATCCTGCACCTGCATTGGACTAGATGACCCCAGAGGGCTGTGCAAGCTGCAGCTTTAAAGGCATTTGTATGCTATGGAGATTCATTTGTCCAGTAACAGGGAGTTTCATAGCATCTCACAAGTGCAGCCTTTATAAATGGCCCACAGTCAACACATGAAATCAGACATTTAACTAAAATACACTAACAAGTCCAACTATTTCTTAAAAACAAAAAAGCTCTTTTATGGAAAATTTCAGATGTATACAAAGCAATAAAAATAGAATGTGAATCCTCTTATAGACCCATCACCCAGCTTCAATATTATCACCATTCTGAAAAGACCATTCCTTTAATAAACATATTCTTTTTAATTCAAAAACAATTTATTTGTGAATAATTTGAAATAAGAATAAAATATATAGAATAATATAGAATAATGTAATATAAATGGAATAACTTCAAGTAAGCATAAGAAGTGTGAAGAATATGCAGAGACCTTTTATCCAGGTTCACTTATCAATATTTTATTCCATTTCCTTTGGCTCGTGTGCTCTCATTCTTCTCCTCTTCTCTTTTTCTGAACCATTTGAAGATAGTTCATATCTATAATGGCCATTTACCCCAAAATATTTCGCTGTGTATTTCCCAAGAATAAAGATATGCTCTTTTATAATCATAACATAGTTATAAATTTCATAGTTTATATTGATATAATTTTATTATATTTCAAACATATCAGTTGACCCAGTCATGTCTTTTATAGCATTTTCATCCTCTATTATAAGACTGAGTCTAGAGTTAGGTATTGCATTTAGTTGTCACTTCTCTTTGTCTCTTATAATATGAAACATTTCCACAGCCTTTCTTTGTTTCTTACGATGTTGACAATTTAAAAAATGACAGTTCTCCTCCATACCCATATATTTTAATAGAATGTTCTTCATCTGGACTTTAAAAATATGTTTTCTCATGATTACATTCAGGTTATGCATTGTTGGCCAGAACACTGTATAGGTAATAGCATGTCCCAGGTATCATGTTTGGAGGCAGAACACCTGTCTGACCCTAATTGGGGGTGTTCCTTTTGATCACTTAGTCAAGGTATTGTCTGACTTCTCCATTGCAGAATCAATATTTTTTCTCTTGCAACATATAAGCAACCTGTGGCAAGACACTTAAAGAGCACACACAGATTCTGCTCTTCACCAAGTTTTCCTCCTAGATTTTAGCATCTATTCATAAATCTGGCCTGATCCAATATTTATTATGATAATTGCAAAGTGCTGATTTTCTAACCCAGTACTCCTTCCACATTTATTAGATAGTACATAGCATTCTGCTGTAAGCAAGAGCCTTCTTCCCCCATATATTTATTTATCTATTTATTATCAATATGGAATAATAAATTTTACCCCAAAATGTCTTCTAATAGATTACTATGGTTAATTATTTTGGTGCTGAAGTTGTCCCATATTTGGCTAGTGGGAGCATCTTTAAGCTGGCTTCTCTGTTCTTGGACATGTCCCCATCAATTGTTTGAGCACTTATTTTATAGTATAACAGGATGTTCCAGTCTCATCGTGTACCTATGCATCCCAGCCCTGCAGTCAGCCATTGCTCTGAACATCCCTGGTTCCTTATAGTAGGGAATGGTAGCAGATATCTAGTTCTAGGCACTAGGTGTATTCAGTGCCACTGGAGTGTGGCATTTGGCCTTTTCAGTGCACAGATTTAGGAAATACGTGCATTTCAAATATCTGAAAATAAATACATTTATTATATAATATACATTATATTTATTGTATACATGCACTTATATACATACCTGTATATATTTAAACATGTGCACATATATATGGATATGCACATACATATACATATCTTTGAAATTATGAATGCATATCAATATCCTCAATTTCCAAACCATCCCTACAGGGTTCATTCTTGTATTTCCCCATTTAATGTTTTTTTTTTTGTTTTTTTTTCTTCAGCTTTTTTTTTCTTACTTTCAGCTGTACAAAACAACGTGTACCTACCTTCTTCATGATTGAGAAACCTGTCCCCAAATTTATTCATGAACTCAGTCTAAAATTGTTTAGAATGGCTATACGTATCCATTAAAAAAAATCCAAGACTTATTAATTTTTATCTATATTAAATTTATGGAGGTGACATTGGTTAGTAAAATTTTATAAATATCAACTGTACATTTCTATAATACGTCATCTATATATTACATTATATGTCCATCCAGAGTCAGTTCTCCCTCCATCACCATATATTTGACCCCCCTTACTCTCTTCAGCTACCTCCCTTCCCCCGTTTCCCTCTGGTAATTCTGGTAACCACTAAACTGTTTGTGTCTATGAGTTTTTGTTTCTTTTTTTGTTTGTTTGTTTTGTTCATTTGTTGTTTTCAGTTTTATATCACACATAGGAGTGACGTCATATGTTCTCCACTTTTTCTGTCTGACTTATTTTGCTTAGCATGATAATCTCAAAATTCATCCATGTTGTCACAAATGGTAGTATTTCATCTTTTCTTATGGCTGAGTAATACTACATTATATATGTAATTGTATATATGTGTATATATATATATATATATGATATATAAGAAAATGTGATCTATATATATATGTATATATAGATCACATTTTCTTTATCCAATAATTTATTGAAGGACATGTTGGTTATTTCCATGTCTTGGCCACAGTTAATAAAGCTGCAATGAACATAGGGATACATACATCTTTACAGATAAATGTTTTCAGATTTTTTGGGTAGATACCCAGAAGAGGGATTGCTGGGTCATACAGTAATTCTATTCTTAATTTTTTGAAGAGACTGCATACTGTTTTCCATAGTGACCGTACCAATTTACATTCCCACCAGCAGTATATGAGTATTCCTTTTTCTCCATAGCCTCTCCAATACTTATTATTCCTTGTCTTATTGATATTAGCCCTTATAACATGTGTGAGGTGATACTCATTGTGGTTTTGATTTGCATTTCCCTAATAGCTAGTGAAATTGAGCATTTTATTTTTCATATGTCTGTTGGCCATTTGTATGTCTTCTTGGGAGAAGAGTCTGTTCAAGTTCTCTGCCCATTTTTAATTGGATTATTTGTTTGTTTTGCTGTTGAGTTGTATGAGTTCTTTATATATTTTGGACATGAGCCCCTTGTCAGAGGTGATACTTGCAAATATATTCTCCCATTTGGTTGGTTGCCTCTTTATTTTGTTGATGGTTTCTTTTGCTGTGCAGAAGCTTTTTACTTTGACATAGTACCATTCATTTATTTTTGCTTTTACTTCCCTTGCCTTTGAGGTCAAATTCATAAAATCCTCGTTAAGACCAGGATAAGTTTAGTATGTGTTTTCTTCTATGCATTTTATTGTTTCAGGTCTTATGTTTAGGTTTTTGATCGATTTTGAGTTAATTTTGGTACATGGCGACAGATAGCAGTCCAGTTTCATTCCTTTGGACGTGGCTTTCCAATATTCCCAGCAGCATTTATTGAAAAGGCTTTCTTTTCTCCATTATATGTTTTTGGCCCCTTTGTCAATAATTATCTGCCTATATATATGTGGATTTATTTCCGGGTTCTAAATTCTATTCCATTGGTTTGTGTGTTTGTTTTTGTGCCAATACCATACTCTTTTGATTATTGTTACTTTGTAGTATAATTTGAAGACAGGGAGTATGACACCTCCAGTTGTTTCTTTTTTCTTTTTCTTTGTTTGGGATTGCTTTGGCTATTAGGGGTCTTCTGTGATTCCATTCAAATCTGATGGGTTTTTTGTTGTTGTTGTTCTATTTCTTGAAAAAATGCCATTAGCATTTTGATGAGGATTGCATTAAGTCTGTATAATGCTTTGGGTAATATGGCCATTTTAACAATGTTGATTTTTCCAATCCATGAACACAAAAAATCTTCCCATTTCTTTGTCTTCTTCAATTTCTTTTAATAATGTCTTATAGTTTTCAGTGTATAGGTCCTTCACATCCTTTGTTAAGTTTATTTCTAGGTATTTTATTCTATTTGTTACAATTGCAAAAGGAATTCATTTTCTTTTTCTAAAATTTCATTGTTTGTATATAGGAATGCAATAGATTTTTTAAAACCAGCTCAGGATTTGTTTGCAATTTTTTCCCTCACCACACCCTACCCTGTTCTGCCCAAAATGAGGGTGTGTAGTCAGTTACTTGGATTAGTTCCTTCTTTCCATCTTTCCTTCCTCCCCTGCTCTCTCCTTTTCTCCTTTCCCCCCTCCCTTCTTTCTGTTTCACTTAAGAGCATTAATTTGAAATACAATTGAATTTTGTTGGCTCAGGTTGATATATCTATGTCGATATATATGGTTAAAGTCTTCAGAAAGTCAAAGTATATACAGAAAGGAGTATTTAGAGGTATTGCTTCCTTCCATATTCCCTCCAATCCTTCCCTAGCCCAACACAACAATATATATGAACAAAAATATACACAGTAAACACAGTGATATGATTGCCGATAGGGAAATAAGTAGGGAATAGAGTTAGAGGTGAATTGATGGATCAGGCCATTGATCAAGATTGGGGTCTTTCCCATGGATCAGTAATGACAATGTAACATGAACTGAGGGACGTGACTGACTGTACCATCATGTACTTAAGGTTAAACAAAAATTCCCGGAGCCCCACAGACTTCCAGCAGCATCTCCCAATGTGTGTTCTGCAGAACACTAGTCTCATGAGATATACAGTAGGGGAAAGATGTCCCTGGTCAAATAAGAATAGGTACTATTACACATTTGATTCCTTCCTTGGAAGACTTTCTGTTAAGAAACGAAGTATTTTTCTATGAGTTTGACTTAAAAAAAAAATCTCATAGAAACAGAGAGTAGAAACATACTTACCAGGGGCTACAGGGTGGGGGAAATAGGTAGAGGTTAGTAAAAGTGTATAAGCTTTCAGCTATAAGATAAATAAGTTCTGAAGATCTAAGGTAAAACATGGTGACTATAGTTTGTAACACTGTATTTGTATAATTGAAATTTGCTAAGACAACTTAAACATTCCTACCACTCCCCCAAAATATAAATGTATGAAGTGATGTTTGTGTTAATTAATTAGGTGAGAGGAATCCTTTCACAATGTATACATATGTCAAATCACCACGATATACACTTCAAAGATCTTTAATTTTATGTGTTAATTATACCTCAATAAAGCTGGGGAAAAAAAGAAACTATGTTATGTTCCTTATTTGACATGGATATCTTTGCATGAATATTTACTGATCTTTTAGAACTAGTCTTTAGAGGGATAATTTTGGGTCTGTTCACTCAATAAACATTTATTGAACACTTACTTTGTGCTGGATGCTGATTTTGTTGCTGTAGATGGACAACCAACAAAAGAAATGAAGTACCTGTCCTTGTGGAATTTATATTTTAGGAGGGTTTGTAGAGGTGGTGGAGGCAGACAGAAATGTTATAACCAGTAGTGACATCCGATATCCAGTATTGTATCCACTCAGGGAAGATGAAGAAAGCCTGTTTCCTTTCCTCCTTTGGGAAGACTTCAAAATGACTTCAAAATGCTGACTGGAACAGAAAGGAAATGGAGGAGTAAATGTGTCAACCAACCTGGATGTGAAGCATCAGGTCAAGAGGGAACATATTGAGGGCTTCATCCTTCTACTTCATCAGCATACATCTGAGCTCAAGCCAAGAATTAAGAGTGTAAAATTAAAAAATCAAGGGAAAAATTTCTTGAGGTTTTAATCTCATTCCCATTTTGCTAAAATATTTATGAGCCCTCCTTTAATTAATTAGAATAAACTATGTAACACTGCAGGAAACAAATTGAAAATGTAATAAAGTAACTTCACTTCTAATTTCTTTTGAAGAAATAAGCTAATTATATTTAATTCTATAATTATAACTTTAATTAAAATGTAATGCAAAATATTCCATAAAGTGAAAACAGTGCTGAGTAATAAAATGGGAACTTAAAGACAATTTGCTGGTTAGATGAAAATTTATAATTTAAAATGAAACCTTTAGTGTACCATTTCCCCAAAATTTCATCCTTTCAGTATAAATTTATTTAACAACCTTCCTAGAAAGACTTATTAATGTTTATTTACTGTTTTAAACCTATTTCTGTTTGCTGTGTGCTGAAAATCTCTTTTGCATTTGTCTTAGTCACCTTCCTTTTCAGAGTTGGGTTAAAGAGGCACTTCTACTTCCCCTCGCATATCATAATTTGCAGCACATCCCTTTTGAGTTGGAACATGGCTTGAAACGTACAGTGACTTAAAACTTGATAGTGCAGATGTTTTTAGAAGTATGTTCCCATATCAGTCTCCATCACCTGGTTGGCATGGAGATGATATGATTGCTCCAGGCAGACATCCAGGTAGAAGGAAATTTAGGTCCTATAAAATGAAATTAGGAGGGTGATGAAATGACCTTCTGGTGATATTTTTAATAATCATTTACTCTCAAATGCTTCCCAGAGGAATAGAATTGACTAATAGTTTGCCCATATATTTGACTTAAATTCCAAAGTCTGTTGGAATTTGGGGCCATTTGCTATGATGTTAAAATTATATCCATTTTTAAAGGGCTTTTAGACTGCTTTTTAATTTGAAACCTACTCTGCTTTTACCCAAATCACAGAAGTTTAGAAGGGAAATGCCTAGCTTGAAAAACTTGCACTCTTTCAACTCAACATCTCTTTATACTTTAGCATTCAATGAAGGATTCACTTGGTTTTATCTGAATCAATTTATAATAACTAAAAAAAATATTAAATGCATACTGTATAAAAATGTTTTCTGAGCAAAATATTATTCTGGGTAGTTACTGAAGATCAGATTTCTGAACCATCACTGTCCTCCCCCTCATGTTCAGATCCAGTAGTTATTTAGTTAGAGAAATGTACTAGCTGTTTGCAGGGTTCTAGAGTTGAGTAATATAGTCCTTAACTCAAAGAACTTACAATCCTAGTGGCTAATGTTGTTAATTGAGTGAGAGAGCATAAACAATCAGTAATTCTTTCTGCTTTCCATTGAGGCAGAACTTATCCTGCCCCTGCAGGAGTAGAGAAGGTGACTGACATAAGGAAGGAGTAAGTAGGGAGTAAGGAGGGAGAGGGAATTGTCAGTTCTTTGCAGGCGGAGAATGAAGGTCCTGTTGCCTACGGTTGGGCCTCAGTAAGTTGCAGGGTTACAAG
Source organism: Rhinolophus ferrumequinum (assembly GCF_004115265.2). Lineage (NCBI taxonomy): Eukaryota > Metazoa > Chordata > Mammalia > Chiroptera > Rhinolophidae > Rhinolophus > Rhinolophus ferrumequinum. Next base: position 61,520,294 of record NC_046300.1, read on the forward strand.
GTAATCAAGACAAGATGTTGGTTGGAGGCTGCTAGGGCACAAGGCAATGATGCATTCAGAATCAATTTCTCACCTGGTGTTTTGCTTTAGGACCCACAACCTTCAACCTTGAGTGCTCATTCCTAGAGCACTTGAAAACATTCCAAGAACATTCTGGGAACACTCACTTAGCTTCTCAAACCTCCTGAACTTTCTGGAATAGATTGGTGGCTTCAGGCAGGGATTTTATGTGCTTCATCTTGGTCTCCTTCACTGGGGTCTCCATATACTGGGTGCACAATATTTACTGCCTGTTTAATTATAATCAACAAAATTATTTGGAAAGGTTTTCCTCATTCTATTTCTTTCAAGAAGTAAGGTTGGTCAATTGTGTCAAATGCTATGAATAACTCGAGCAAGATAATGATTGAAAATCCTTTGGATTTAGCAAAGTGAGGTCATTAGAGATTTTGGCATGAGCAGATTTCATCTTGTAGTACAGACATGAACTTGATTGGAAGAGAATTAAGAAAGATTGTGAGAAAAGGAATTAGACTCTTTTTGAAGAGAAAATATGGGAAATAACTTAGAGGTCAGGGGCAGTTGTGTGGTCAAGAAGGGGTAGATTGTTTCCTAAGAGTCTCCAGAACTTTAAGGTGCAAATGTGCATTGAAAGCATTGGGAGGATTTGTTTAAATTTCTTGGCCGGACCCCATCAAAATTTCAAAGGTGAGTCAGAATCACTTGAGGGGTGGAGGATGGTGCTTGCTAAAACAGGACAGCGAGGCCCATCTCTAGAGTATCTGATTCAGTGGGACAAGAGGGTTGGGGGCAAGAATTTGTTTTTCTTTCTTTTTTCCACTTTTCAGCTTTTATTTTTTTTTAATTAAAGTTTATTGGGGTGACAATGGTTAGTAAAATTACATAGGTTTCAGGTATACAATTCTGTAATACATCATCTGTACATCACATTGTGTGTTCATCACCCAGAGTCAGTTCTCCTTCCATCACCATATATTTGACCTGTTTACCCTCATCTACTACTATACAATCAAGTAATCCCTCTTTTGGGTATCTACCCCAAAATATCTGAAAATATTTATCTGTAAAGCTATATGTGCTCCAGTGTTCATTGCAGCTTTATTTGCGGTAGCCAAGACATGGCAACAGCCCATGTCCTTCGATAGATGATTGGATAAAGAAGATGTGGTATATGTATGCAATGGAATTTGCATTTCTATCATGATCTCAGGTGATGCAGATGCTGTTGGTCCAGAGCCACATTTTGACTCTCACTGCTTATTGGTTCCTTGGCTGACCCTTCTGTCTAAAGTGACACTCCATTCTCCGATCCCTCCCTGTCACTCTCTTACTATGTGAATTTGCCTTATTTATTGTTTTTTTTTTTTATTTAAATTCCTATTGGCATAGATAGTCCTTTTAGGAAAGGAGATCTATCTGCCTTGTTTACTATTGTTCCTCTTGTTTGTTATACAGTACTTGGCATACATTTGAAACTAAAAAAGAAAAAAGAGGGCGGAATAAATTAATATAAATGAAGAAGTGAATGAATGAGTGAAAAATTTTAACAATGATAAACATTGTTTTGTGCAAAGCTTTGGAATGTTTAATCTTTTTTTGGAACTGTTTGTGAAAAAAAAAAGTTATGTTTTTAAAAGTAAAAGCCCGAGTGGGGGATGTCAACAGAAGTAGAAGCATGTTATTTATAATTTGAAGGTAAAGAGTAAGAGAATTGTTTAAAAGACAGCAATTATTTTTATTGATAAATCTTATGGAACTGGTTGATACTTTATGTGTATTTATGGCTTTGATAAATATAAAAACTAACAAAAATTAAATCAAATTGTGAAATAAATGGGCTTGTTCAGTCTTTTGAGGGGAAGTCTTAATAGGATGTTTCCATGGAAGTCACTATCTAAACAAAATAACCATTTATTTTTCATTTTCAGTGTATATCAAAAAGAATCAAACCTTATGGATTACATATTTTGAAGTAAGGTGTATTCAAGGACAGGATGGTTGTATCTTCTTGATGAATTGCCTTGTTTATAATTATTGACATTATATATTGCTAAGAAAACTTTTGGTGTTAAAGTCTAAAAAAAGTTATATTTTGCTAAATGACAAGTCAAAATGAGTTAGTTAAATTTCAACCTCTAAGATGCCCTGAGGGACCTGAGCTTGTTATTTAAATTTCAAAATTCATGGTAACCAGACCAGGGATCCCTAATGTGGCTATTATGTGGTGTTTCAAATATGATCATACAACTTTTAAAGAAAATACCTCTTGGAAAGCAATGGATTGTTTTGTCATTCACAATTTATATTACAGGTAGGTTTCCAACTGTCACCATTTTAGAAACCTTCCTAGTGAAGAGAAAACAGTAAAATCACGCTTTGGTCTTCAATGCACTAATTAGCCTACCAGCTAACACATTTGTAGCAGGCTTCATATAACAACACATCCAGGTTTTATACGAGGACTATTGAAGGCCCATTCTATTGGAAGAATTTATGTGTCAATTCTAGTCTCTTAAAACAAAACAAAACAGAGCAGCCAGGTTCCTATTAAAGTTTTTTTTTCAAGAGTGTTAAATGAAAACATCTCTGCTTGATATTCATCATTTGGCAATGATCGTTTCATCGCTCAGACAACATGAATAAAATATATTACTCTTAGTCATTAGCAACTCAGTCAGGGAAAAGAGAAAAATTGGACATTTACGAACATTTTACTTTTCTGTCATTTTAAACTAAATGACACTCTTAAATGATGACTAGTCAAACCTACAGAATCTATTAGTAACTTGAAAATAAGTGTGAAGGGATGCCAAAACCCAAAGAAATCTTAAACTTGCATTTATCAGGCTTGTCACATCATTGCCACTGGTAATAAAAGCATTTTTGTTTTATGTTGCAATATCTACAGAGAATAATATATATATATTTTTGCACCAGAGTAAAAAGTGATATTGCAACATCCATCACACTCTTTGATATAAAATAGCCTGAAAAAGGTTGAAAATTGACGTTCATTATTTTAAAGCTAATTTAAAAGCCTGGTGCATTTATAGAAGTTTTCCTGGCTGCTTTTTATAAAGTTCTGTGTTCAATTTTCAGAAGCATTTCCTTACATGAATTCCCTGGATTTGTTAGATTTCCAGGAGTAAATGCTCAGGTTTTAATGGCAGTGGTAGGACCTGACCAATTTATCGGTGCATTTATGTTCTTATAATCACGCAGCTGCTGGTTCTGTTGCATCGCAATGACCAAAGGAACAAGGAATTACCATTTTTCAAGTTCTATAAGATTTAATCAAGGTTCAAACTTTTAGTCTCCTGTTTTTTTTGTGTTTTTTTTTCTCCCTCAAGGTCTCTAAAGCACTGATCCAGTGAAAGAAAACTCAATCTAGAAGGTGAAAAAGAAACCAAGACTCAAAGCACAGCTGAAATGGACAGCCACATTTATATGTGCATTGAGTTTTTTATTGGTAATTAATAGAGTTTATTAAGGGAAATTTTCATATGACCCATGTATTGGGCAGCTGGAAGACAAAATGAATGCCTGTGCCACTAGACAGGCAGAAAAATTATATAAAGGAGGAAATAGTAACCAGTACTAGTACCTAAATATTACCAGGAAGTACTTTTAATTTAATTTAATTTTATTGTTAGTTTCAGGTGTACAGAACAACATATGATTAGATATTCACACCCCTCACAAAGTGATCACCCCAACAAGTCTACTACCCATCTGACACCGTGCATAGCTATTACAATATCATTGACTATATTCCCTCTGCTGTACTTTTTACATCCTGTGAATACACATATAATTACAGCTGACATTCAATATTATGCTATATTAGTTTTAGGTGTGTACTGCAGTGGTTGGGCATTTATATAATCTATGAAGTGATCTCAATAAGCCTCGTACCCAGCTGACACCTGACATAGTCTTTACAATATTATTGACTACATTCCCCATACTGTATTTCACATCTTTGTGTCTACTTTGTGACTACCAATTTGTACTGTGTAATCCTTTCGTTTTCTCACCCATTCTGCAAGGCCCCTCTCATCTAACTACCATCAGCTTTTTCTCTGTATCTATGAGTCTATTTCCATTCTCTTCCTTGGATTCCATATATAAGTGACATCATATGGTATTTGTCTTTCTCACTCTGACTTATTTCACTTATCATAATATCCTCTAGGTCCATCCATGTTGTTGCAAATGGTAAGATTTCATTCTTTTTATGGCAGAGTAATACTCCATTTTATGAATGTAACACAATTTCTTTATCCAGTCTTCTACTGATGGGCATTTTGGTTGTTTCCATATCTTGGCTGTTGTGAATAGCACTGCAATAAACATAGGAGTACATATATTTTTTTGAATTAGTGTTTTGAATTTCTTTGGATAAATACCCAGGAGTGGAATTGCTAAGTCATAATAAGGTAGTTCTACTTTTAAATTTTTGAGGAATCTCCATACTGTTTTCCATAGTGTCTGCACCAATCTGCAATCCCATCAACAGTGCATGAATATTCCCTTTTGTCCACATCCTTGCCAATACTTGTTGTTTCTTGATTTATTGATGATAGCTGTTCTGAGAGGGGTGAGGTGACATCTCATTGTGGTTTTTATAGGTTAATGGAACAGAATAGAGAGCCCAGAAATGAATGCATGCCTATATGGTCATTTAGTCCATGACAAAGGAATCAAGGTTTTTATTTGCACTTCTCTGATATTAGTGACATTGAGTATTTTATCATATGTCTGTTGGCCATCTGTACGTCCTTTTTGGAGAAATGTCTATTCAGGTCCCCTGCCCATTTTTTAAACTGGATTATTTGGGGTTTTTATTTTTTGGTGTTGAGTTGTATCAGTTTTTTACAAAATTTGGATATTAACCCCTTATAAGATGTATCATTGACAAATATCTTTTCCCATTTAGTAGAGTATTTTTTTGTTTTGTGGATGGTTTCCTTTCCTGTGAAAACACTTTTTAGTTTGATGTAGTCCCATTTGTTTATTTTTTTTTTTTGCTTCTCTTGCCTGAGGAGACATAATGGTAAAAATATTACTAAGGGTATAATGTCTGTGAGTTTACTTCCTATATTTTCTTCTAGGAGTTTTACAATTTCAGGTCTTACATTTAAGTCTTTAATCCATTTTGAGTTTATTCTTGTATATATCATAAGGAGGTGGACTAGTTTCATTTTTTTTGCACGTATCTGTTCAGTTTTCCCAGCACCATTTACTAAATAGACTGTCTTTACCCCAATGTAAATTCTTGATTCCTTTGTCATGGACTAAATGACCATATAGGCACGCATTCATTTCTGGGCTCTCTATTCTGTTCCATTAATTTATGTGACTGTTTTTATGCCAATACCATGCTGTTTTGATTGCTATAGACTTGTAGTATGACTTGATATCAGGTAGCGTGATTCCTCCAGCTCTGTTCTTCTTTCTCAGTATTGCCATGGCTATTCGGGGTCTTTTATAGTTCCATATACATTTTAGGATTATTTGTTCTAGTTCTGTGAAAAATTCCATTGTTGTTTTGATAGGGATTGCACTGAGTCTATATGTTGCTTTGGGAAGTATGGGCATTTTAAATATATTAATTCTTTCTATCCATGAGCATGGTATATGTTTCCATTTATTTGTATCTTCTTTAATTTCTCTCTTCAATGACTTATAATTTTATGAGTACAGGTCTTTTACTTCTTTGGTTAAATTTTTCCTGAGTATTTTATTTTTTTGGATGCAATTGTAAATGGGATTGTTTTCTTAATTTCTCTTTCTGATAGTTCATTATTGGTGTATAAAAATTAAACTAATTTCTGAATGTTAATTTTGTATCCTGCTACTTTACTAAATTCATTGATCAGTTCTAATAGTTTTTTGGTGGAATCTTTGGGGTTCTGTCTATATAAGCTGTGATCAAAGATTACGGTGAATGCTACTCCCAAGTGCCATCCAATGGAAAGGCAGGGATCTTCAATATGGGAAGTGGCATGTCGAACCTTAGTAACAGTGTGTGGCAAATTTCAGGTTCTTTTTTGGTTCCATATACATTTTAGGACTATTTGTTCTAGTTCTGTGAAAAATTCCATTGGTATTTTGATAGGGATTGCATTGAGTCTATATATTCTTTGGGGAGCATGGACATTTTTACTATATTAATTCTTCCTATCCATGAGCATGGTGTATGTTTCCATAAATTTGTATCTTCTTTAATTTGTTTAGTGCAGTTAGTCCGGTGTGTGCTACAGTTGAGAAAAGGTGTGTTTTAACATGTGCTGTAAATCATTCTCCATCATGACAATGCTCTGTGTCACCCATCTCTTCTAGTATACGACAATTTCTGTCAAATAAAAAAATTATGGTATGTCCTCATCCACCTTATTCACCAGATCTGTCACCCTGAGACTTCTGGCTCTTCCCCAAAGTCAAAATGACCATGAAAGGTAAACGTTTTGAATCAGTTCAGGACATCAAGGCAGCCAAGACAGTGCAACTAAAGACACTCACAAAAAAAGGACTTCCAGAGCTGCTTCAGAAAGTGGCAGGAATGATGGGATAAGTGTGTGCAAAGCGAGGGGGAGTATTTTGAGGGTGATTAATGGCAATGTGTCTTTCACTGTAATAATTTTTTTTTTAATTTAAACATTCACTGTATTTCTTGATCACACTTCGCATAGTATCAATGTCACCTGCAAATAATGACAACTTTACTTTCTCCTTTCCAATTTGGGTGACTTTTATTTCTTTTTCTTGTCTGGTTGCTGTGTGTAGGACTTCTGGTCTATGTTGAGTACATTTGATATAATTGGGCATCCTTGTCTTGTTCCTGATTTTAAGGTGAATTCTTTAACTTTACCCCATTAAGTATGGTATTAGCTACAAGGTATGACAATTAAGTTTGCGAACTTGTTGCAACAATGTTGCTAACCTTTTTTGATATCAAAGGGATTATTCATTATGAATTTGTATTAACTGGACCAACACTTAACCAAGTTTACCATTTGGAAGTGCTGGAAAGACTGTGTGAAAAAGTTAGACGACCTGAACTTTTTCCCAACAATTCATGGCTCTTCCATCATGACAATGCACCAGCTCACCTGGCACTGTCTGTGAGGGAGTTTTTAGCCAGTAAACAAATAACTGTATTGGAACACCCTCACTACTCACCTGACGTGGCCCCAATGACTTCTTTCTTTACCCTAAGATAAAGGAAATATTGAAAGGAAGACATTTTGATGACATTCAGGACATCAAAGTTAATACAATGACAGCTCTGATGACCATCCCAGAGAAAGAGTTCCAAAATTGATTTGAAAGGTGGACTAGGTGCTGGCATTGGTGCATAGCTTCCCAAAGGGAGTACTTCGAAGGTGATTGAAGTGCTGTTCAACAATGAGGTACGTAGCAGGATAAGTTCATGAACTCAATTGTCATACCTTGTAAATGGCCTTTATTATACTGAGATATATTCCCTCTATTTCCACTTTGCCAAAAGTTTTTATCATAAATGGATGCTGGATTTTGACAATTACTTTTTCTTCATCTCTTGATATGCCCATATGATTTTTATTTTTCATTTTGCTTATGTGGTGTATCACATTAATTGATTTGCAGATATTGAACCAACCTTACATAACAGGTATGAATCCCACTTTCGTGATGTATGATCTTTTTAATGTATTGCTGAATTAGGTTTGCTATTTTGTTGAGGATTTTTGCATGTAACTTCGTTAGGGATATTGGCCTAGAGTTTTCTTTTTTGTCACATCTTTTTCTGGTTTTGGAATCTGGGTAATGGTGGTCTCGTAAAATGAGCTTAGGAGCCTTCCCTCCTGGATTTTTTTTTTTTTTTTAATAGTTTGAGGAAAATAGGTGTTAATTCTTTTTTGAATGTTTGGTAAAATTCACCTGTGAAGCTATCTGATCTAGGACTTTTGTTTGTTGGCAGATTTCGTTACTGATTCAATTCTGTTGGGAGGAATCAATCTGTTTAGATTTTCTGTTTCTTCTTGATTCAGCCTTGGAAGATTGTATGATTCTAGGAATTTATCGATTTCTTCCAGATTGTCTAATTTGTTGTCTTATATTTGTCCATAGTTGTTTCCTTAAATTTTTTTTTTTTGTATTTCTGTAGGCTCAGTTGTCACTTCTCCTCTTTCATTTCTGATTTAATTTATTTGTGTCCTCTCTTTTTTTTCTTGATGAGTCTCTTTAATGGTGTATCAATTTTGTTTATCTTTTCAGAAAACCAGCTCTTATTTTCATTGATTTTTGTATTGTTCTTTTGCTCTCTATTTTGTTTATTTTCTCTCTGATCTTTATTATTTCCTTCCTAGTACTCACTTTCAGCTTATTTTGCTGTTCTTTTTCTAGTTCCCTTAAGTGTAAAGATAGACTGTTGATTTGAGATTTTTCTTGATTTTGTAGGTAAGCTGGCATTGCTATGAATTTCCCTTTTAGAACTGCTTTCACTCTGTCCCATAGATTTTGGGTTGTTGTAGTTTCATTTTCTTTTGTCTCAAGGTATCTTTTGATTCATTTCTTGATCTCGTTGTTGACCCATTCATTATTTAGTAGCATGTTATTTAGTCTCCATATGTTTGTATGTTTTTCAGTATTTTTCTTGTAATTAATTTCTAGTTTCATACCACTGTGGTCAGAGAAGACACTTCATATGATTTCAATCTTCTTAAATTTGTTAAGGCTTGTTTTGTGGCCTAACATGTGGCTATCTTGGAAAATGTTCCATGTAAACTTGAAAAGAATGTATATTCTGCTGCTTTGGGATGAAGTGCTCTAAAAATATCAATTAAATCTTTCTAGTCTAGTATGTCATTTAAGGCCATTGTTTCCGTATTGAAATTCCATCTGGAGGGTCTGTCCATTAGTGTCAGTGGCATGTTAAAGTCCTCCACTATGATTGTGTTACTGTTGGTCTCTGCCTTTATGTTTGTCAATATTTGTTTTTTATGTTTAAGTGCTCTTATGTTGTGTGCATACATGTTTACTTGAGTTATGTCCTTTTGTTGGATTGATTTTTTTTATGATTATGGAATGTTTTTTTGGGGATCTTATTATAGCTTTCATTTTAAAGTCTATTTTGTCCAATATAATATTGTTACCTCAGCTTTTTTCCATTTATGTAAAATATCTTTCTCTAATCCCTTACTTTCAGTCCATGTGTGTCTTTCAGTCTGAGGTGGGTCTCTTATAGACAACACATGCATGGGTCTTGTTTTCTTGTCCATTCAGCTACCCTATGTCTTTTGATGGGGGAATTTAATCCATTTACATTTAAAGTGATTATTGATAGGTACATTGTTATTGCCATTTTAATACTCATATTTTTTATAGTCCTTAGTGTGCTTGTTTTCCTTTTTCTGCTTAAAGAAGTCCTTTTAACATTTCTTGTAATGCATTTAGCTATTTCTTATCTGGGAAGCTCTTTATCTGTCCTTCAATTTTAACTGATAGCTTGCTGGATAGAGTTGTCTTGGTTGTAGGTTTGTTTTTCATCACTTGTAATATTTCCTGCCATTCCCTTCTGGTCTGCAAAATTCCTATTGAGGAATCAGCTGATAGTCTTATGAGAGCTCTCTTGTGAATAACTAGTTCTCTTTCTCTTGCTGTTTTGGATTCTCTGTTTGTCTTTAACCTTTGCCATTTTAACTATGATCTGTCTTGGTGTGGGCCTGTTTGGACTCATCTTCTTTGGGACTCTCTGTGCTTCCCAGGCTTGCATGTCTTTTTCCTTCACCAGGTTAGGAAAGTTTTCAGTCACTATTTCTTCAAATAGGTTTTTGATTCCTTGCTCTTTCTCTTCTCTTTCTGGTATCCCTATGATGTGAATGTTGTTACACTTGATGTTGTCACACAGGTCCCTTAAACTATTTTCATAGTTTTTTATTCTTTTCCTTTTTGTTATTCTGATTGGGTGTATTCTGCTACCTTGTTTTCTAAATCGCTGATTTGATCCTCTGCTTCATTGAATCTGCTGGTGATTCCTTTTAGTGTATTCTTTATTTCAGTTATTGTATTCTTTATTTCTGACTGATTCATTTTTATGGTTCCTATGTCTCTCTTTATGCTTTCTGTCTCTTTATTGAAATTTTCACTAAGTTCCTTAAGTGTTCTTATAACCAGTGTTTTAAACTCTGTCGCTGATAAGTTGGTTGCATCCATTTCATGTAGTTATATTTCTGAAGGTTTCTTTTCTTCTCTTATCGGGGACATGTTCTTCTTTCGGTTTGTTTGTTTTGTTTTGTTTTGTTTTGTTTTGTTTTGTTTCCTCATTCTGGCAGCCACTCTGTGTTTGCTTCTGTGTATTAGGTAGATCACCTATGTATCTTAGTCTTTACTGGGTGGCCTTATGTAGTATGTGTCCTGTGTAATCTAATTGTGCAGTCTCCCTGATCTCCTGTTTATGTTTTCCAGGAGTGTCCTTTGAGTGTGTTGTGTGTGTTTTCTTGTTGTAGTTGATTGCTTTTGGTGCATCAGTGGGTGAGACTGACCCCCAGGCTGATTAACTGTGAGGATTGGCTACACATACAAGTGTATGAGCTGCTGACTCCTCAGACAAGTCTTCAACCTGTGGGCTCTTGTGCCTATTGAAACCCCACTTTGGGTGTGCTGCTTGTGGAGCTAACCAGGTAGTGTTCTGGTGTGGTTTGAAGCTGGCCTCTGGATGTATTGTTTCTGGCATCTTTTAGGAGGGACTCCCGAGTAGACCAATTTCAGCCTTGCTTGTGACTGTCCCGGGGCTACCTGGTAGGAGGCACAAAGCTATATCTTGTTTGCTGCTGCCTGTGCTGGACCCAGAGGCATGTGGGGGTGGCCTTGCTATGAACCAAGGCCAGCTGCCACCAATAGTGGGCCTGAGGCAGCTTAGAAAAAGGCCCAGGACCCCCTAGGCCTATTGCTACCCACCAGCTACCTGTAGGCCCAGCATTTGAAAGAGCGTCCTTAGGAGTTTGGGCTGGGCCCAATGTTGAGAGTGTTCTCAGCATTGAAGCACTAGCTGGGTGGGGTAGAGTTCAAGGGTGTCACGAGACATGATCTATAGTTTTTACAAAGTTAATGCAGATTCAGTTCTTACTCCAGTGTTTGGCTTGTGACCACATTGTGCAATGCCCTTAGAACACTCAGCCACACCACACCTCAGGCTCACAAATTCCTGAGAGTTGCCCCATAGTGGCTACAATACAGTTTTTCATTCACTGTCCACCACCAAAATCTCCCCAGGACATCATGGATTGTCAACTGCTATAAAAGGTGTCCATGGCTTGTGGGGCAGGGCCAGACACCCAGGTGCCCAGAGTGCCCCTAGCAATGCAGCTGTAGGTGGGCGGGGCTGGGTTCCAGGGAGCTATGGAGTGTGGTCAGTGGTTTCTATAAAGTCAGTGCAGTCTGGACTCCTGCACTGGTGCTGGGCATGTGGTTACCTCCCCCAAATGCCCTGAGAACACCACAGCCAGTCACCCCTGCCCGTCTTAAGCCTGCAGGTTCCCAAGAGCTGACCAAGAGATGCTGCGGTGCAGGTCTTGGGTTACCGCCCACAGCAAACATTTCCTGGGCCACTGCAGGCCATCCGTCTGCTTCAAACAGGCTTCTGGTGGGGCCAGCAGCCCATCAGTCAAGAGTTTCCCAGCTGATGTAGTACCAGCTGTATGGTGGGGTGGGGACCCAGGGCATCACCCATGGTGGTGTGTACATGTGGATTCCACTAAACCAATGTGATCCCAGACTTGGCCCTTTTGGGAGAGAGCTTAACACTGAAAAGATGGTGCCCTCCTGCAGGCCACACATGTGTCAGGCTCCACACAGGGACAACAATGGCTCCTGTCCCTCCAGCTCCTGTGCCAAAGCTGCACAACTCAGTCCTTCCCTACATATCTCTGGGCCTCCTGAACTGCCTGCCACCCCTCCACCAGAGACCAGTCAGCAAGTCTGTATGTCGGCTCTACAAAAGGTGTCTGGGTTTCCAGCCGCCTTCTACACCACTGGGAAAGGCAGACAAAGTCCTTGCTGATTTTTGCTATCGAATGTTGTTGGGAATTCATCTTCCCAGCACAGGACCTCTGGGCTAGGGAGCTGGGCATGGGGCTGGGACTCCTCCCTCTTCAGAGGGGACCTCTGTCACCAAGCTGTCCTGTCTGGTGTTCGAACACTATCTGTGGGATTTGGGTCAACCCATTTCATGTCTCCACCCCTTCTACCAGTCTCTAAGTGGCCTCTTTTTTATATCCTTAGTTATAGGGGTTCTGTCTTCAGATGATTCTTCAGGGTGATTGTTCTATAACTTATTTGTAATGCTGATGTGATCCGGGGATGCAGTAGGCATAGCATTTACCTAATCTGCTATTTGGTTTTCCTTTATTTTGTGGAGTTAGTGACCACTGAGTAATACTTATCAAAACCATTATTTTATCAGGGGTTACAAAGTGATGATATTCTAATACTATCATACTTTCTGCAATTATTAGCTGAAATACCTGTACAAAGGGAAATTTCCCTCATCAACTATTGGTTACCTGGCAATAGAGTTCATACAAGAAAGATGGAATACATCTTTGATTTTTTCCACCCTCATTTACTAGTTTTCAAGATAATGTTCTTTTCTGGGCAAAAATAACAACAATAAAAGAGGTGATGCAATCAAATTCTTGCTGGCAATATGGTGTCATTAAATTGTTCCTGGAGTCAATTATCAGTTATATTATACCAAAGTACTGTCAGTTTTTATTTTCCATTTTAATGAAAATAAAATACAATTTTAAGCTATTGCAGAGCCTTTAATATTGGGACTTAAATTTCTTCATTGTTTTAGGTGTCAGGCATACAAATATTTCCAGGAGTTTGGCATGTAACATATATGAGTGAAGTGGTTCAAGGAGAAGGTTCTGGCCAACTGGAGAGTGCAGACGGTCTCTGAGTGTGGCAGAAGTTATTCAGCCATGGCCACCACCCTGTAGGAAGTTGTGTGATGGGGAGGGGTAGCATAAAGAAACCTTCAGGAGAAGCTGGTAATCTGAATTTTCAGATGATGTCTCCTGACTTTTAAATGTTGTCAAATAATGTGAAAATTTAGTATATGTGCTGCCGAAGCGAGCACATATAATGTGAAAATTTAAACCCCACACCAGGTTAAAAAAAAGAAAAAGTGCAAACATATCTAGCTATGGCCTGCCAATGCAATATTTCCACTTGAAGTAATTTAACGCACTGTTTTCATTTCTATTGCCTTCTATATTTTTATTTTGGAAAACAAGAGGACATATCCCCCAGTCCTTATTCCCCAGTATCCTTCCCAATTTTAGATTGTGACAGTACTTTAGAAAGAGCTGACCTGGCCCAAATGCTTCACTTTCCTAAAGAACATGGGGGCTCACAGAGGAGAAATGTCTTGCATAAATCAACTGACTTTGTGGATCTAAACCTTGAATCCAGACTTGATGCCAATGCAGTGCACCTTCCATGGTACCACGTCCTTTTATTAGCAAAGCAATAGTCCAGCACGATCATCTCCTTGACCCACTAGAAACATCAACCTTCCCAGACCTTGGCCTTCCATCACTTGTCCTATCGCTTGAAAAAGGAAGGAAGAAGGGAAGTAACATTGACCAGAACCTGCAATGCTCTGAACGCTATCCTAGGTGCATTATATTTGTTACTTTAATAATTAGCCATCATACAAAAGCGCCAAGATGTGAATACTATTACCTTTCTGCCATTTGGTTTTCCTTTATTTTGTGGAGTTAGTGACCACTGAGATTAAAAAACTATCTCTGTTACAAAAGTATGAAGTAACAGACCCAGGTCTGTGTGACCTACAAGCCTGTGTTAATTCTGTAACCGCAAACTGCCTCTCATCTCCACACTCCCAATGACACTCAATGTCATTTTCTTCATTTCTGCAGCACCATAACCTAAGCCAGATGGCTTCGGTAGTAGTGCTGCTTTCCTAGAGGACAGCCAAGGACCACAAACAGCATGTTGTCCCTGAGGTTTCTCTCCCATCACCACTACTACTCTCTTTCCTCCTCTCCAAATTGCCTTTCTGGAACTCCTTTACTAGCCAGAACAGATACTTTGCCTGAGTTAGGGTCCTGGCAGATAAGACATTCAAATGGAGAAATTGAGTTGAGTGTTATAAGGGGATCGTTGTGTAGGTGTGGGCAGTGCTAAGGGAATCCAGAGGAGACAGTGAAACACCCCACGGATAGCTGTACAGGGAGCCGTTACTGCCGGCCAATGGCAGCCATGGCCTTGGAAGAACAGCCACTGCTGCTGCAGAGCCTAGCAGGGAAGGAGCTGGGGAATAAACCTGACAATGTCCCCGGCTTCCATTGAAAAACGACAGAGAAAGGCAGAGAGTGGAACTGGGGTAACAAAGAATTTCCAGATAGTGCCCCTGCTTTTCTACCAGCTGCTACCACCTAAGTAGACAGGAACCCTGTTCTGAAAGGCACCTCTGTTAGAAAAGATCAGAAGGCCTCCCTCCCATTCACAGCTTCACTTCTGTCTCCCTGGCTGGAGTCCCAGCCTACTTGCATCCAGGCACACCTTCAGCTCTGCACTGGCAGACATGAGAATCTCTACCATCTGGGTCAGGCAACTGGGGTTTTCAAGTTCATGCTAGAGTATCGTGAGTAGAAAAAGCTGTGTTCTTTCTAAGCACATCTGCACTGTTCACATCTATGTGTTCCTGCTTTTTGCAGAAGCTTGACCTGTGTTCTCAAGCCACTCTCTTGCTTTCTCTGGCCCTGCTTTTTTTCTTGAACCCCTAGGAATATTTCTCCCTTAGACCCCTCTGCTTCCAAGCCCGGAGTGCCAGCGAATCAAGTTATTTTCATTTTATGAATATGCATATAAAAAACCCAAGATATTTTCTGAGAGAAAGTGCAAATTTGATCTACAGGAAATGTGTTGCTATTTCTGCCACTGGGTAGAAGCACTGCTAAATTACACCAGAGGCAAGCTAGTTTTGTGCTCTCAGAAAGCATTTTGCCTTTTTCGGGAGCAGAACTACTTCTTAGGGTGCTGGCATTGTTTGCAAAGACGGCTTTTCACTTTCCAAACCAGCAGAAAAAGTTGAGTTTTTGTCCTCCTTTTAAATACTTAGAAAAGGTGATGTACAACCTTCTTCACACAGGTGCATAAGTTAAGTACTTGCTTCAGAACCTACTTTCTTTCCTAGCCCACATCAGAGCTGGCATTTCCTTGCTCCTGTGAAGTCCCCTCTTACACAGTCACAAAAATGCCACAATTTGATACATTTTGGGTTCCGCACAACCTCCCCCTGCCATCCCCGTTACACCTGTGCGAAGGACAACAACATGCACGTAAAAGACTATATAGTTTGATTTTCTCCACCGCACCCTGGTACAGACAGGAGCAAATGAAAGACAGACCAAGCAAATGGTGGGAGTGAGCCATGAAATCACTTGAAAAAGTAAGCTTATGCCAGTTGAATTTTCTGGCAGTTGACTAAAGTAGACCAACGTTAAGTCACTTATGTGGCTGTTATACTTGCCTCCCATTCCACTCCTGAGCAAGAGGACACCTTACTTAGGATTTTTCTTTGCCTCTCCCCTTTCTTAACACTGACGCTGTATACACAGCAGCTAAGAACCCGGGCTCTGGAGCCCGAGGGACAGATCTGGGTCTGTGCCTTGGTTCCGCCACTTGTTAGCGGTATGATTTCAGGGAAGCCCATAACCTCACGGAGTCTCAGATTCCTCACCTATAAAATCAGGAAGATAATCATCCCATTGCAGAGGAATTCTGTGGTTATTAAATGAACCAATGCAGGTGAGCATTTATCACCATCTCCGAAACACAGTAAGTGCTCAGTACGGGTCAGGTACTACTGGTATTTCCATCTAGCTCTGAAACCAGTGCCCATGGAAAGAGCTACCTGTAGACTTAACCTCCTTCCCCCCATATGAAATTTGTTTGAAATTTGATAGACAATTCCACTGAATTTCTGCTTTTAGTATCTTCTGCTTTAGTGATTTGATTTTTCATCCTTCACAGAATTCTGCAGGCCCTTCTGTATTGAATGCTATATTCTAAGATGCTCTTCCTTTGCCTTAAAGCTACACATGCACTGAAGTTTTAGCATTTCTGATTGATGGCTAGAGCCTCCTGGGCCTTTCTCCATCCAAAATGGCACAGCCCCTAGTCTGCTTTTGAGCATCAGTAGGTTTTACTTTTTCTAATTGTTGTTCCAGACCTAGCCCAATGTCACATTTGAAAAGCAATTGCCTCATTTTTAACCTTAAGTTGTGTGTGCCCCTTTCATCTCACATCTCACTGCTACCTTGTCTCAAACTACATTCTAATCATTTTTCTATGTGGTCTGATACAGTTTATACAGAAGCAGAATATAAATTCTCATCTTAATTGCTAAATGCAGTGCTTATTTTTTATTGAGATTGTTCAGCACATAATACTGAGTGGTGTGGGCTTTTTAAAATTTCTAGCTCATTGGCACACTGAAAATATCCTTTAAAAATCTATGTAACTTTACTAACAATTGTCACCCTAATAAACGTTAATTTAAAAAATATACATATATTAAATTTTTTTGTTAAAAAACTTAAAATTTAAAGTAAGTGTTTTCAAAAGAATGCTATCTTTATAAAATATACATATGGTATAAAGAGTAAGGATACAACGAACACCTGTGTACCCACTACTCAGTTTATGGGAGACCAGCCTGAGTGCTTTGAAATCCCCTTAAGGGCCCATCCTGAAATCATCTCTCTCTTTCAGTGGTAATAGTGTCTACCAAATTTAATTTATCTTTTGCATTTGCTTGCACTCCGATGTGTAAATGAATATATCACAATTTATTTTTACATTTTACTGTTGATGAATAGTTGAGTCTTTCTAGTGTCTTTAAAATTAAACTTTTGGTTTTGAGATAACTGTAGACTAGCATGAAGTTATAAGAAATAATAAACACAGTTTTCTGCAATCATATTTTGTAGAGCTCTAACTATCACCGCCAGGGTATTGACATTGATGTAGTAAAGATACAGAATGCTTCCACCAGACCATGGATAACCACACTCACTTCCCTCAGGCTGTACTTCACTGGAAGGAGACAATCAGTATTCTGTTCTCCATTTCTATAAATTTCTCTTTTCAAGAATGTCACATAAAGGTAACCATACCATATATAACCCTTGCGGACTGGCTTTTTTATTCTCAGCATAATTTTCTGAAAATTCAGCCGGCTTGTTGCATGTAACAATAGCTCACTTTTTTTCATATCACACGTTGTGGGTGCACTAGAGTTTTTCACCATTTACCTGTTGAAGACATCAGGTGATTATAGTTTTGGGCTATTACAAATAAAGCTGCTATAAACATTTGGGATCAGTTTTGGTGTGTACCTGAGTCTTCATTTCCATATGACAAATTCCCAGGATAGCAATTGCTGTGTCATATGGTAATTACATCTTCAGTTGTCTAAGTAACTGCTAATTGGTTTTCCAGAGTGGCTGTGCCATTTTACATTTATACCAGCAGTGTTTGAGTAGCCAGTTTCTCTTCATCCTTGCCAGATTTTGGTGTTACCATTTTGTTTTATTTTACCAGCTCTGATGCCTGTATAGTGGAATCATGTTCTGGTTTTGATTTGCATTTTCCTAATAGCTAATGATGTTGAACATCTTTTCATGTGCTTATTTACCATCTGTTTATCTTCTTTGATGAAATGTCTTTTCAAGTCTTTTGCTCCTGTTCTGTTTGGATTGTTTGCTTTTTTAATGTTGAGTTTTAAGAGTTCTTTAAATAAAATAAATAAAAGATAAATCGATAAACAAACAAATAAATAAATAAATAGGTTTTATTGTTCTACGTAAATCTGTTTTGAATTAATTTTTGTGTAAAGCGTGAGACTTAGGGTGGAAGCTTACATTTTTGCCTGTGCATGTCCAGTTATTTCCAGCATCATTTGTTGAGAAGGCTATTCTTTCTCCATTGAATTATTTTTGTACCTTTCTCAAAAATCAGTTGGGTTTATTTCTGGTGGTCTAGTTCTTTGTTTCCAATGCAGTCCATTTATCTTTGTGTCTTTCCCTTCTTTAATACCACACAGTGTTGACTACTGCATGCCTTAAAATCAGGTGGACTGATTCCTCCCACTATTCTTTCTCATAGTAGTTGTTTTAGCTGTTCTAGTTTCTTTGCATTTACATATAAATTTTAGAATAAACTTGTCTATAGCTACAAAAAAAATCTTCCTGGGATTTTGATCAGAGTTGTGTTAATCTGTTCCGGAGAATTGACATCTTTATTATGTTGAATTTTCCAATACTTAGGCATGATATGTCTGTCCATTTATTTAGATCTTTCAATTCTTTCATCAGCATTGAGTAGTTTTCAGCATATGAGTTCTGTATATGTTTTGTTTGAATTACACCTAAATTTTTCAGCTTTACTTTGAGCTATTGAAAATATTATCCTTTAAATTTTGGAGTCCACATGTTGATTTTTTCATGTTTATCTTTATTCTTCAATCTTGCTGAACTCAATTATTAGTTCTATGTGCTTTTCTTGTAGATTCCTTGGTATACTCTATACGACAGTTGCATTTTCTATAAATATGGCTAGTATTCCTTTCAGGTATTTACTTTTATTTGCCTTTCTTACCTAATTGTACTGGGTAGAACTTCCAGCACTCTGCTGAGTAAGAGTGGTGAGAGTGGACATCTATGCCTTGTTCCCGGTCTTAGGGGGAAAGCATTCAGTCTTTCACTATTAAGTATAATGTGAGCTGCAAGTGTTTTGCAGATCCTCTTTATCAAGTTGAGGAAATTCCTGTCTATTCCTATTTTTCTGAGAGTTTTTATAATGAGTGGCGTTGAATTTGTCAAATGATTTTTTTCTGCATTGATGGATATAATTGTGTGGTATTTCTTCTTTAGTCTGTTAAAGTTGTGGATTCCATCGATTGATTTTATAATATTGAATCAGCCTTGCATCCTAGAATGAATCCCACTTGGTCATTGTACATAATGCTTTTAGTACACTGCTGAATTCTGCTGGTAATATTTTGTTACATTTTCTGCAAATATGAGTATATTCATGGGGTTATTGGTCTTTGGCTGTTTTTTAAAATGTACTCTGTCTGGTTTTGTAACAGGTTTATATTAGTTTCATCAAAAGAATTGGGAAACATCCTTCCACACCTATATTGTCAAAGAGATTGCATAAAATTGGTGTTGATTGATTCTTCTTTATACATTCGGTAGAATTCTCCAGTGAAACTATTGGGGCCTTTAGATTTCTTTTTTGGAGAGAATATTAAAATTATGAATTAAATTCCTTAGTAGTTATATGACAGTTCAAATGATCTAATTTAAATTGGGTAAGTTGTGGTAGTTTGTACTTTTTGAGGAATTGACCCATTTCATCTAAATTGTCAAATTATGTAAGTAATTATGTAAGTTTATGGTATTTCCTTATGCTTTTGATGTCTCTAGTTTCTAGTGAAATCAATGGTTTCATTCAATTACTATTGGCAATTTGATCTTCTCTCTTTTTTTCTTATGTGTTGTTCAAGTTTTGTCAATTTTGTTGATTTAACAAATGCAGTTCTTTATTTCATTGATTTCCCAAATTTCCTTTTGGTTCTTCTTTATACCTTTGATTTCTTTGTTAAGACTTTTTATTTCTTTCCTGAAAAACTCTATTTTTTTCATTTGTTTCAAGCATATTCATAATTACTTGCTGAAGCCTTTTTTTTTTTTAATGATGAATGCTTTAAAATCTTTGTCAGATAATTCTAATATCTCTGACATATTGGTGCTGACATCTGTTATTTGCATTTTTTATTCAGTTTGAGATCTTCCTGGGTTTTGGTATGGTGAATAAATGAATTTTGTTTGAAACCAGGGCAGTATTGTACTATTTTATGAAACTGGGTCTTGTTTAAACATTAAACATTTAGCTTCCTTTCTCTGACACTACTCCAGCAGGGAAAGGAGGAGGCATGGCCTTGTTACAACCAGGGATCCCCGCTCAGCCTCTGTTGACATTGTGGGGTTGGGGGGTCCTCATTTGTGATAGGTGAGGGTGGAATATTTGGCTCCCCCTGTGGTGTCTCCTGACACTGCAGTGGGAATAGCTTTATTACTGCTGGGTGACAGTGAGCACCCAGCTTCTCCATTAGGCCTCCTCTGACACCACTTCAGTGCGAAGTGGAAAGGACCTCATTATTGCCGGGGGGTGGGGTATCTGCCCCCTCCTTATTTGGCATTCTGGGAGCTCATCCTGGCAGAGGTGTTGTGGTACCTCATTACAGCCTTGCAAGGGTAAAAGTCTAGGCTCACCATTTGACCTCTGATAGTGTACATGGAGTTGGAGCCACAGTTTTTTTTCTGTGGTGTTTGGTTGGAGAGAGAGGATATTGGCTTGTTAGGTTCCTGTCTTGTTAGATTTCTTCTTTTGTGGTCCTTTGGCTAGAGAGAGCAGGGTTTGGGGGGAAGGCATTTTTTTAAAATCTGTTTTATTGGCATTTTTTGATTGCTATATTCCTAGATCCAGGTGTGGCGCATATGAAACTAAATGAAAATCCAGGAAATTTGTCATTTTTAGGTCCCTTGGTCCCAGTCAGTTTGCCTTCTTTCCACTCTTCAGAGTCATATATATCTCCCCCATTTCCTCATAAGAATTGTAATTATACTTAGTGTGAGGAATACGAAAAACTACCTCTACTCTTTTCTTTTCTAGGAAGTTTAAGTAATTCAGCTCCCCGTCCCCCTGGCCTGTGCTATTCAGTACATTAGCCACTAACACATGGCATATTTCAATTGAAATAAAATGAATTTAAAAACATTTACATCGTTTGTAATAGTAGACACATTTCAAGTGTTCAATAGCCATACATGGCAAGTGACTATTGTATAGGGCAAACAGATTACAAAATATTTCTGTCATCACCCAACTTCTATAAGTCAACACTGGCTGAGAGGATACATTTAAGAACAGAGTTGCTGGCTTGAAGATTATGAGCTTCATAACCTTTATTAGGCAATGCTAAGATGTTTCCCAAAGTAGTCATATACATTTATACTTCCATTAGCAATAGATGAAAATTCCTATTGTTCTACAAATTCCCATTGTTAACACAAATTCCTATTTATATTAACAGTGCACAGTTTTGAGCTTTAAAAAAACGGCCATATTGATCAGAGTAAAAATGATAAGGTATCATTTTTTAAAGATTTCTATTAAAAATATAGCTAACATGCAATATTATGTTGTTTTAGAGGTACATAATAGTTATTGAACATTTATATAACTAAAGAAGTGATCACCATGATAAGTCCAGCAACCATCTGACACTGCACTATGTTATCACAATATTATTGACTATATTCCCTATGCTGTACGTTACATCCCCATGACTTATTTGTTTTATACCTGGAAATTTGGACATCTTACTACATTTCACCTTCCCTCCCTATTTAATTTTTTAATTACAGTTGACATTCAATATTATTTTATATTAATTTCAGGTGTACAGCATAGTGGTTATGTAATTTAAGAAGTGATCCCCCTGATTTGTCTAGTACCCACCTGGCACTGTACATAGTTATTATCAAATCATTGATTATATTCCCTATGCTTTACTTTACATTCCCCTGACTATTTTGTAACTACCAATGTGTACTTCTTATCCCTTTACATTTTTAACTCTGCCTCCCAACTGCCTCCCATCTATCACACCAACAAATCTTGTACCGATCTGACACCATACATAGTTATTACAATGTTATTTACTATATTTCCTGTGCTATACCCTACATCCCCATGACTACTTTGTAACAACCAATTTGTACTTCTCTTAATCTCTTCCCTTTTTTTCACACACATCCCCAACGCCCCTTCTATCTGGCAATCATCAACATGTTTTCTGTATCTATGAGCTTGTTTCTGTTTTGTATGTTAATTTTGTGCTTTAGATTCCACATATAAGCAGAATCACATTGCATCTGTCTTTCTCTGTCTGATATACTCCACTCAGCAAAACACTCTGCAGGTCCATCCATGCTGTTGCGGATAGCAAGAACCCAATGCCTTCCATGACCGTGCAATATCTCATTTTATATATGTACAAACTACTTATCCATTCTTTCATTGACAGACACCCAGGATGCCTCCACATCTTCGCCATTGTAAACAATTCTGCATTGAACATATGGATGCATAGTCCACTTAAAATAGCATTTTGGGTTTCTTTGGATAAATATCCTGAAGTGGGATTATTGGGGTTTCATGGTCTTTTCTTTTAGGCTTTGTTTTAAAGTCTATTTTGTGTGGTATAAGTATTGCTATCCTAGATTTTTCTGTGTTTTTTTTTTTTCCATTTTCATGAAATATCTTTTTCCATCCCTTTACTTTCCATCTTTGTGTGTCTTTCAATCTGAAGTGAGTCTCTTGTAGGCAGCATACATAAGAGTCTTGTATTCTTATCCAATCAGCCCTCCTATGTCTTTTGGTTGGAGCATTTACTCCATTTACATTGAAAGTAATTGTTGGGAATATGTAGTTATTGCTATTTTATTATTCATAATTTTGATTTTTTTTTGTTGTTGTTGTTCTGCTTAAAGAAGTCCCTCTAACATTCCTGGTAATACTGGTTTGGTGGTGATGAACTCCTTTAGCTTTTTCTTTTCTGGGAAGATCTTTATCTGTCCTTCGATTTTCAATGATAGCTCTGCTGGGTAGAGTAGTCTTGGTTGTAGGTCATTGCTTTTCGTCACGTTAAATATTCTGTGCCAGTCTTTTCTGGCCTGGAAAGCTTCTGTTGAGAAATCAGCTGACAGTCTTATGGGAGCTCCCTTATAAGTTACTAGGTGCGTTTCTCTTGCTGCTTTTAGGATTCTCTCTTTGTATTTAACTTTTGCCAATTTAAGTATAATGTGTCTTGATGTTGGCCTGTTTGGGTTCATCATGTTTGGGACTCTTGTAAGTCTATTTCCTGGCCTTGTATGTCTATTTCCTTCACCAGGTTAGGAAAGTTTTCAGTCATTATTTCTTCAAATAGATTCTCAATCCCTTGCTTTCTTTCGTCTTCTGGTTGCGTTATAATGTGAATGTTGTTATGCTTGATGTTGTCTCAGAGGTCGCTTAAACAAACCTCATTTTTTAAATTCTTTTTTCTTTCTGCTGTCCTGATTGGGTGTATTCTGCTATCTTGACTTCCAAATCGCTGATTCAATCCCCACTTCATGTTTCGTGTAGCTTGCTGGTGATTCTTGTCAGTGCATTCTTCATTTCATTTATTGTATTCTTCATTCCTGACTCTTTTTTGATGATTTCTATTTCCCTTTTTATGCTTGCTATCTTTTTATTGAAGTTCTCACTGAGTTCCTTAAGTATCCTTACAACCAGTGTTTTGAACTCTAATAGGTTGCTTGCCTCCATTGTGTTCAAGTCTTTTTCTAGTGTTTTCTCCTGATCATCATTTGGGACACACATTTCTTTGTTTCCTCATTCTGGCTGCCTCTCTGTGTTTGTTTTTATGTATTAGGTAGATCCCAGTCTTGGCCTGGAGACCTCATGTAGTAGGTGTCCTGTGAGGCCCTGTCATAGATTCCATGGTCACCTGATCTGGGAGCTCCAGGAGTGTCCCTTGTGTGTGTTGTGTGTGCCCTCCTGTTATAGTTGAACCTTAATTGTTATTGGCATGTCAGTGGGTAGGACTGTCCCTCAGGCTGATTGCTTGTGGTGTTTGGCCACATCCACAGCTAATGGGGTGCTGTGGGGGGGCCATACCCCATAGACAGGGGTTCACCCCAGCACGTTCTGGTGCCTGTTGGGACTGCTGTTTGTGTATACCACTTGTGAGGCTAATTGGGCAGTGTCCTGCTGCAGTCTGAGCCAACCTCCAAGTATGTTGGTTCTGGAGTTTCTTGGGATGGGCTCTGATGCAGACCCAGATTACCCACTGCCTGTGACTAGATCTGGGCTACGTGATAGGAGCTACAAAGCAATTTGCAGTTGTTTGCAGACTGTGCTAAATCTGGAGTTGTGTGGTAGAGTTGTATGGTGAACTGAGGGTGTCTGCCACCAGTACCAAGCCTGGCATAGCTTCTCATAAAACCAGGACACACCAAGGCCTACTGCTACCTGCTGACTTCCTTTAAGATCAGCCCTTGATAGAGCCCAAGGAGGTATGCATGTTGAGTGAAGCATGGTCTCAGGGAGTCACTAGAGTGGGAAGAATTGTGTTCACCAGGTTAATGTAGATTCTGGTTTGGTGCCAGTGCTGAGCCTGGAGCTATTCAGTGAAAGTCTCAGAGCACACCAAGGCCATTTCCACCCACCTGGAGCCCACAGACTCTGATAGTTTTCCAAGAACTAATGCAATGTAGGTGGGATTGGCTGCTTATGGAGAAAGTGCCTGAGGTGCTGGGGGAGTTGGGTGGGGCAGGGTCCCAGTGGTGCTCTCTAGACCAATTAGATTCAGATTTTGCTGAGTAGGACAGGGCTCAACACAGGAAAGATGCTGCTTGCCTGCCTGCCACAGGGGAGAAGGAACCCACCCAGGGAAAATGGTGACTGTCCTCCAGCCCTTGCCACAAAGCCACCCACCTCAGTCTGTCCCTTGTATGCCTCTGACATCCCCCATGACAGCCCCTCTGTCAGAGTCCAGGGTGAGTGCCAGAGAGTGAGAGAGTTTGTGCATGGGCCATTTAAGAAGACATCTGGGTTATCCCCAGTCTTCCATTTGACCCACATGGTCAAAATACCCACAGTTTTTCACAGCCAGGTTTTGTGGAGGCTCCTCTACTTGGCACCAGTACTCCAAGCTGCAGAGCCTGGTGTGGGGTTGGTATTCCTTTCTCCTTTGGGTGGAACCTCTGCAGCTGAGATATCCTTCCTGATTCTTAACCTCCACGTGGAGGTTTGGGGCAGTTCTGCATCTCTGCCCCTCCTACCAGTCTTGCTGTGGCTTATTTATATTTTTAGTTGTAAGACTTCTATTCAGCTAGATGTAATATGATTCTCCAGGTTGATGATTCTATAATTTGCAGTTTGTAGTTTTAATGTATTCACAAAAGGTAGCAGGCACAGTGTTTATCTACTCTTTTATCTTGGATCTCCAAAGATTCTTCCCATTTTTTCATTTACTAAAAAAAAATAGATATCTTTTTTTAATGAAAAATTGTTGGAATGGCAATAGTTAGTAAAATTACATGTGTTTCAAGTGTAGAATTCTGTAATACATCATCTATATATCACGTTATTATACACAGATGTCACAGAGTCAGTTCTTCTTCCATCACCATATATTTGACCCTCTTTACCCTCTTGTACTATCTCTCCTCCCCTCTTACCACTAAAGTATTTTCTGTGTCTATGAATCAAGAACCATATGACTTCACTGATATGGGGGATATAAAACTGCAAGCAGCAAAGGAACAAGACAAACAAAGAAACAAGAAAGGATATCTATTTATGTAGTTATTTCCATTATGAAAGAGGCTGTTCAAAGGTATTGCTCATTTTTCTATTGTGATGTTTATCTTTTTATTATTAATTTATAGGGGCTTTAAAATATGTATTGGATATTAATCTATTTTTTTCAATTAAGTGTACTGATAATGTCTTCTCTACTTTGTAGGTGTCATTTTTTTCTGTGAGTTCATTACAGTATAGGATGGGCTAAACTGGAGTAACAAATAAACCTTGAATCTTAGTGTAATAGCAAAGTCTGATATTAGTAGGGTGTTTCTCCATTATGATGCTGTGCTTTGAAAAACACATGGTTTTCAAAGTTACTGTGGTAAGGAAAGGAGAACTGGAGAACTATGTATAATATCTTTAAGTTCTAGGCCTGGAAGTGGCTTATGTCACCACTGTGTAAATTGCATCTAATCATGAGGCCCCAAATGAGGCTGGGAAGTGTAGTGAAGCAAATTGATATTTGGGAGTACTTATAGTCTCTGCCATGTGGTATTTTAAATGAACAGACTTTCTTAATTTTAATGTAATTGATCTTAACTGTCTTTCTTTATGGGTTCTATACTTCTATATATTTAAGAAATCCTTACACACTTCAAGATCAACTCCAGATAAATTGAAGGGTTCCTTGAATGGAATAGTGAAGACATTTTTTTTTTCTATATTGCCTTCTATAATTGTTATACCTTTTATGTTCACATTTATATCTTTAATTCATATGAAATTATCTTGTTTTAGTTAGGGGTCAATTTTATTTTTTTCTACCACGATTTATAGAAAAATCAATATTTCCCACTAATCTGTCAATCAAACTTCCATGTGTGTGGATATATTTCTGGGTCTTGATACTCTTCATTAGTTTATTCATCTTTCCCTGAACCAATACTCCCATATCTTAAGTATTAGATTTCTGTAGCTCTTGTTACCTGGCATGGCAAATATCTCTACTATGTATTTCCTGAAAGGGGCTGCTTTGACTGTTCTTGGTCTTTGCCCTGCTATTTAAATTTCTCTCTCTTTTTTTTTTTTTTGGTCAAGTTTCAAAGTACAATCTATTTGGATTGAATATATAGATCAATTTGTAGAAACCTGATATCTTTACAATATTGAATCATCCTATCTATTGACCATGCAACACCTCTACATTTATTTAGCCTGTAATATGTTTCAATAAAGTTTCACAGGTTTTTGATGTTGTTAAGGCCTTGTACCTATTTGGTTAGATTCATTTTTTGGTGTTGTTACAAATGCTATCTTTCAAAAAATACATATTTCAACTGTTTATTATATATGGAGATTCATTTTTTGTATGTGTCTGCTCTTTACTTTTTAATTGTTAGATAATTTCTCTTGGCTTTCACCTAGAGACAAGATGTAGATAGCTAGTTTTAGTGGTACAGATTTATTTCTAGTTTGCTTGCTAAGGGTATATTTTTTAACTCAGGTATATGTGTAGAATCTCCTTCTAGGCTTTCCACTCTGAAATATTTTTCTCATATCTTCACTCCATGTAAGGCCATAAAAAGTGAAGCCCAAAGTTATCTGGGCTTAGAAGATGCTCTGGGGACAAAAGTGAGTTCAGGTCCTCTGCTTACCATGTTGGACTTCTGTTTTCCCTGAACTTCAGGTGTCTGGAGAATCCTTACCTGTTTGTCAGTTTGTCAAGTTTGTCAGTTTGTAAGATAGATATTCATATTTTTATTCAGTTTTAGTCAAGTGGGTCGGTTGGACTATTTAGTCTCCCATGCTGCCAGAAACTGAAATTGAGATACATGTACTAAAAAATATATAATTTTTAAACACCTTCAGAACAATATAATAATTCTAAAAACAGTCTTTATAATTATTTTAAGGCTTAATTTAAATCACTTATTTCCATTGAGTCACAAATCTTGGTAGCAAAATTATTGTCATTCATCCTTCTTTAACTGATTACTTCCCCTACCCCTCATTTTTTAAAATTTTTTAAATTTGACTGTTAAGTCAATAAAATGCTCTAAGACTTGCGGTCAACAAAGTTATCCCTCTTAATAGATGAATTAACATTAAAAACAATTCCACTCAGAGTCCTAATACTACAGTCTTTATTCTGTACATTCTGAGAGAGTGAGAGTTCATGCTAACCTTGTTAGATCTTGCAAAGTCAAGTTGTCTCTGATATAAACTCTCCTTTCTTTTCTGCCAATTAATCAACAAGTGTCTATTGAGCTTCTGTCACAAGTCTGTTATGTGACAATGGCAAGCTTGTTCTGATAGCTATGGGGTATTAATCCACATTTTCCATAGGATCAGAATCTGACTGAACAGAAATTCTATGATTACCCTATTCCTGTCCCTTCTTTCACAGAAATACTACAGGAATTTCTTGGGCAGACTAAAGGGTAGAGTTAGTTGCTTTCTGAGATTTCTCTTCTGTGGATGGTCACGCCAACACATAAAGCATAGAGATTTAAGCCCTAAAGAAAAATCTGGTAATTGAGTTAAGGAAAATTCAAAATTGTCAATTGAATCGATACTTTATCATTTTAATTAATATTGTAATATCTAAAACAATATCTCAATTTGTAAACTTCCTCTTTCTTTACCATTGACAAAATAGAGACAACCAACCGATTGGGAGATTTTTGCAAACAATGCTTCCATTAGGGGCTAATGTCCAAAATATACAAGGAACTCATACAACTCAACAACAACAAAAAAACAAACAACCCAATTAAAAAATGAGCAGAGGACCTGAATAGACATTTCTCCAAAGAGGACATACAGATGGCCAACAGACATATGAAAAAATGCTCAACATCACTAATCATCAGAGAAATGCAAATAAGAACCACAATGAGATATCACCTTACACCAGTTAGAATGTCTATCATCAACAACACTAATATTTACAAGTGTTGGAGAGGCTGTGAAGAAAAAGGAACCCTCATACACTTTTGGTAGGAATGCAGATTCGTGCACCCTCTTTGGGATTCAGTGGGAAGGTTTTTCAAAAAATTAAGAATAGAATTACCATATAACCCAGCAATCCCTCTCCTGCGTATATACCAGAAAAACCTGAAAGCATTACTTACTCTAGCCTACCACACCAAATACACTTGTACCTTAGGACCTTTATACTTGCTGTTCCCTTCTTCCTGGAATACTCTTCTCCCAAATAACTATGTGACTTATTCTCTTACTTCAGTTTCTGGGGAAATAATCCCTCATCAGAGAAGTGTTTTCTAACCACCCTTATAACTTAGAAATGTTCCCCACACCAGCTTTATCACTTTTTGTTTCTCTTAGTTATACATATTGTCTTAAATCAGTTTTTCTCTCTACTACCTTCCACAGATCAACCCCATGATCATAGACACTTTGCTTTAATTTTATATATGCATCTCTTAGAATAGTCTTTGGCTCATAATAAGCATTCAGTGAAAATCTGTGAGGTGAATAAATTAATACATTTTCAGATCTTTTCTATACATAGAAATGTCCACTTAAAAATTGTTGGGATAATCTCTTTCTATAGTTCTGTGGTTGACTTCTTAGTTATATGTCATGAACATTCTTCTACATCACCAAATATTGATCTAAATATTTTTTAATAGTCTCAAAGTATTCTATTATCTGAAAGTGGCATAATTGATTTGGTCAAACTGAATTGATAGACACTTGGGTTATTTTCGTTTTTTTTTTTTTTTTTTTTTTTTTTCTGTTTTAAACAATGCTGTAATGAGTTACCTTGTATTGATGTCCTTTTGTAATCCAGTTCATCAAACAACTATTGAGTATCTGCTATATGCAATTCACTGGCCTGAGCAATGGGATGGGAAAGCAGAAACAAATGTGATATGGTTCTTGCATTTCAGTTGCTCATGACCTACTCAGGGAGACAGATGATGATAAATAAGAATGATATATTTTAGAGAATTATGAGTAATGCAAAGCCAGTAGAAAAGGACATTGTACTAGTAGAATTCGAGGATAGGAACTACCAGAAGTGAAACAGGAAGATACAGAAAAGCTTTCTGGAAGATCTACATATTTAACTTGGACTTTGATAAAGTTTGTATTCAACTAGAAGAGTGACTAGAGTAGAGAGAGAGTGCCACATATCCAGTGGATAGTGGCAACTATTGTTGGATAAGTTAGGTCTCCAGTTTGTCTGGAAAAGAAGATGAGAACAGGGTCAGCGAAAAGCCCAGAAATGTAGGTTGAGGCAGGAGCCTATGGCAAGTCCAAATCATTTTGAAGCCAAAACATCCAGGGATAGAAAATAACATAGAAATGGATCCAATTGACTTACCTATCAGACTTTTTCCTTTTGGGGGAAAAAAAATTGTCCTGGACTCCACTGGCCTGTGGAATGCAGATTCATTATTATCCAGGCATTCTGATGTTGAAGAGAATCTGAAAAATCTGTATTTTAAAATGCACGACTTCCTGACTTTTAACTGCTGGCCATCAATTTATACTTTTCAAAATCTTTTTTTTTGTGAACCACAGAATAAAAGAAAATAATAATAAAACCCTAAATTCACCCAATCCTAATGGGCCATATGTATCCAAGTTTGTAAACTCTGCCCTGATGAGAATCTGTCAACTAAATATGGTGAATTTAATTATTTTTGGACATTGAACTGCACCATAAAATTCCATTTTACATTATAACCTTATATGCACACAGATGTATGTAGATGAAACAAAAATTTTAGAAAGTAATACTTATCCTTAACCATTTACTTAACTGAAAGGAAAGCACTCTGATATAGTCTAGCTCAGTCTAGTCTATTCATTTCTGAAAAGAAGCGTTTGTCTTGATCTATTAAATTAACTTCAGCACTCACCATGTTTACAAACTTATTAAAAAGAATTTTTCTGACCATGATGATTCTTTGGCCATCTAAGCCTATGTTATTTTGTAATATATCTTAAGAGTTGCCTTCTCAGGTATTTAGGATTGGGGAAGCCAACTGAAATGTAAATAGCTGTTGGCAGGATTTGCTCTTTTTTCTTAGATCCGCAGTCTCAGCAAACATAGCAGGTATTTAACAGTTGGACGTTGAGACTGGAGCCTCTGAGAGTCTACATAAGTCAGCTTTTGTGCTCTGAGTCCCAGTGGCCTTGTGTCTGTAATCCTATTCCCCAATTTAGCAGGGGAGATGGTCAGTGGATTTCAATTAATAAGCCATTTGTGACTAGTTCACCCAGTTCCCCTTGAATAATGTATCCATACACCTCAGCTCAGAATGGAGGTCCTCATGGTCTTGAGGCCAAATTGACTCAACTGAACACTCCTTCAGCTCATAACCCAACCCTACCTAGTCCAGGTCCCAATTTGTAGATTCACTGTGAAGGTTTAGTCATACAAGTTCCTACTATTTTAAACTGTGTGTTATTAGAAACCTTTTTGGTTACTAAGAAACACAAATGATTTTAGTTACCTTGGAATTAAATGTAGCATAGGACATTCAATATTTGTCAGGTCATGTTGCAAATGAGCTACTGTATACATAATGGATGTGTCACCATCATAAATATGACAAAAGGACATTTTAGAAAGATGGTTATCCTCACTGATGGGAAAGAAACAGGAGCCCGAGAAATTAACATTATCACCACTGTCTGGCCTCTGTTTGTTTTGAATTATTTAGGGATCTCTAGTGACATGACTGAAGTTCTGCCTGCACCCCAAAACTCGCAGTGTGCTGAGCTTTTGAGATACACACAACTCGGATATCAAAGGAGGGATCCCTGTTGGAGGAGTTGACATTTCCCCTCTGATCCCTGGGTTAATGAGAAGAAGATCTGTAGTCAAAGGCACCTTCGTCTCTATGGGAGCACCATAATATATCTTTGGCATTGATTTCTATTAGTTGCAGTTACATCCTACATCAGAGCAGATGAGAGAGTGAGAAAGGAGCCAGATGCAAAGTAGATCCAGAGGAAGAACTGAAATACAGAATGTTTTACTTTGTCTAAACTAAGCTGTACAAGAATAGCTGGGCAACATTTATAATTTATTATTGTGTTATTTATTGTACCACTTATTATTTATTGTTATTTATTATTGAGTACTTGCTGTATACAAGACCAGTGGTCCCCAACCCTCTTGTGCTTTCATATCCCCTTGGGAGGTTTTTAAAACTACTGTTGTCCTGGCTTCACCCCCAAAGACTGATGTAGTTGGTGAAGGGTGGGGCCCAGGCAATGGCATTTTGAGCTGTTCCCAGGTGATTCTAATGTACAGCCAGGGTTGAGAATCATTGTGTAGACACTATTTTAAGTCTTTTAAATTAATTGTTCTTCAGTCTGCATAATAGGTCTATGAGGTTGCTATTATCATTATCCTCAACTTTCAGATAAGAAAACAGAGGTAAATAGAAGTTAAGCATCATGCTTATGGTCAAACAGGCTAGTAAGAGGTACAATCCAAATTTGAATTCAGGCAGTTGGATGTCAGAATGCAAAGAAAATTTAATGCAAAGATCAAGGGAGAGAGGAACACTTCCTGCCATGCTTTTGGGGCAAATGTAGCAGAAAGATGACTACAAGGAAAGATAAGAAGGAGACAAGTATGAGTTTAAAGCATCAGTTGGGCTGGCTACATGGGTTTGCAACCTATGCGTGTGCTCAGAATGGTCCCATACTTGGTTTAATGCCGTGTTGTTGCTGTCTGAAAATTCTTTATACGTTTCAAACAAAAGCCCCACATTGTCATTTTTTAATGGGCCCTGCAAATTATGTTGTCAGTCCTGAGTATCAGACCCACTGAAATGGAACATTGGCAATTTCCCCTAGTTTGAATCATGTGTATGATGAGGTAGGTGATTGCTTCCCTGGAGTGATTTCAGTGCAAGAGACACCACCCTATCCCCTTCTTATAGAGTGCTTTCCTAGAGCTGGAAAAGTGTACACCAACAGCTCTGACAAGGGAGCACTGGAACTCTGAGGGTTGCATATATTTAAATGCAAGGGGAAATAGGGTGGGTTACAGGGTGGGGAACCAAATAAAACACAGCAATATTCTAAAAGTCATATCATCTTTCTAAATCATAATTGCTAGCATTTATTGAGTTCTTTCTAAGCACTGTTTTATGGGTCTACATGCATTGTTTCCTTTAGTTTTTACCACTTTATGAAATAAATACTGTTATTACCCTTTTTATGGATGAGGGAAATGAGATTCAGAAAGGTTAAGTAACTTATCCAAGATCACAGACGGTTCTGTAAGAGGAGGAACTGAGATTTGAACCAGACCCATGCTTCCCCTCTGCTCTTAGAACATAATGCTGTGCTGACTCTTAGAACATAATGAACCAATTCTTTATGTGTTCACCTGATCCTCTGACTACCGCACTCTTCAGAGAGGCTTCTTACCAATCTCCTTTTGATAATTTCTGGTTGTGGAGGGAGTCAGGTATCACAGGAAACATTTAAAAATGATCAGGAGTTAGGAGACCCAAGTTCTTCTTCAGTTTACTAGTCAGACAACTCTAGGCAGATCATCTTATTAACTCATTTATTTTACCCCATCATCATCCATTCAATAGTTGTTCATGTAGCTCTTCATGGGGCAACTTTAATATGTTAGACACTGTGCCCCTTTCTTGACTTTCAATAGTAAATAAGAACAGGTCTCTTTCCTCTTGGAATGTACCTCATTCTGAAAATAAATTTGAGGTACTTAACTACCAGTCTCAGTTTCTCTGTTTGTTAAAAAGCATATGTGAGTTGGGCTGAAGATGAGAGTAAGAAGATGATACTACTTAAATTATACATAGAATGATTTAGTGAAATTATGCGGTGCAAATCTCACGTGCTATTACATACTCCCCCTACACACCTTGGGGTATTTTCTGAGTTTCTAAGTTTGACTAGTGATTACATGGCCACTTATCTCCTCTCCTGTTTGAATCCTACACTCTTTTAAGGTGGAAGCCAAATCCCATGTATTTCAATTGATTTCCTTTTCTGGAATTTTACAAAACTGAATCATAATGAGGATGGTGATTCTAAGAGTAGCTAACTTTTATGGAACACTTACAATATGCCAGACACAGTAACAGCACTTATTTGCACCAGCTCATTCAATTTAACTCTTACAACAACCCAAATGAGATAGGTACATTTTACAAGTGAGGAGACTAAAGCGGGAGAGGAGTAATAAATTATTCAGTATCACCCAGATACTAATCTGAAAGCAAGGATGCAAAATATATTCTGCCTGGCTCTACTGCCCAGGCTCTTAAACACTGCTGCAACGAATCATTTATTTAGCATTTCTATTATTATATAAATACATTATGTATACATATTTATATTACATACAAATATTAATATTTAACTTATATTACTATCACATGTTGAAATAGATCCGCTTATTTAGTACTTAACTTATGTTGTTATTGAACATTGATATAGAACACATGCCATGAGTTAGACTCCAAGCTCTTAGAGGAAGCTATAATTCAGACTTAATGTTTTATGCAGCATTTTAAATTCTGTCTTTCATGGTGTAGACACCAGAACATTGATTGACCAAAATCCAACTAGAAAATATACGCTGATACCTAAGCTCAGGTCAAGTACAAAATCTACAAAATACTTTATATGAGACCATTGTTTTCTCTTTGTTTGGCATAAATTCTTTGTTGCCCAAACGTCTAGAATTTTATTTTGAAAAATAGATTAGTTAGTTTTAGTCTCCCAGAAATAGCATTTGATGTTATTGAGCATTTTTTCCATATCCCAGGCGTCATCTAAGTGTTCTCCCTGCCTTAAGTCATTTAATCTTTATAAATGTAGCAGCTATACCGCCCCTTCCTGCCTGATTTACTCTTTGGTATTTACATTTCTCCTTGTCGCAGCACCAGTGCTTGAGGGGAAGCAGGACTGTCTCCAGCTCCCAAATGAGTCTGATTTGTTTCCTATCTCTTTGATAGTAGTTGGTGTAGGAACTTAGGCCTGAGACAACCAACCCTTCCTAGACAAAAAAAGTGGTTCAGGAAATGACATATGACTCAGTGCAAGTAAAGGAGATTGGATGGGGTGCTTGCTGAAGGTGCATTTGGAAAAGAGAAAGCCATAGAAAAAGATGGCCTCCCACAGCTGTGGACATTGTGATGGCAGACTGTGGCAGCCTTTTCACTACCACCTCAAGGATGAAGCCAACAGTGAGAAAAATGGAGAGGCAAGAGAATTACAAAGAAACAGAGCCTGGGTCCTAATTAGTCTGCTCTATCTGTGGAACTTTCCAGATATGTGAGCCAGTAAATTCCCTTTATCATTTAAGCTGGGTTGAAATATATTTTTGGTTCCTTGTCTCCAAAACCATCATAACTCTCATGTGAATACTGTTTCTTGTATTATGTACAGTATTAAAAGAAGAGAATATACCAAGAATCAAATTTGATAATAAAAATACATATTACATTTGCATGGGGCTTGATATTTTAAAAAGTGCCTATTATGCATTTTAATCTCACTGAGTTTCTATCAGCCTAAAAAGTTATGTTACATATGATTGCAGTGGAGTTACGAGTATATCTTGCTTAGGAGATGGGTTCTAAATATACAGGAAGAAAACTGTATACAGTCAAAATTATCCTTTGGAATCCCATATTTCAATAAGTACAACCCAGTCAGTTTACCCCTTTCTCTCTCTCTTCTACCATTCATTCCATCAGTCAAACATATTTATTGAGCAGCTTCTACCATGTTTCCCCAAAATAAGACTGGGTCTTACATTATTTTTGCTCCAAGAGTCGCATTAGGGCTTATGTTCAGGGGATGTAATCCTGAAAAAAACATGCTAGGGCTTCTTTTCCGGTTAGTTCTTATTTTTGGGGAAACACAGTATGTGTCACATACAGGGTACAGAGAAATGACAAGGTCTCTTATCTCATAAAATTTACTTTCTATTGAGTGAGAAAAATATTACAAAGAAAACCAAGCTCATTACAGACTGGTGTAGTTTCTAGAAAGGTTGGGATTATTGAGATCAACAAGGAGCAGTAGACTATTATTGAAGGTAGTCAGGAAAAGCTCTGAGGAGTGACAGAACTCTGAAGAATGAGAATGAGCTAATCTGTTGATAAGTGGTCAGGAAGTGTTCTAGGCAAAAGGAAGATCAATAATTACAAACACCTCACTTGGGAAACTATGTAATATGTTCGAGAAACAGAACAGACTACTTAAACAATAGTGAGAGATGGGGAAAGAGTAGGAGATGAAGTCGCAGAGGTAGGCAATTCTTAGCATATGCAAAATTTTTCTGTGGGGCATGGTGTGGGAATTTGGATTTTATATTAATGGGAATACAAGGAAAACCATTAAAAGGTTTTGAGTAAGGTAATGGCATGCTCTGATTTGAGAATTAAAAATGATTAGTATAAGAAGGACTAAGAAAGGAAAACAAACCAGTTAGGGGGTACTGAAGTTCAAAAAAAGTTATAATGGTTGGTGGTAGGGGGATAGTAGTGAAGATTGAGAGAAGATTTTAGAAATGAAATGTAGTTTGGTAGGACATCATCAAAATAGCGGCGTGAGGTGAGCCTCTGTAAAGCTCCCCTGGAATTTACAACTAATCGAACAATAACTCCACAAAGGACTCCCTGCACAGCAGACAGGCAAGACAAAGAGGCCCACTACTGAATTCACCTAAAGGTGGGCGAATCTCGCGAGTTGGGGAGGAGGGAAGGGAGAAGTGCGGAGACGGAGCCCAGCTGACGGGCGCAGGACATAGACCTAGCTCAGTGCTCCAAGCTCGCTGCATCCTGGAACAACTGCAGATGCGGGAGAGGGAAGAACTCGGACTGCTAGGGCTCCGCTTATGGCCCACAGGGCTGAGGGGGAAGCATATAACACGGCTGAACCCAATGCTCACGGCAGAGACCTCGGAGAAAAGACTGAGGGAAGAAGGCTGAAAATGGTGGTTTAAGCCCTTACTGCTGAGCAGAGAACGGAAGCCTTAGGCACTGAGACTAGCCGCCCCCTCCTTACCCTCCCAGAGATCGCCTGGCCCCCACCTGCCTAGTGCCAGAAGTGGAACAGTAGCAGTGTCAGATCAAAAGAACAGAATATTTGCTGTTCTGAGAACTGTGGACCGCAGACACAGATTTGCAGCCCAACTAGTTCAGGCAAAGAGGAGGGAGCTGTGGAAGCAGGACCGGCTGTGGCGGTGGTCGTCACCATTGCTCTGGGCCACCTCTCACAACTCACCCCGCCCCTGGCCCCACCTATCTGGGCGGATCCCTGCAGGAATAAACAGAACTGCTGAAACTTATGGGCTCTGAATCTGGTGCAGAAAGAGCTTTGGAACTTCAAAAGCTCTCTGCATACCCACCGGGACACTGGGCCCTGTGACCCAAGTGAACTATTAACAGAGGAGAAGCCCGTCTCCCAGGGAATCCCCCCATTGTGTGAGAAGCTGGAATAGTGCACTGAAAACATAAACTACAGTGTGAGAGAGGAAAAAAGGCTACAATCGGAGAGAAAATAAAACATTTTACCAACAAGTACTGGAAAACAAAAGAAAGACCTCTTCCTATCAACCTGTTGCAGAGCCACTGCTGTAGATGTCTAGGAAGAGAAATAATAAATCAGTAATTGCCATGAATAACCAAGGCAACAAGACAGCTCAAAAAGAAAGTGAAAAGTCTCCAGAAAAGGAACTTAAAGATATGGAAATATGTGACTTAAATGACAGAGAATTCAAGACTGCAGTTCTGAAAAAACTCAACGAGATGCAAGAAAGCACAGAAAGGCAGTTTAAGGAACTCAGAAACACAATCAAAGAACAACATGAGAATTTTATGAAAGCGATTGAAATCTTAAAAAAGAACTAAATGGAATTTCTGGAGATTAAGAACTCAATAGAAGAAATTAAGAATGAAATAACCAGCTTAGGTAGTAGAGTTGAACAGATGGAGGAAAGAATCAGTGACATCGAAGATAGAAACCTGGAAATTACACAGATGGAAGAAAAAAGAGACTTGAGACTTAAAAGAAAAGAAAGAACTCTACAAGAACTTTCTGACTCCATCAGAAAGAGCAATATAAGAATACTGGGCATACCAGGAGGAGAAGAAAGAAAGAAGGGAACAGAGAATATATTCACACAAATTGTCGATGGGAACTTCCCAAAAATGTGGACAGAACTGGATCCTCGAATCCAAGAAGCAAATAGAACACCTAATTACCTCAAGCCCAACAGGCCTTCTCCAAGGCACATTGTATTGAAGCTGTCTAAAATCAACGACAAAGAAAGAATCCTCAAGGCAGCCAGGGAAAAGAAGACGGTAACCTACAAAGGAAAGCCCATTAGATTATCATCAGATTTTTCAGCAGAAACTCTACAAGCCAGGAGGGAGTGGAACCAAATATTCAAACTATTGAAAGAGAGAAATTATGAGCCAAGAATAATATATCCAGCAAAGATAGCCTTTAGATATGAAGGAGGAATAAAGACCTTTCCAGACATACAGAAGCTGAGGGAATTTTCTAATACATGACCTGCACTACAAGAAATACTAAAGGAGGCTATTTGACCACCATCAACAGGGACAATTTGTGGCAACCAAACATAAAGAGGGGAGGGTAAAGGCCTGAACCGGAATATGGGAATGGAGAAAGTAAGAGTGCTGAAGTAAATGGAATACTCTAAATGTCAAACTTTCTTTTACATAAACTTACGGGTAACCACTCAAAAAAAAATCCAGAACTGAAATATATACTGTAATAAAAGAAGAAACAGAGGGAAACATCATAGAATACCATCACACAGAAATAGTAGACAACAACAAAAAGGCAAAGAAACAA
The DNA here is from genome assembly GCF_004115265.2 of Rhinolophus ferrumequinum. Lineage (NCBI taxonomy): Eukaryota > Metazoa > Chordata > Mammalia > Chiroptera > Rhinolophidae > Rhinolophus > Rhinolophus ferrumequinum. Next base: position 61,558,631 of record NC_046300.1, read on the forward strand.
TGGAGACACAGCCTTACCAGAAAACTAAAGATAGAATGACAGGAAATCCTCACATATCAATAGTCACCCTAAATGTAAATGGACTGAACTCACCAATAAAAAGGCACAGAGTAGCAGATTGGATCAAAAAACTAAACTCAACCATATGCTATCTCCAAGAGACACATCTCAGCTACAAGGACAAGCATAGACTCAAATGAAAGGGTGGATATTGACACTCCAAGCAAATGGTACCCAGAAAAAATCAGGCGTAGCCATAATGATCTCAGATGAAACAGACTTCAGGGTGAAAAAGATAACAAGAGACAAAGATGGACATTTCATAATGGTAAAGGGGACTATACAACAAGAAGACATAACAGTCATCAATAATTATGCTCCCAATCAGGGAGCACCGAAATATACCAAGCAACTACTAACAGAACTAAAGGGAGAAATTAACCAAAACACAATTACACTAGGGGACTTCAATACATCATTGACAGCTATGGATAGATCATCCAAACAGAAAATAAATAACAAAATAGCAGCCCTAAATGACACATTAGATGAAATGACATAATTGACATATATAGAGCATTTCATCCTAAAACATCAGACTATACATTCTTTTCTAGTGTACATGGAACATTTTCAAGGATAGACCATATATTGGGACATAAAATCAGCCTCAGCAAATTTAAGAAGATTGAAATCATACCAAGCACATTCTCTGATCACAAGGCTTTGAAATTGGATATCAACTGCAAAAAGAAAGCAGGAAAGAACACAAATACATGGAGATTAAACAACATACTTTTAAAGAATGACTGGGTCAAAGAAGAAATTAGAGGAGAGATCAAAAGATACATAGAAACAAATGACAATGAAAATACATCCTACCAAAATTTTGGGGATGCAGCTAAAGCAGTTTTAAGAGGGAAATTTATATCATTACAGGCCTATCTCAAGACACAAGAAAAATCCCAAATAAATAACCTCATGTTACACCTTAAAGAACTAGGAAAAGAACAAGTGAAACCCAAGGTCAGCAGAAGAAAGGAAATAACAAAAATCAGAGCAGAACTAAATGAAATAGAGAACAAAAAGACAATAGAAAAAAACTAATGTGACAAAGAGCTTGTTCTTTGAAAAGATTAACAAAATTGACATACCCTTGGCTAGACTCACTAAGATAAAAAGAGAGAAGACACTAATTAACAAAATGAGAAATGAAAAAGGGGAAGTTATCACGGACACCACAGAAATACACAGGATCATCCAAGAATACTATGAAGGACTATATGCCACCAAATTCAATAACCTAGAAGAAATGGACAAGTTCTTAGAAACATATAGCCTTCCTAGGCTGAACCATGAAGAACAGGAAAATCTAAACAGACAGATCACCAGTAACAAAATTGAATCAGTCATCCAAAACCTTCCCAAAAGCAAAAGTCCGGGACCAGATGGCTTCACTAGTGATTTCCACCAAATCTTCAAAGAGGATCTAATACCAATCCTGTTCAAACTCTTCCAAAAAATTGAAGAAGACACAGTACTCCCTAACTCATTTTATGAGGCCAACATTACCCTGATACGAAAACCTGGTAAGGACAACACAAAAAAAGAAAACTACAGACCAATATCTCTGATGAATACGGATGCAAAAATCCTAAACAAAATTCTAGCAAATCGAATACAACAATGCATTAAAAAGATTATTCATCATGACCAAGTGGGATTCATCCCTGGGGCACAAGGATGGTTCAGCATCTGCAAATCCATCAATGTGATGCATCACATAAACAAAATAAAGGACAAAAATCTGATTATATCAATTGATGCAGAAAAAGCATTTGACAAGATACAACATCCATTTATGATTAAAACACTTAATAAAATAGGTATAGAAGGAAAATACCTTAACATAATAAAGGCCATATATGACAAGCCCTCAGCTAATCTCATAATTAATGGTGAAAAGCTGAAGCCCTTTGCTCTACGTTAAGGAACACGACAGGGTTGTCCCCTATCACCTCTGCTTTTCAACATAGTGTTGGAAGTCCTTGCCAGAGCAATCAGGCAAGAGAAAGAAATAAAAGGCATCCAAATTGCGATTGAAGAAGTTAAATTATCACTCTTTGCAGATGACATGATGCTATATATAGAAAACCCTAAAGACTCCACCAAAAAGCTAGTAGAAGCAATCAACGAATACAGTAAAGTTGCTGGCTACAAAATCAACGTACGAAAGTCCATTGCATTCCTATATACTCACAATGAAATCTCAGAAAAAGAAATACAAAAAACAATTCCTTTTGCAATTGCAGCAAAAAGAATAAAATACCTAGGAATAAACTTAACCAAGGATGTGAAGGACCTATATGCTGAAAACTATAAGACATTTTTGAAAGAAATTGAAGAAGACACAAAGAAATGGAAAAACATTCTGTGCTCATGGATTGGAAGAATCAACATAGTTAAAATGGCCATATTACCCAAAGCAATATACAGATTTAATGCAATCCCCATCAAAATCCCAATGGCATTTTTTAAAGAAATAGAACACAAAATCATCAGATTTTTTTGGAACCACAAAAGATCCCGAATAGCCAAAGCAATCTTAAGAAAAAAGAACAATACTGGAGGTATCACACTTCCTGACTTTAGCTTGTACTACAGGGCTACAATAATCAAAACAGCATGGTATTGGCAGAAAAACAGACACATAGACCAATGGAATAGAATTGAGAACCCAGAAATAAAACCACATAAATATGGACAGATAATTTTTGACAAAGAAGCTAAAAACATACAATGGAGGGAAGACAGCCTCTTCAATAAATGGTACTGGGAGAATTGGACAGCCACGTGCAAAAGAATGAAACTGGACTGCTATCTGTCACCATGTACCAAAATTAATTCAAAATGGATCAAAGACTTAAGCATAAGACCTGACACAATAAACTGGATAGAAGAAAACATAGGTACCAAACTTATGGATCTTGGGTTCAAAGAGCATTTTATGAATTTGATTCCAAAGGCAATGGAAGTAAAAGCTAAAATAAACGAATGGGACTATATGAAACTTAAAAGCTTCTGCACAGCAAAATAAACCATTGTCAAATAAAGAGGCAACCAACTGAATGGGAGAAGGTTTTTGCAAACAGTGCCGCCAATAAGGGGCTAATACCCAAAATATACAAGGAACTCATGAAACTCAACAATAAAGAAACAAACAACCCAATTGAAAAATGGGTAGGGAACCTGAAGAGACATTTCTCCAAAAAGGACATACAAATGACAAATAGACATATGAAAAAATGCTCAACATCACTAATCATCAGAGAAATGCAGATAAAAACCACAATGCGATATCACCTCACCTCAGTCAGAATGGCTATCATCAACAAGACAAATAGTAAAAAGTGTTGGAGAGGATGTGGAGAAAAAGGAACCTTCATACACTGTTGGTGGGGATGTAGACTGGTGCAGCCATTATGGAAGGCAGTGTGAAGGTTCCTCAAAAAATTACAAATAGAATTACCTTATGACCCAGCAATCCCTCTCTTGGGTATCTACCCAAAAATCTGAAAACATTTATCCATAAAGACACGTGTGCTCCAATGTTCATTGCATCTTTGTTTACGGTGGCCAAGACATGGAAACAACCAAAATGTCCTTCGATAGATGAATGGATAAAGAAGTTGTGGCATATATACACAATGGAATACTATTTGGCTGTAAGAAAAGATGAAATAGGACCATTTGTGACAACATGGATGGATCTTGAGAGTATGATGCTAAGCGAAATAAGTCGGACAGAAAAAGCAGAGAACCATATGATTTCACTGATATGTGGTATATAAACCAAAAACAACAAAAGCACAAGACAAATGAGTAATAAAAACTCATAGACACAGACAATAGTTTAGTGGTTACCAGAGGATAAGGGGGGTGGGGGGTGGGAGATGAGGGTAAGGGGGATTAAATATATGGTGATGGAAGGAGAAGTGACTCTGGGTGAACACACAATAGGATTTATAGATGATGTAATACAGAATTGTACACCTGAAATCTATGTAATTTTACTAACAATTGTCACCCCAATAAATTAAAAAAAAAATGTAGTTTGGAAGAAGAACCTACAGAACTCGGTGATGTTTGGATAACTGTTGGGAGCCAGTAAGGGAAAGGAAAGCATCAATGATGACTCCTAAGTTTTTGTCTCAATCACCTGGAGGTAGCGGGATAACATATACATGGATAGAACTGCAGTATGAGAATTAGGGTGGGAACTGAAGAGTTCTGTTTAGGACCTGTCAAGTCTGAGATGCATGGTAGACATGCTATTTTATAGTTGAGGGAGAGGACACAGAGAGTGTAAATGACCTGTCCAAAGTCATAGGACAAATAAATAGAGAACTTCAGCTTGAACTTAGGTCTTACTGAAGACACCGGTGGCTGTCTTAAACATTAGCCCAGACTGTTTCAGCAGTGACTGAACAATTGAGTTATCATTAGATTACAAAGCACCTTACAAATAGTAATGAATACATGCTTACAAGTTTAACAATGGTAGCAACAGCTTTTAATTATTTGTGAGCATTTCTATTGACAAACCTCACAGAACCAAGATGGGAACATCAATAGTGCTACAGAGCTACAGTGGTTGATGGAATGTGTAGCAGATGTTTCTTCCTTGGCTAATTTTCCTGTCCTTAGGATATCATCATATCAAGTAGTTCAACTGTAGAAATTCCTTTTGTCAGGCAACTACAGAAATGTGACAGAGCTCTATATACAAGGATACGAGTATATCAGTAGGAGAAGTCAGATAATGTTATAAATTATTTTTGCCTGGCATTTGCATACTATAACACTATTATGCAGAATGACATTCTATATTTTAATCTTATTTAGTTCTTATATGAGTCTAATGAGTGGTTATGGAAGTATTGTTGCAATTTTTATTACAGTAGAGTTGCATCTCAGTTGGGTTGTAAAATACATAAGCAGAAAATTGTATATTGCCAAAATTACCCATGAGAATTCTATCTTTAAAAAGTTCAACTTGGCTACTTTTCACACAAGTATTCATTGCTGTTTCTTTGACACTCACCTGGTAAAGTGAATGGCTTCTCTTAGAGGTCATGCCATACCGAAAAATAGAGACACTATTTCTTCCTTCCCTTTTCTCTTCCTTCCTTTCTACTTCTCTCCATTCCTTCCACCAATATTTATGGACAACTACATGTCAGGTATTATTATTATTCAGTGTCTAGACACTGAAAAGACAGAGATGAGCCCGAGAGATAATTCTTGACCTCACGAGGCTTATAGTCTGGGAGACAGGGACAAAAATCCAGGCCTCTAGAACACAAAGCCATTGATATTAAGGGCTAGCAGAACTCTTGCAGTAATTAAATTCTCTCTCATTTGCTGAGCACTTATATTTGAATTGGCACAAGAGAAACTATTAGATGCAGTTCTGAATACATATGAAGAAACAGGCTACAAAAGGTGACTTCCCAATACTTAATAGCAGAATTAGGTTTTGAATCTAGGTTTTTAAATTTAAAGTCCTCACTTCCCCTATCTCTATTCTCGTAAGCATCTTTCTCTCTCCTCGGATTTGGTCAGTCAGTGCTTTCCCTTGTCACCCTAAATCTGACCTCGTCTGTCCCTGCTCTTGCCTTTTGTTTACTGACTTCTCCCTGCCCAGATATGAATTTCTATGTTTCTAACCGATCTTAGCTTTACCAAAAAAAAAAAAAAAGAAAACTACATAAAACCAACAAACAAAAAAATCTCCTAATGTCTCCATTGCTTAATGTTTTGCTTTTGAAATCCATGACTTTTGGTCAGGATTAGCCCAGGTATGGTTCTTCAACAGGAAGGATCTGACTTCACTTTACTGATGTTTCACCTTTCCAACTTCCCTGAAGATTCCATTAGATTCCTACAACCCCGTAGGGCACTGTCATTGTAACTAAGGATAAACCTATTTAGGTGAATGTTCCTCTACAGAATCATTTGTCTTCCATTCCAATTTATAGTGTAGACATGGTTCTGATCCAAAATAAGGTTTCTATTTAGGACTGTGTTTAAAGACACTACGCCCTATATTGTGGAATTGTTAAGGTAAGAAATGCCCATTTAATTTAATTTAAAGCAGAACAATAAGTGTGGGAGAGGAGAGAGAGTTGTCTGAAGTACATAAAATTCTTGCTGTTTAGGGTGTAGAACCCTTTGTGTCATGTCAAGCTTTCCTCTCCTATTACTGGGTAAAAGTAGAAAATTTAGCAATGTTGCTTCATTTGCCTTAATGTGCTGTAGTGTAGAGCTGCTTTAAATGTTTTGGAGTAGTTGCCACAATAGTTTTATGACATAATGACCTGATTTAATGCCATGGTCATTTATTGCAGTTTTTACCTTTACCTGATGTAAGCTATGAAAGGAAACACATTGTTACTTGCAAACAGAGACCTTTTACAAATTAGTTTTTAAAAGTAAGGAAAAACAAAATGATGAAGTCTCTTTAGGTAGAAACAGCACATGTCTGCTATGCCCTGAATTCGCTGTGGAACATTGGATGTGCTGTCACATTTCTGGGCCTCAGTTTTCATCAGGGTAAGTAACACTAGCTGCAATAACAAACAATCTCAAAATTTCAGTGGTGTAACACAGAATTTTCTTTCTTACTCAACTAAGTCTAAAGAGTGTGTGGGGGGAGGTGAGTTGTGGCCTTATCATGTTGAAGCTTCACAATCTTTAGCACGTGGTCTCAAATTAATACTCTTTGAAAGTTTTGAAATGGTAATGTCATTGTCTTAATGAAGAAATTACCGTTAAAACTGAGCTTCGTTGCTTACATGATGTTTTTATCTTTCTCCTACCCCAGTGGATGACTACATGGATAGTAATAAAAGCATCTTATCTCTTTGATACTAAATTATTAGTTTCCAAGAAAATGCTTAGGCTATAACCTACCAATTATGTAACACGTTGTGCTTCTTAATTATATAAAATAAATGTAATAACTTTTTAGTTCAATGATTCTGGAAGTGTTTTTTATAAAACCTCAGCAATAAAAACAAAGATGTCTGGTTACTTCAGAAGAAAAAGTTATGTTTTCCAAAAAAACATTTTCCTCAAACAACTACTTTATGTAATTATAATATGTTTTGTAATTCTCAAATTTGTCTCTCTTTTGTTTCTCCTCTAAGGAAAGAAAACTAAAATTTTTTCTTTTGTAGAGTATGTATTAACATTTGATACATAGAATATGTATTAACATTTAATACGTTTAACATGTGTATATATATGTGTGTGTGTGTGTGTGTGTGTGTGTGTGTGTATATATATATATATATATATAGAGAGAGAGAGAGAGAGAGAGAGAGAATATGAGTATGTATTAACATTTCAAGGAACACATTTTGGATAATGCCACTATAGGAAGTAGGGAGAATTAGAAGATTGTAAAATATGGCAAAGAGGAAGAAAATGATATTGGGGTAGATAAATTTGGTAAGTATGTTTAGCATACTGGTAGGGATGGGATGAGAGAAGCATGCAGATACATTTGGAGTCTTTAATTAAGAAAACAAAATAACCAAACAAACAAGTAAATAAATAAATAAAACACCTGAAACTAATAAAAACTGAAACAAAAAAAAATCAAGGGACTGTTGCATAGGTTATTTCAAAAAATAAATCAAAGACCTAGAGAGATTGATAATGTGCAGTGATTAAAAGGGGGAAGTGATATGTAAAACTATAGAAAGTAGGAGAGCAGAGTGGTTAAAATCAGTGGTGCTGTCTGACAGATTGAGACTTCTTTCTTGGCTCTGCTTTATTACTTAAGGGACACAGGGAAAGTCATTTCACCTCTATCACCCTAAACTTATTCACCTGAAATACAGGCATATTTATGGCATCTACTGCATAGTTATTTGGAGAATTAAAAAGCACATTGTAAGTGCTCATAGAAGATCTTCTTTTATTATTATTACTGAATTTGAATTACTTTGGAAAAATTTGGAATGAAAATGAAATTTTTGTTATGAAGAGAACAATTAGTTATTTTAAAATTGTTTCTTAAAATCAGGGAACCCCATTCTTCAAACTATTATAAATGATTAATATATCATGATTAACATGATATCGCTGTGGTTGAAGGGAGAAGCCCATCCACTTGTGCCCATTTTTTTTCTCACCATAAGATGTTATTCAAAGAAACTGTGGAGAATGCCAAGAAATCTGAAGGTTTCCTTTTGAAAACCATTGAATAAAACTAAACCACCAGTGTAAAGATAAATATGGGTATGTAATAAAGGTAGTGGGTTAATCACATATTAACCCACGTTTACTCTTAGTTAAAAGGTTAAAAGACAAAATTAGTGAAATGACTATAACTACAATAAGTAGTTAAGAGATACACAAAATAAAATACTGTTTAGTGTGACATCAAAAACATGAAATGTTTGGGGGGGCAGTAAAAATCTAGAGTTTTAAAATATGTTCAAACTGAAGATGTTATCAACATAAAATAGACTGTTATATAGGTTGTTATGTTAAGTCTCATGGTAACCACAAATAAAAACCCATAGTAAACATGAAACAGATGAGAAATGAATCTAAACATAACACTATAGAAAGTCATTGAACCACAAGGGAAGAGAGCAAGAGAAGAAGAAAGGAACGGACAGAAACTACAAAATAGCTAGAAAACCAAAAAAATGCTGATAAGTACAAATAATTATTTGTACCTATAAATAATTATTTTAAATGTATTGGAAATTCTCCAATCAAAAGACATAGAATGGCTCATTCAGTATAAACAAGACCTATCTATTTATTGTGTACAGAGATTCACTTTAGATGTTAAGGGCACACACAGACTGAAAGTGAAGGGATGGAAAAAGATGTTCCATGCAAAGGGAATCCAAAAGAGTGCTGGGTAGCTATATGATCATTGCAAAATTATTTATAATAGGCAAAATATGGAAACAATCTAAGTGTCCATCAATGGATGAAGGGATAAAGGGCATTTCTTTTTCACATCCATTTATCCACTTCTGTCTGTACTGCCCCCTTTTATGCAAATATTCAGTCCTTTGTTTTCTTACTCTATCATTCATTGATTGATTCCTCTGATGTTTATTGAGCATCATTAAGTGGTATGTATTGAGTAAGGTAATGGGGACATGAGTGTGACTAAGAACCAGCATCTTCCCTGCGAAGTTACAATAAATAATATGAAACTAAACGTTTATTAGAAATAATGAAAACAACTAAATTCTAATATCAGCAGTCAGGTATATTGCTCATTCACTTTTTCTCCTCTCTAGCACTTAGAAATCAGCTTTTTGGGGGTTTGGGGTGCCTTACTTTGGTTAGGTCATATTTATTTGTCTCTGCTTAGGTGTGGTCTATGAGGAAACAGATCTTCTACTTGTTTCATGAGCTTCTCACAGTTCATCTAAAGAATTGCCATTGGCGGTTTAGCTTTTTTTTTTTTTTACTTGAAGTATAATGACATATAACATTATATTGGTTTCAGGTACACAACATAATGACTCAGTATACAGTGTGAAATGATATCAACAAAATAATTCTGGTTGCCATCTGTCACCATACATAGTTATAATTTTTTTTTCCTACAATGAGAAATTTTAAGATTTACTTTGAAAGTGTATGATAGAATATTATTAACTACAGTCACCATGCTGTACATTATATCCCCATGACTCATTTTTTTTATAACTAGAAGTTTTTAACTTTTGACCTCCTTTACCCATTTTGCCACCCTCCTCATTTCCCTCCCTTTTGGCAACCACCACCAACCTGTTCTTTGTATCTATGAGATAGTTCTTGTTTTGTTTGTTTTGTTTCTTTAAATTCCACATATAAGAGTAATTATATTTTTTTCTTGTTTCTTGAGGTAGGTCTGTGTTGCTATGAACTTTCCTCTTAGAACAACTTTTACTACATCCCATAGATTTTGGTATGTTGTATTTATGCTTCCATTTGTCTATAAGTATTTTTTAATTTCTTTTTTTGATGTCTTCTATGATCCACTGATTGTTCAGTAACATGTTTAGTTTCCACATTGTTGTGTTTTTTCCCCAGTTTTCTTCATGTAATTGATTTCTAGTTTTATACCACTGTGGTCAGAAAAGATGCTTGATATGATTTCAATCTTTTTGAATTGATAAAAAATATCAAGACTTGTTTTATGCCTTAACGTTACTCTATCCTGGAGAATGTTCCATTTTATCTTCAAATACATTTACTGGTACTTTCTCTATTTTCATTGTGGAACCTCTATAAAGCAAATGTTATTCTGTTTAATGTTGTCTCATCTGTCCCTTAAGGTATATTGACTTTTAATTTTTTTTTTTTTCCTGGTCTGAGTAGGTGAGTTCCCATGCTTTGGGTTCTAGCTCACTGCTTTGTTCTTCTACTTCAACTAGTCTGCTGCTGAATCCCTCTAGCGTATTTTTCAGCTGATCTTTTATATTCTTCAGCTGTTTGTGACTCCTATTTGGTACGCTATTACATTTTTCTATCTCTTTGTTGAAGTTCTCTCTGTGTTTATTCATTCTCCCAATTTCAATGAGCATTTTCATGGTCATTATCTTGAACTCTTTATCATGCAGATTACAGATTATCTCTGTTTCAGAAGGATTTTTTCTTCTTTTTTTAGGTTTTATCTTGTTTTCTTTATTTGTTTTGTTTAGAACATATTCTTGTTTCTCCTCATTTTACCTGGTTCTATGGGCTATCAGCTACCTCTCCCAGTCTTGAAGGAGTCGCTTTATATAGGAGATGACCCAGGGGCCCTAGAAGTGCAATCCCCTCTGGCTACTAGAGCCAGTTTCTCATGGAGAGTTCCCTGTGTGGACTACATGTGCCCACCTGCTGTGGCAATATGGAGGATGCCGCATAGGTGTTAATATAGTACTCACCCAGTTGGCTGGGGTGTGGCTATGTCATGGGAATTGGTACAGCTGTTAGCTGGTTAGAAGGAGAGTTCCAAAATGGTGTTCAGCAGCCCAGCACTAGCAAGATAGGATGAGATTGCAGAAATGGTGCCCATCAGAATCTCTGTCCCTGGAGAGTCCCAATAGGTTACTGCCTCTCCAAAGATGCTTTAGGATTAGTAATTCTGTCTTCTTCACATATGTTTTAGGCACTTTTCAAACTCCTGCTTTTGTGCTCGGTCATAGGGCAAGTGAGTCTGCATGCAAACCCTTAAGAGCAAGTTCTCCATTCCTTATAGTTCTATGGTTTTCTTGGATGTAATCCCCTTTGTTTTCAAAGCCAGATGTTTATTTTTAAGGTACCTCCCAATTGTGGGTTGCCCCACTTGCGATTTTTTTTTCTTTTTCCTTTTCTTTTTTTTTTTTTTTGTGAGAGTGTATCTCTGCCTCTCTCACCTGTCTTGATGTGGCTCTTTTATCCTATATTGTGGAGTCACTGTTCATCTTGTTTGCAGATCTTTGTCTGAGCAAATTATTCCATGTGTAGCTGTAGATTTGTTATGTTTGTGAGAGGAGGTGAGTTCAGGCTCTTCCTATGCTGTCATCTTGAATCCCTCTGCCTCTGTTTATGCATTTTTATATGTAATTCTTCCAACATTTCTGTGATATAGATCTGGGGTTGGCTTTTTTTTTTTTCTGTAAGGACCAGATAGCAATAGTTTAGGCTTTGAGAACCATTCAATCTCTTGCAAAAACTCAACTCTGCCATTGCAGTGGAAAATAGTCATAGGTGATATGTAAATGAATGCCAGTGGCTTCATTCTGACAAAACTTTATTACATAATCAGGTGATAGACCAGATTTAACTACTCTGGATGTAGAGTATCACTCCCATTTATTGTCTTTTAATCTACAGAGCCAAGACTCCAACTCTGTGCCAGAGCCCATTCTCTTAAACACTGCATTATATTGCTTGAAATCAGGCTTCAGAAAGGTAACTTAAGCAGAGGAATAATGGCTAGGTTGGAAATGAAAAACTGATAGTGGGAGACAGGGAGACCAGATGGCAAAAATCCGAACACAATCCACAAATATCTAAAACTAGGGTGGTAAAGGCAGCAATGGCTGCGAGATAATGGGTAGAGCTCCACTGTAAAGAGAGAATCCCTATGATTTTGCAAATGGTTGGATATATAATAGTGCACTGGAACTGGGAATGCATACATAAGCGTTGACAAAATATTATATGAAACCAGCTCCTGACATGGTGTATGTAAACTGTAACTATTAAACAAGAGAAAATATTGTTGCACATAAATGAACCAGCCCTGCCTCTGTGAATCAAAAAGCTGCTTCTCCTCAAGCATGAAGAAAATACATGAGGTATGGCCATCAGTGCCAATCTTCTCTACAAACTCCCTGCCTTGCCAGAGCTTCAACATTGTGTCAAGTACAGGGCCATCTTCTTTATTTGAACTGGCTCTGAGCTTGCACTTAATCAAGGACACACTTGGGTAACCATTCGGAACAGTTGTCCATAGCTGCTCCCTGTAAATCCATAACAAATTGTGTTGCTTGAATAAATGCTCTCACAAGTACAGATTGTTTGCAGGGCTTAAAAGTACTTTTTGCCTGTTTTCAGATTAGTGCTATGCTTTTACTGGCCTTATTGCCTGTCTCTGAGACATGCCATAGAGTCTGTAAATGGCTAAATGCCCAAGCTTTTCCTGATGCTCTGATTGGAAACATATCCTTCCTTCTACCAGTTTCCCGCCTTTTATACCTACATTATAGTATTAGCAAGAGTGCTTCTTAAATCAAAATTTTTTTATGCACATGATTGTCTCCTTAATTAGACTAAAGGCAAGTTCAAGGCCAAAGTCAGTGTCTTGATTTTTCTTCTAGTCTTTGGATTAGAACAAAGTGGGTCTTCTGGTTGAATCAAACACCAGATAAAAAGGCCCCAGCAGTCTCATGAGGATGTGGGAGCTGAGGGACTCTGAGGGCTCATAAACAGATTTTTAGAACCACAGCAGTAGAGGCAAAGATGATGTTTAAGGTTTTACAATATATTTACATGCCAGAAGAATATGAATTTAGGTGTACTTCCTTCTGTTGATAAAAGAAAGACTCAGTAGCAGATGTTTGTTAATTTTTAGCATATACATCTAAAAAGGTTTCAGTTACTTGGAGAATATAGAAAGTAAGGATGCTAAAGAGGCAGAAACGACATTATTACTCTCACTATAGAAGCGGAAACTGTGGGCACTGAAATCTCCAGTCCATCTGATAGCTAGGGCATAGGCTCGTGATTGGCTTGGTAAATCAGGCACACCCACCCTGGATTTTGTGTGGTTTCTTGGCTTGGGATATTCCTCAAGACATGTTTTTTGGTTTATTTGTTTATTTGGGACGTAAACTCCAGAAGCTCTAGTGAAGGAATGAGGAAAGTGAGGAGGAGATGGAGAAAAGTCCATAAAGGGAGTGTTGATGAGCAGGTTACAACTATAAACATCTGTGTAGTCACACAGCAGCCTAGCCGACTGTCCTCCCGTGTCTTTCCTTGAGGGAAGAAAAGTCTGTGAGACTGTGCCTTTTTAGGACTTTGCTTATCTTTATGTTTTACACCTTATGTCTCTCTGTCTTGTCCCCAAAAGATGGTTTGCAGCCAATGGCAAGTAAGATTCCCCATGGGGGGAACAACTCAAGCCAGGAGGAACCAAGTGGGGACCCCCAATGAGCTGCCTTAGAAGATCCAAAAAGGAGCCTTGCCTGCCCTTCCCCCCTGCCTGGGAAAAGCCATTGCTGACTCTGGCTTTCCTCTCTCACCCGATTGTGAGAGAAGTCATGAGGCCAATAAAGATCAATTCTCTCCACTTATCTTAACCGAACTGTTACTATATGAGAGACTTGACCCTGAGAGGGTGCATACCGTAATTAAGACATCATGGGAGTTTGTGCTTCGGCTGTTAACAGACAAAGGGTGATTGGAATAATCATTTTTCTGCTATGATGTATGAGTCTCACAGACCATGTAAGAAACAATGTTACTTTCTTGTATTTGTATACTTATCAATAAAAACCTCAAGTCGGCTTGATTCTGGGCTCCAGTCTTTCAGAACTGTGAGACCCCTGGCCTTCTGAGATTTAACTGCATTAAGTCTCTGTTTGTTTCTTTCTTAAAAACTTAACCCAAAGCCGTCCCTTCTCGCACCCTCACTGCCCGTGTTGTGCTGGACGCAACACGTCTGAGTCTCAATTTTCCTGAATATCATATGAGGAATCTTCTAGAAAGCAGGTTAAAAGTGTGTCAATGAGAAGCTGGGTTCTTTATCCAGCAAACTCCATTCATCTTTGGTTGAAGTTTTTCCTAGTATGGGCTAAGTGAGTTCCTGGGATCAACACACACACACACACACACACACAAACATACAAATCTTAGGTGGCAAAGTAAAAAGACATGAGAGGTGAGAGATGACCAGCTTGCCAGGAATTGTCCACTGTAGTGGCAGGTGATCTCAGAGCTGGGCTGAGTGTATATGAAGTGGGGTTGGGCTTCAACAGCAGCTGCTCCATGTTGGGAGCTAGATGCAAAAGGAATGAAATAATAGGAGAATTTTCTGTAGGTGATGCACTCAGGGTCTTGGATCAGCACTGATACTCCGGTAAAGTGCTAAATAGTGAGTGATATACTCCAAGGTTATTTCATTTAATCATCACAACAACTCCTTCAGTCAGGTGGGGGAGGAAACAGACTTAGGGAGGAAAATTTAACTTGTTCAAGATCATACAACTACTATTGCAAGAAAAGATGTTTCATTCAGAGTACATAACAGACCGTCAACAAATGGTAGCTTCCCTTAACATTTAGAGGAGATTAAGAATGTTATAATAGCAACAATAGCGACAGTTCTTTGTCTTTGTAGAGCACATGTCAATGTACTTTCTCAAATATTTTGTTTATTTTGTTAAATTCATAGGGAGGAGGAAGGTGTGGAATTAATTGCAGAACAAGTGCAGGTTGTCTGAGTCTCTTCCCAGTATGCTTTCCCTGCCTCCCTGTAGATAGCTGAAGATGAATGTGCTGTGCAAAGAGTAGTTCATTTCCCTTGTGGGTGTAAGATCTCTGTATTCAATCCCCATGAAACATTTCATGAGGTGAAAGTATCTGTTTGCAGAACTTTGGAAAGTCCCACTATTGCAAAGGTAAACACAAAACATTAATACATATTCCAGTCTCCCTAGTTATATGATGGAGTTAGCAAACATTTCATGTAAACACCTGCCATTCTCTGGAGAGAAGAAAGATGTAGAGGGCATGTGAAATCTGGAGAAATGGTTCCATAGAGAATTAAAACTCTTTTAAAAGAGGTCTCTGGTTGTTGTAACTGGATATCTAGTTTTTCCTCAGGGTTTAAAAGAGAACAAAATTAGATTTTACAAAATATTTACATAGTGACAATTTACCGATCTAGACAATTGGATTTTGTGTGCTTTCTCTCATATTGGAAAGACTAGTGGTAGAAATGAATGGCATTACAGATGAAATGTCAGAAAGTTTGATTGTGCATAGTTATCCCCATAGCCTACAGAAATGTGTAGTTCTGCCAAGACAGGTAATGATGGAATGGGTCACTTTGGAGTCAGTTCTTTCGGTCATCAGTCCCCAATTGCACTGAAGTATACGCGGTTTTAAATGTACATGGAGCCATCGGGTTAATTGGGTCATCACTTTTGTGTATTTCACCATTCAGGATTTTCTGATGCCCGTATCATAAAGTGAATGTGAGACATAATTAAATACCATGCCTAGATTATTGGACTGTCAGAATCTGATTTAAAAAGAAAAAAAAAGAAAAAAAAAAACTTCTCTTGGGTTTTTTCCTGATATAAAAATCAACCCCCAAAGGGTGAGAACAGAACAGTAAAAGAAAGCTGCTATTACAAACTGGTATCAAATAACCTATGCATAGCTGCTCATTAGGAGTGTGTGTTTTACAAAGCACCAGAAGGTGATTGTGGGCTCATTAAGGCTGTATCCAGAAGAATATTTACACAGCATACACGTGGTGAACAGCACTGGACTACTCTTTGAATTAGCTCTTTCAGTTATTTGTTGGTGCTTACTACAATACATCAAACTCAGCAGCCAAATAATTACCATTTTATTTATTTGCTCCCAAATTGCAGCTGGGGCTGCTTGTCTGAGGCTGAAGACTCCACTTCTAAGATGGCCCCAGTCACAGGGCTGACAAGCTGGTGCTGGCTCATAGCTTGACTGAAGCCCCTCACTGGAGCCTCAGTCCTTTTCCACATGTGTCTTGCCATAAGATGAGGTTGTACTTCTTACAGCATGGCAGTTGTAAGATAGTCAGATCTTACATGGTAGCAGGCTTTTGATAGGCTTTCTTAATACAGGTGAAAAACGGGGACACCATAATTTCTGCTGCATTCTGTTGGTCACGGAGCTGGACCAGATTCAAGGGGGGTGAGCTAAAAATAAGCAAAAATTGCTGAAGTATCATTCATTAGGGGCCAATAAAATCTACTACATTAGCTCCATGCATTATAATTTAGGACCAATTTATGTATTTTCCTTTGGGAATTTGATCTGTGTGCAAAGATGTAAAATCAATGCCCTACTGTAGTGACCTGGGATGGGTATGCCCCCATCCTTGTAGGCTGGGGAATGATGCAAGTTGGGAAGAAATGTGGGATTGAACATTTATAAGACGCTGTACTAGCACTGTCTGACAAACTGCTTTTAAAAACCCATAGGAGATCATCCAGTCAAGAAGGCAAAGTAGATAAACACTGAGCTCACCTCCTGTCAGGACCACATCAATTACAACTAAACTGCAGAACAACCATCATTGAGAATTACCTGAAGTTGAGCTGAACAAAAACCCTACAACTGCAGACATACAGAAGAAGCCACCTCAAGAATGTTAGGAGGGTTCGAGACATGGACCCCACTAGTCGCACACCCACATGTGACCATTAAAAATCTCAGCTGTGGAGGTACTCCTTGGAGGAGAGAGGGGTCCCAGCCCCACACTAGCCTCCCCAGCTCACAGTCCAGTGCCAGAGAGAGAAGTCTCCATAACTTTAGGCTGTGAAAACCATTGGAAATTGTGGCTGAATGAGATGGAGGGCAGCTGGAGTCCCAGGTGCTCCACTTAAAGGGATTGCACATGGACTTACTCACTGACAGACTCACTTACTCTGAGCTCTAGCACTGGGCCAGTGTCTGAAATGTGCAGGGACATACAGGGAGGAACTGAATTGTCTGGCTCAGGGAAAGATCTGCAGAGTCAGCTTTCTCCCTGATGGAGGAGCTGGCAGAAGCCATCGTTTCTTTGTTGAGCCCTTCCCCTACCTGCATGCAATGACATATCTGAGCCTCCATCCAACTTCCTATCACCTTTCATCTATCAAACCCTAGTGATATCTGCAGACCCCACTTCATCCAACTTTTGAGTACACCAAAGCTGCTTCCAGTGGCTTTTCAGTACAAACAACCTGTCTTAGCTCATGCTGTGGACTTTTCTAAAATCCCTCAAGGGTTCACAAACCCCAAACAAGCAGCATCTGGCTTCAGTGTGTCCCATATCTCTGGCTGAGAAGACTTAAGCCTGACAGTAGTCACAGCCAGCCTTGGTTCAAAGGTTGGCCTCTTGAAGTACCTCTGAGCCCACTACAGGTGACAGCCATCTTTGGATTGACTTGTGGCTCATAGCAGGTGGCCAAGGGTAGAGCACAGGTTGTGGCTAAACTTGGCCTACTGCAGATTCCCTCCCAAGAGGACCCAGGGCTGACAAACCTGGCAGACAGCTTTGGACCAAGCCAGAGAACCCAACCACCTCCAAGGATGACACACCCAAAGGGCAGACTGACCAGGCACTAGAGCCCCACTAAAGCGAACCTTGTTCTATAGAGTCAGCCCTTGTAACACAGCTTCTCCACTGTAGTCTCTGCCAGTCCTTATAACAAATCATCCTCAGGGTCAATCTTTTCCATTGATGCACAAACAGCAACCAAGGCTCAGCTACAACATCAGACCACACACAACCCATACTAGGAACACTCCTGGACACCCAGTTCTGGTGACCAGGGAGACTGCACCGCTGGGTATCACAGGATACTTACCACATAAGGCCACTCCATAAGACTGGGAGGCATAGCAGCCCCACCTAATACATAGAAATAAATACA
Source organism: Rhinolophus ferrumequinum (assembly GCF_004115265.2). Lineage (NCBI taxonomy): Eukaryota > Metazoa > Chordata > Mammalia > Chiroptera > Rhinolophidae > Rhinolophus > Rhinolophus ferrumequinum. Next base: position 61,576,819 of record NC_046300.1, read on the forward strand.
GGGAGGCAGCCAAAATGGGCAGACAAAGGAACATGTCCCAAATGAAAGAAGAAACCAAAGCTCCAGAAAAAGAACTAAACAAAACAGAGGCAAGCAGTCTACAAGATGCAGAGTTAAAAATATTGGTTATAAGGATACTGAATGATCTCAGGGAAAACTTTGATAAGTAGATAGGAAACTTAAAAATGGAGAGAGAAGACATAAAAAAGAACCAGTCAGAAATAAAGAATACAATAACTGAAATGAAGAATACATTAGAGGGAATCAACAGTAGATTAAATGAGGACTGAATCAGTGAATTAAAAGACAAGGTAACAAAAAATACCCAATCAGAACAGGCTAAACAAAAAAGAATCCAAAAAGTGAGGAGAGTTTAAGGGGTCTCTGGGACAACATCAAGCATACCAACAGTCACATTGTAGGGGTACCAGAAGAAGAGAGAAAGCAATGAATGGAAAACCTATTTGAAGAAATGACAGAAAATTTCCATAACCTGCTGAAGAAAATAGATACTGTGTTTCCCCGAAAATAAGACCTGGGTAGACAATCAGCTCTAATGAGTTTTTTGGAGCAAAAATTATAGTAAAATGAGACCGGGTCTTATATAATATAACATAATATAATATAACATAACATAATATAATATAATATAATATAATATAATATAATATAATATAATATAATATAATATAATATAATATAATACCGGATCATATAATAATTTTTGCTCCAAAAGTTGCATTAGAGCTGATTGTCCTTCTAGGTCTTATTTTCGGGGAAACACGGTATGCAACCCCAAGAAGCACAGAGCGTCCCAAACAAGATGAATCCAAAGAGTCATACAGCAAGACAGATCAGAATTAAAATCCCAAAGTTAAAGACAAAGAATCTTAAAAGCAAAAGAGAAAAGAATTAGTTACCTACAAGGGAGCTTCCATAAGACTGTCAGCTGATTTCTCAACAGAAACTTTGCAGTCCAGCAGGGATTGGCAGGAAATATTCAAAATGATGAAAAGTAAGACCTACAGACAAGATTATTCTAACCAGAAAAGCTACCTATTATTTAGACTCAAAGGACAGGTAAAGAGCTTCCCAGACAAGAAAACACTAAAACAGTTCATTACCACCAAACCACTATTACAAGAAATGTTATAGGCACTTGTTTAAGAAGAAAACAAACAAGATAAAATATATGAATAATAAAATGGCAATAACTACGTATCTATCAACAATTATTTTCAATGCAAATAAACTAAATGATCCAATCAAAAGACAGGGTGGCTGAATGGATAAGAAAACAAGACCCTTACATATGCTGCCTATAAGAGACTCACTTTCAGATCGAAAGGCACACACAGACTGAAAGTAAAGGGACGAAAAATATATTTTATGAAAACGGAAACAAAACAAAACAAAGCAACAAAAAAGCTGAGGCAGCAATACTTATACCAGGCAAAATAGACTTTAAAACAGAGGCTATAACAAGAGACAAAGAAGAACCCAACAATCTCACTCTGGGTATTTATCTGAAGGAACCCAAATGCTACTTCAAGGGGAAGTGTGCATTCATATGTTCATTGCAGCATTGTTCACAATGTCAAGACGTGGAGGCAGCCTGGGTGTCAGTCAATGGATGAAAGGATAAAGAGAAGGTGGTACATATATACAATGAAATATTGCTCCCCCAGGGGAGGGAATGGGTCCTTGCCATTTGTGGTGTCGTGGATGGACCTGGAGGCTATTGTGTTGAGTGTAGTATGTCAGACACAGAAAGACAGATGCAATGTGATTTCACTTATATTCATATGTGGAATCTAAAGAAAAAGTAAACAAACAAATAAAACAAACAAACTCATAGATATAGAGAAATTTTTGATGGTAGCCAGATGGCAGGGGGTTTGGCGATAAGTGAGAAAGGGGAATGGATTAAGAAGTACAAATTGATTGTTACACAGTAGTCATGGGGATGTAGGGTGTAGCATAAGGAATATAGTCAATAATATTGTACTAACTATGTATGGTGTCAGATGGGTATTAGATTTATTGGGGTGATACATGGGAGGAGGTTTAGGGGGAAGGGTGAAAAAGACAAAGGGATTAAGAAGTACAAATCAATAATTACGAAATAGTCATGGGCATGTAAAGTAAATCATAGAGAATACAGTCAATGATATGGTAATAACCATGCATTCCAGGCAGGTACGAGACTAGTCAGAGGGTTAACTTCTTAAATTATCTAAATGTCTAACTACTACATTGTACACCTGAAATTAATAAAAAATAATGTGAAATGTCAAAATAAATAAATATAAAAATAATAAAGAGACTTATCCACTGAAAAAAGAAAGAAAAATTCACAGCATTACCTGTTTACATGCATAAAATGCCAGGGACAACCTGAGGGCTATTAACATTTGAAATGAATGTTTAGCATAAATTATTTGAATAATTTACTCACTAAGCTTTGAAAGACGCAAGCAATGGAGATTTTAGGTCCTCCATTTCTTTGGAAGAATTATGGAAACTTGGGCAAAATTTTTAGCATATAATTATCATTCAACATGTACACAGATCCTTTCTTCTATCAGGGAACAAATGTAACCTAGGAATGGAAGACAATCTCCTCCATTAAAATTCAGACTTAAATATTACTGAATATACCTCCATTAAACAGATATCCTTACCAACATCATTAAAATTTGATATTTTGTTACTTAACTCTCTGAAAATGAGTCACAGTTAGGGTCTCTACCCTTGCTAATGAGACTTTTAAAGGAAGTCTTGAAAGTTCATATCCTAAAGCAGTGTACCCATTGATGAAAGTTTCAGAACCTAGAAGTTTCATGATTACTCCCGTAATTAAGATTCCTGTCTGATGTTAATTTCCCTAGGAACTGCCCAACTTCTTAGAAGGGATATTTTCTAATTTATGATACCTTGTTAGTGAGGGCTCTGTAGCATCAACAAAAATTGCTAAGGATGTGTAACCAGAATCATGACACAATGAGGGTAGTCAACTATTGAGCACTTGATCTGTCTCTGCCACAAACTGCAAAATTATCTTCATCATTCCCATTCTTTATTAAAATATAGCTAACATACAATATTGTATTAGTTTCAGGGGTACACCATAGTTGTTCAACATTTATGTGCCTAAAGAAGTGATCACAACCATCTGACACCATAGTATGTTATCACAATATTACTGACTATATTCCCCGTGCTGTACGTTACATCCCCATGACTCAGTTGTTTTCTACTTGAAAATTCGAACCTCTTATTCCCCTTCACCTTTCCCCCCTTTATTAATTTTTCAATTACAGTTGACATTCAATATTATTTTATATTAATTTCAGGTGTACAGCACAGTGGTTAGACATTTATATAATTTAAGAAGTGATTCCTCCTGACATGTCTATTACCCAGCTGGCACTATACGTAGTCGTTACCATGATATTGACTATATTTCCTATGCTTTACTTTAGAATTCCATGATTATTTTGTAACTACTAATTTTTACTTCTTAATCCCTTCATTTTTTTGCCCTGCCCCTCAAGCCTGTCCTATCCATCCCCCCAATAAATCTAGTACCCTTCTGACACCATACATAGTTATTACAATATTATTGACTATATTCCTTATGCTGTACACCCTACATCCCCATGACTAATTTGTAATAACTAGTGTGTACTTTTTAATTCCTTCCCCTTTTTCACTGACCTCCCATCTGGCAACCATTAAAATGTTCTCTGTATCTATGATTTTGTTTGTTTACTTTGCTCTTTAGTTTGCATATATCTATAAGTGAAATCACACTGCATTTGTATTTCTCTGTCTGACATACTCCACTCAGCAAAATACTCCCCAGGTCCATCCATGCTACGGTAGATAACAAGAACCCATTTCCTTCCACGGCCAAGCAACATTCCATTGTATATATGTACCACCTCCTCGTTATCCATTCGTCCATTGACACACAGCCAGGCTGCCTTCACATCTTGGCCATTGTGAACAATGCTGCAATGAACATATGGATGCCTACATCCCCTTGAAGTAGCATTTTGGGTTTCTTCAGATAAATACCCAGAAGTGGGATTACTGGGTCCTTCTTTGTCTCTTGTTATAGCCTTTGTTTTTTTTTGTGTGTTTTTTTTTTTTAATTTATTAGGGTGACAATTGTTAGTAAAATTACATAGGTTTCAGGTGTACAATTCTGTATTACATCATCTATAAATCCCATTGTGTGTTCACCACCCAGAGTCAGTTCTCCTTCCATCACCATATATTTGATCCCCCTTACCCTCATCTCCCACCCCCTACCCCCCATACCCTCTGGTAACCACTAAAACTATTGTCTGTGTCTATGAGTTTTTTGTTTCTCATTTGTTTGTCTTGTTCTTTTGTTGTTTTTGGTTTATATACCACATACCAGTGAAATCATATGGTTCTCTCAAAAAATATAGACTTTGTTTTAAAGTCTGTTTTGTCTGGCATAAGTATTGGTACCACAGGGTTTTTTTTTTTTGTTTCCAGTTTCATGAAATATCTTTTTTCATCTCTTTATTTTCAGTCTGTGTGTATCTTTTGATCTGGGGTATCTTATACATAATACATATATGGGTCTTGTTTTTTTATCCATTCAGCCACCCTATCTTTTGATTGGAGCATTTAATCCACTTACATTTAAAGTAATTATTGATACATATGTAGTCATTGCCATTTTATTAGTCATATTTTTTAAAAAAAAATTTAATCTAAAAGAATTCCCTCTAAGATTCCTTATAATACTGATTTGATGGTGGTGAACTCCTTTAGTTTTTTCTTGTCTGAGAAGCTTTTTATCAGTCCTTCAATTCTAAATGACAGCCTTGCTGTGTAGACTCATCTTGGTTGTATGTTGTTGTTTTTCATCACTTTGAATATTTCATGCCAATATTTTTCATGAAAATCAGCTGGACAGTCTAATGGGAGCTTCCTTGTAACTAACTGGCTTTATCTTGCTGCTTTTATGGTTCTCTCTTTGTCTTTAACTTTTGGCATTTTAATTATTACATGTCTTGGTGTGGACCTCTTTGCGTTCATCTTGTTTGGGATTATCTGTCCTTCTGGGTTTGTATGTCTATTTCCTTTACCAAGTCAGGAAAGTGTTTCTTCAACTAGTTTTTCAATTCCTTGCTCTCTCTCTCCCTTTTCTGGTACCCCCTATGATGTGAATGTTGGTATGCTTGATATTGTCCCAGAAGCCCCTTTAAACTATGCTAATTTTTTGGATTATTTTTTCTTTTGCTGTTCTGACTGCGTGTTTTCTGCTACTTTATCTTCTGAATTACTGATTCAGTCTTTGCTTCATTTTGTCTACTGTAGATTACCTCTAATGTATTTCTTCATTTCAGTTATTGTATTCTTTAATTCAGAGTGGATCTTTTTTATGTTTTTTACCTCCAATTTTATGTATCCTATCTCTTTGTTGAAGTTCTCCCTGGGATCATTGAGTATCCTTATAACCAGCATTCTAAACTCTGCATCTTGTAGATTGCTTGTCTCTGTTTTGCTTAGTTTTTTTTCTGGAGCTTTGGTCTCTTCTTTTATTTTGGACATATAAATAAAATGTTTCTTTGTCTCCCCATTCTGGCTGCCTCACTGTGTTTGTTTCTATGTATTAGCAGGAACCATACATAGGGTTGCTATGTCTCCTGGTCTTAGTAGAGTGTCCTTATGTAGTAGGTATTCTGTGGGACCCAGTGGCATGGTCTCGCTGGTCACCAGAAATGGGTGTCCAGATGTGTTCCTTGTAGGGTTGTGTGTGCCCCTGCTGTTATAGCTGAGCCTTGGTTGCTGTTTGCACACCAGTGGGAGAGACCTGACCCTGAGGCTGATTGGTTATGAGGGACTGGAAGTGACTACAGTGGAAGAGTTGTGTGCAGGGGCTGCCCTATAGAACAGGGTTTTAATTTAGCAGGACTCTGGTGCCTGCCCAGTCAGCCCGTTGGATGCATTGTCCTGCAGAGGTGACCAGGTGATTCTCTGACTTGGTCCAAAGCTGTCTACTAAGTTTGCCAGCCCTGGTCCTCCTGGGAGAGGCCCCACAGCAGACCAAGTTTAACTGCAGTGTGTGCCCTGCTCGAGGCCCCTGGCATGAGCTAACAAAGTAATTCGCAGTTGGCTGTCAGTTGCGCTGGGGCTTGGAGTTAACTTGAGAGGCCAAGATGCAAACCGAGGGTGGCTACTCCTTTTTCCAGTCTTGGGGTGTGCAGTACGAAATATTGGACATGTCAAAGCTAGATGCTGCTTGCTTGGATTTTATGAACATTTGAGAGATTTTAGAAAAGTCCACAGGATGAACCAAGACAGGGCATTCATACAGAAAGCCACTGGAAGTTTCTTGGGTGTACCCAAATATTGGGTCAGGCAGGGTGTCAGGGAATAACCAGTGAGGGGCAGAGGAACAGTGTTAGCCAGTTTGACGGCGACTCAGATATGTCAGCTGCTTGTATTTGCATACTGGGCGTGGGGAGGCTCAACAAAGGAACAATGGATTCTGCTAGCATTTCTGTCTGGGTGAAAGGCTGCCCTTCCAGCCCTTGTTCTGAAGCCAGACAGTTCAGTTCCTCCCTATATGTCCCTGTTGCCTTTCAAGCTGCTGTCCCAGCACTGGAACTCAGAGCAATTTAGTCCATCAGTGAGTATATCCATACATGGGCCCTTTAAGAGGATTGCCTGTGACTCCAGCCACCCTCTGTCTCACTCAGCCACAATCTCCATTGGTTTTCACAGCCAGACATTGTGGGATATTCATTTCTTGGCACTGAAACTCTGACTGGAGAGCCTGGGTAGGGCTGGGACCCCTCACTCATCGGGGGTACCTTCATAGCTGAGATAACCCTCCTGACTTTTAACTGCCCACATGTACTGTTAAAGTCTGTTCCATGTCTCTGCTTCCTACCAGTCTTGATGTGGCTTCTTTTATGTAATCTTAGTTATAGGATTTCTGTTCAGCTTGCCTTCAGGTGATTCTAATGGTTGTTCTGTAGTTGTAATTTTGATGTAGTCATGAGAGGAGGCAAGCAAAGCGTTTACCTATGTACCATCTGAACTGGAAATCTTCCGCCCCTATTTTTTCAAGTGAAAAAATATAAATACATCAGAACTAATTATGTAAATGAGTAGCGCCACGTTTCAAAACCTGCACAGCTTTACTTTCAGGTCTGAGTGTTACCTGCTGTAGGAACATCTGCAATGGCACACTATTCTAAACGAGTGGTTCTCAAGTGTGGTTCATGGGCCAGGACTCATAAAAATGCAGAATCTCAACCTTGCTCCAGATCTACTGAATCATAAACTCAGGGTTGTGGCAGGGGAGAAGTGGGGTGCTGGAAGCAATGTGTGTTTTCTCCCTCTTGGTGATTCTGATGCAGATGCAAGTTTAAGAATTACTTATTTTGACTTTCACTTCAAGAAAAATGCTATAAATCATAGGGTTCACTGTCTAGTATTATGATGCCACGGGCTTCTCAAGGCATCTACTACTCAGCAGAGATCAATGTACTTCAGAAAAGTGATCCACATCCAGTGAACATTCCAGCTATAGCTTGACTTAATGATCATGGCTTTTACATTTGCCTTGGAATCTGAAATTGCTCTATTTCCCAAGTCTCAGTTGGTTCTATGCTTCAGTTTCCTCATATTAAAATATAGATAATGATGCTTGCTTTCTTCCCTCACAGAAATAGTCTAAGAATTATGAGCTATATTAAACTCTTTCAGTTCCTGGAAGAAAGGCAGTATATAAACACTATGTTAATATTTTAAAACAGGTTAACTTTTTCTATGTGAGCCTTTTTTTTTTCTTTTGGTGATCAAACATGTTGTCCTTTCCCAAAAGAATTTTTTCATTTTAAAATTGTGTTCTTTAAAAGCACACTAACCAGAGTTCTCTCTTTCTAAGAGCTGACGTTTTAAGATCCTGGTTTTACCAGTGATAAGAGGCAGTGTGAAGTTGTAGCAGGAGCATTGTAGCAGGAACACTAGAGATCCAGGAATGCCAGTTTAAACTCTCCATATACTTCTTATTTGTGCAAATTATGGTGGCCTCTTCCTGTTTCTTGGCTTCAGTTTATTAAATTGTAAAAGGTGACAATATAGCCCATAGTTAAAGATTACAGACCCTGACTTCAAAGAACTGGGCTAATCCTGACTTGGCATTCACCAGCTGTGTTGAAATGAGGTTAGTTATTTACCCTCTCTGACCTTGCATCTCCTCATATGTAATGAGAATACTGACAGATTAAATAATGTAATAAATCTAAAGTGCTCAGCTCAGTGCCTGGCACTAACAATAAGTGCTGGCCATTGTTATCATTAATAAAAATTCGGGTTGTAGGCTAGATGTTTCCAAAGTGGCCTTACTGTTTTAGAATTTTAGGATACCTCCTGGAATTTCCCCAAAAATCTCCAGTTATTTTCTTTCCTAAGAATTCAAGATTCATCTTTATTCATTAGTGAACACATACTATGTGCCAGGACCATTTGCAGCACTAGGGCTACACTATACATAGATAAAAAATCTTTACTGTCAGGAGTTTAAATGCTAGGGGGAGCTGATCTTTCTTGAACCGTTCTTGGTACACAGAAGTACTCCATACATCTTGTTGCATTGAATGGAATTACTTTTTGTACTGAAAAATTTTCAACACAGACAGGAAGCTATTTTTCTTAGCTTTCACCTATCAAAGAGATAATTTTTTCCCTTTGATGAGTGCTCTGCTTATTGTTTATGTATTTTTATGAAGTGATGGCTTACCTCTCAGTTGAATGTGTAGAAAATTGTAGGAGGAAGTGGGTTGTCTCTATTTCATCTTGTCTGGATTGAGGGAAAACATGACAAATTTTGGTAGGTTAGGAAGGAGGGCATGACAGCTTGATTAACAGGAAGCAAAAGACATTTTGAAATCCACCTGTTAGTTGTCAATCCCTGTTTGCAGGTTAAGAAGAAAGGGATTTTGAAATTTGGCTATCTGTCTACATAGAGTGGTATTAATCTGTCTAGAGGTTTTGGGGAAATCTGAAATGATGCTGTTCCAACCTAATGGGAGGAGAGTGTTGTAAAACCCTTCTGGATTCAGACACAAAATCTTCCTCCTGATTCTTTTCCTCCGTGGCTTAGGAAAAACACTGCCAGCTCTCAGTTGATGCACACATCTTAAGCAGGAAGGAGTGTACTTCTTTTATTTCTTACAACATAAATTAAATATCCCAGCAGACATCAGACTGCAAAAGGTTACAGGAACCTAAGGTACTTCCAGCACTTTATTAATGCAGTCTGGACAATGGGTACAAAGGGTACAAGATTACCAGCAGGTGTGAGCTGGGGTGGTTACCAGCCCGTCCACAGACAGGCTGGGTCTCGGGAGAGCCATTGGTTCTGGCTCCAGATGCTGTAGCACACTCAGCCCACTTAGGTCTGGAGACGGTAACAAGAAATGCGGGCAGAGAGACAGGAGCTAGAGCCTTATCAGCAACTCGCAGCAGCACAGAGCCATGGTCAGGAGAAGCTGGGAGTTGTCAAGGCCAGAGACTTGGCTGGGCTGGCGAGAGAAGTGGCCCTCGCAGTTTCCAGACTAGAGCAGAGGCTGTGCCAGGAAGCTTGTCCGCATGGAAGTGGTGTGTGGTTATGATGAGGCCTGCTGGCAAGATAAGGTCAAGTGCACATTCTTGGTCCAAGCTGGAGACCAGTTTTGTGTCCAAAGAGGCATCAGGCGATAGTAGATATATTAGTTTCCTAGGGCAGCCGTAACAAATTACTGCAAACTTAATGGCTTATGATAGATATTTAATCTCTCACTGTTCTGGAGGCTAGAAGTCTGAGATCAAAGTGTTAGCAGGGTTGGTTCCTTCTGGTGGCCAAGGGAGACTCCACCCCCTGCCTGTGTCCCAGCTTCCGGGAGCTGCTGGCAATACTTGGTGTTTCTAGGCTTCACTCCAATCTCTGTCTCCTGTTCACATCACCTTCCCCTCTTTGGGTAAGGACACCTGTCATCGGATTTGGAGCCCACCTTAAATTCAGGACAGTTTCATCTGGAGATCCTTAATTATTTCTACAAAGACACTTTTACCAAATAAGGTCACCTTCACAGGTCTGGCCGTTAAGACTTGGTCACATCTCTTTTTTTAGGGCCACTAGTCAACCCATTACAGTAGATATAAAGTCAAAAAAACTTGTATTTTAATCCCAAGTAATAATATGACAATAGCTACACTTAAATTTTTACAATTTTTCAGGTACTCATTTATAATCAACAAATATTTATTGAACATCTACTATATGTCAGGACTATTCTAGATTCTGGGACTTTAGTAATAAATCAGTGTAGCAGAAATCCCCGTTTTCATGGAGTCTACATTCTAGTGGGGGTGGGTCGAGATAGACAAACAAATAATAAGTTGAAGTATATAGTATGTGTGATGGTGCTGAGCACTACAGAGAATGTGAATGAGGGAGGTGAAATAGGAACTGCCGGATGCGTGAAGGGTTGCAATTTTAGATAGGATGATCCAGGAAAGCTGCCATAAAAGCTACCATTTGAGCAAAGTCTCTAAGGAGGGCAGGGAATGAACCTGTTGGACGCCTGGAGAAAAAAATCTCCCAGGTAGAGGGAAGAACAACTGCAAAGGATCCACGGCGGGTGGCGGGAGGCTGGAGGCTGGAGAATGAGTACATAGGCCAGCAATGCAGAAGGGGAGTGAACAAGAGGGAAGGGCTGCAGTAGCTGAGGTGGAGCGGTATGAGAGGCCAGGCTGTGTACCTACAACTGGCTGTCACTGTCAGGACTGTGGCATTTGCTTGGCGTGGAATGAGGAGCCACTGGGGGTTTTGAGAAGAGGCATGACGTGACTGCAGGTTACGTGTGCATCTGTATTGAAAGCAGGCTTATGTGAAGGCAAGAGCAGAGGAGGGAGATCACTCACTATATTGTCCTAATGCAGGCCTGTGTACCCATCCTGCATCCTCCACCTTCCAGGAAGACTGGTGCTTAGACGTGTGGAGACTGGGAGAAATGATGACGTTCTGCATGTGTTCCAGGGCCGGAACAATTAGAATGTGTTGATAGTTGAATCTGAGGCATAAAGGAAAGGAGTCAAGGACACTGCCAATGTTTGGGGCCTGAAAACTGGAAGCATTTAATGAGATGGGATAGTGCTGATTACTTCCCATGCATTAGACAATCCACTGCTCAGCCCTGTAGGGCTGGAAAAATTAATGTACCCACTTTATAGATGAATAAACTTAGTCTTTCAAAACTTAAGTAAGATCACATATCCAGTAGGTGCTTCAAATAGATTTAGACCCAGGCCCCTCATATTTATAATCCCACACTCCTGATTCCCAAAACCCTAGCTTTTTCTTCTGTAAAAAGGATCTCATTATCTTATTTACACCCACAGGACTGTAACACTTATGTGAGAATAAATGTAAAAATGTTTTATAATCTACAATGTACTGTGCAATTCTGTATGGTATCTACTGTTATGTAACAAAAACCGCCGAACTTTGTGATGTGGATTAACCATGATCTATTATTACTTCTCATGTTTCTGGAGGTTGACTGGGATCAACATGGTTCTTCTCACTTGGCTCTTTCACACAGTGTCAGTCTCATAGCACTGGGGCTGGAGTTACCGCCAAGTCTTCACTCCTCACTCTCAAGTCTGGTGGGTGATGCTGGCTGTTCGTTAGGACCTCAGCTGGGATTGTCAGCCAGAACACCTACACATGGCCTCTCCATGTGACCCTGGTTTCTTCATTGCATGGTGGCTGGGTTCCAAGAGCAAGCATCCCTAGGAGAAAGAGCCAGGTAGAAGCTGTATTGTCCTTTATGATTGAGCCTGGGAAGTCCCACAGAATCACTTCTGCCATACTCTATTGATTGAGACAGTCATAGAGTTCCACCAGGTTCAAGGGAAAGGATATAGACAACATCCCTTAATGGGGGAGTAGCAAAGTCACATGTAAATCACATATTAAAGAAGCATGTGGGACGAGAGATATTGTTATGGCCATCTTTGGAAAATACAATGAACAACAAAGTAGAAGATATTATTCCAAGGGAAGTTCAATCAAGGAAAGAAGGTTGACAAAATTAGACAGATGGGGCTAGGGTTTAAGCCCAGCACAAACAAAAAAAAATAAAGAGAGAGAGAGAGAAATGTAGAGTGGGAAACTAGAAACAGCCGTTCAGGGCTGCAGTGGAGCAAGCAGACAGCATCACACAGCCAGATGATGATGGATGTCAGGGCCCAGATCAGGAAAATTCTGCTCCTAGTTGCATTTTTTCCTATCTATTTTATGATTTGTTTCTAAACTTATAAAAAGAGCCCTAGGTAATAATGTTATAGAAAAAATAAAAGCTATAGGGAAATACAACAGGAAAACAATTATCCGTCATCCCACCACACAATGATAATGTGCTGGTGTTGGGTGCTGTTGTCAGCGCAGAGCATAAAGGCTTTGGGCTTCGCATCCATCCACAGACCTGGGTTTGAATTTTCTTGTAGCTGAATAATCTTGGGCAAGTTTCTTAACTTCTCTGTGCCTTAATTTTCCATTATGGAAAATGCTGATAATTACGAAATAATCTTATAGTGTGGCCCGGGGGACTAGAAAATAGTAAGTTCTCAGTTCACATTAGCTTGTAAAATCACAATTAAATAAATCATTTTTTAACAAAATGTTTTTATTTACAAAAACAGCATGCATGCTGCTTTGCATCTGTTTTTTTCCACATAAGAATTTCATCTTGGGCATCTTTCTTATGCCCCTGTATCATTGTCTTTATGAAATGCAGACCTCCCATCGCATGCCTGAACTACAATTTGTTTCATAGCTTCTAATCGTTGCATGTTTAGCTTTTTTTAAATTAATTTTTACCTATTACACATAACACTGAAATAGTCAACTTAAATACTTACCTGATTATTTTCTTTCAACTTGGCACATTTATTTAATAAATAAATAAATATTGACAAATTTCTAAAAATGGATTTGCTAGGTCCAAATGGTCCCATTTAAGTTTTTTTTCAGTTTACTTTTTATTATGAAAAATTGCAAACCAACATAAAATTAGAAAGAATCATATAATGAACACTGATACACTGCTAGCACTCATATTTGGCCTGTTAACATTTTGCCATATTGGCTTGATCTATGTTTTTCTTAAATATTTAAAAATAAAACACATCCATTATGACATATTGTCCTGATTCGGTAGTCTCATAAACATGAGGACATTTTCCTATGGAACCATCATACCATTATCATATATATCAAAATTAAGTATAATTCCCTAATATTATACAGTGTTTAAAATTTTCTAAATGTCCAAATGCCTTTTACACCTTTTACAGCATTTTTTTTTTTTCCAAATAAGGACCCAATCAAAAACCTGTACTACCTTTGGTTGTTATTGTCTCTTAAAGTCTTTTAATCTTATCTGGGAACCTCAGTTTTCTTGTCAGGGCTAGGTAACAGTTTATAGCAATTACTGTGTGCCTTATACAGCCTTGTAACTACTTTACACACATTGACTGACTCTTCTCACAGCCACCGTCTGAGCTAGATACTCTTTGTATCTGTACCCATATTTTACAGATGAGGAAACTGAGATTCAGAGACGTTAAGTAAGGTTTACTTTGCTAGTAGGTAGCAGAGCCAAGATATGCTAATGTGATATATGGTACTGTAGAACTTAAATTGATTTGAAATTCAAAAATTCTTAGAGTAAGAGATTACTTTTATTTGGTAGTGTGTGAGAAATATTTCCCCTATGGTCAAAGTTGAATGTATGAAGAACTCTTTGTCATTCTAATGTAACTGAGATAGACTCTATAGAGAGTGGATGAATGTTTGGCAAATAGCACTCAATTCATGCTTGTTGAATGAATGAATATATGTTTTAATATTTTCAATATGCTGCAACTATTAGTCCTTAAGCCCTTACACTGATGACATGCTTCTATGTGTCCTTTCTTCATTTTTTCTGCTCGTCTAGATCTGCTATGTTCACACAGTATCACCAACTGGAGATCCAGCCATCAATCATGGCAACCATGGTTTGCCAAGTGACTTTGCTGCCCTTGTTTTCTCCTATCTATGTTGATAGAGTAGATAAATCTAGGACTGGAGCTCATCAATGCCGAGTTCTGGTACTGATTCACTCACTGGTCATTGTGAGACCAGAGTCTGGTTCCTTAGCCACTGTGGGGACAGAGCCCTAAAAAGCAGTTTCCAGGGCTCTTGGCCTCACATAGAAAGGTGCTGGCTCAGGTAGTAAATGGCCATCGACTGTGATCAAATGGCCATCAGCTGTTGCTAGTTGGCCGTCAGCTGTAACCAGTGAGCCATTAGCCATGAATATAACTGCCATGGCTAGGCTAGCAGAAAAATGGGGGCTAGCAAGAAGATGGTGGCTGAGCCTGTAAGCGGCGCAGTGAGGGTTGAGAATTGTGGGCTCCTGTTTCCTGGTCTCCACCACCCAGCCGCCAGCGAGAGTATAAGTGGTATGACTCCCCTACCTATGGCTCCGTGGGTGGTTCCTTTTTGGCCTCACCATATCCTGCGTTCTTATGTGGGGAGCGGGAGCAGAGACCCCACCGGACGCCCTGCACGACACATGGCGTAGTCGGCAGGATCCCCCGCACGACAAATGGCGCAGCGAGCAGGGTACGATGCCGGCCAAAGCTCTCCGAAGGGCAGTGGAGCAGTTTGTGCGTATGAACACTCAGTCTCAGGAAGATCAGGAGGAGCTACTGCTGGAGAGCTGGACCCCGTGGAGGGGTGGGAAGACGTGGACAGTTCCCCAACCAGCAGAGGCCGGAGAAAGCGAAGGTTGTTGAGGCCCTGTGAGCTGGGAAGTGCTTGCTGAGACAGCCCGGATGCAGGACTTGTAGTCCCAGGAGGAAACACTTGCTGAGTCCTCCGTGGGAGCTGAGGGTGAGGTCAAGGTCATCCCTCACACCCAGGACAGCCCTGGTGAATGACTATGGACTATGGGGAATTGCCTTCCATCCCTAATTTAATGGACCACTTGACTGTTTGTTTGGGAACATACCACCATATAGTGGAACTGGCGGATGTTTGCTTTTGTGTCTTGACCGGCCACCATTGAGAATAGGTAAGCACCTTGACTGTGAGTCGCTATTGTTCCAGCACGGTATCCTGAGAGGCCCAGAGAGAGTGGCAGTGCCCTGAGAGCCCTGGCTGAGTCCAGGAAGTCTGGCTGAGCCCAGAGAGAGTGGCAGTGCCCTGAGAGCCCTGGCTGTGCCCAGGAAGTCTGGCTGTGCCCAGAGAGAGTGGCAGTGCGCTGAGAGCCCTGGCTGAGTCCAGGAAGTCTGGCTGAGCCCAGAGAGAGTGGCAGTGCCCTGAGAGCCCTGGCTGAGTCCAGGAAGTCTGGCTGAGCCCAGAGAGAGTGGCAGTGCCCTGAGAGCCCTGGCTGTGCCCAGGAAGTCTGGCTGTGCCCAGAGAGAGTGGCAGTGCGCTGAGAGCCCTGGCTGTGTCCAGGAAGTCTGGCTGAGCCCAGAGAGAGTGGCAGTGCCCTGAGAGCCCTGGCTGAGTCCAGGAAGTCTGGCTGAGCCCAGAGAGAGTGGCAGTGCCCTGAGAGGCCCTCGTGTGCCCGGGGAGACTAGTGGTACCCTAAGAAGTCCAGGAAGTGTGGCTGTGCCCAGAAGTACTGGTGGTGCCCTGAGAAACCCTGGCTGTGCCCGGGGAGACTAGTGGTACCCTAAGAAGTCCAGGAAGTCTGGCTGTGCCCAGAAGTACTGGTGGTGCCCTGAGAAACCCTGGCTGTGACCAGAGAGCTTGGCTGTGTCCAGGAAATAGCATTCACCTCCAGGCTCCTCGCACAGGGCCCCTCGCGGAAGACGCTTGTTGCGTAGATTGTGAGGCGAGACCCTGTAGGGGTGGAGTGTGGGGACAGAGCCCCAAAAAGCAGTTTCCAGGCTCTCGGCCTCACATAGAAAGGTGCTGGCTCAGGTAGTAAATGGCCATCGACTGTGATCAAATGGCCATCAGCTATGGCTAGTTGGCCGTCAGCTGTAACCAGTGAGCCATTGGGCACTAATATAACTGCCGTGGCTAGGCTAGCAGAAAAAAAGGGGAAGCTAGCGAGAAGATGGTGGCTGAGCCTGCAAGCGGCACAGTGAGGGTTGGGAATTCTGTGGCTCCTGTTTCCTGTTTCTCTAACACAGCCGCCAGCGAGAGTATAGTGGTATGACTCCCCTACCTATGGCTCCGTGGGTGTTCCTTTTTGGCCTCACCATATCCTGCGTTCTTATGTGGGGAGCGGGAGCAGAGACCCCACTGGACGCCCTGCACGACACATGGCGTAATCAGCAGGATCCCCCGCACGACAGCCACCTAAGGCTTCTAATTTGCTCACCTTAAAGATGGTGTTTAAAAGCAGAGACTTGGGTTCAAATTTCAGTTTTAACATTAGGGAAATGGATTAAATTCTTTGACTATGGATTGCCTCCTCTATTGGGTAAGGTGATGCTAGTAACTAGTGATGAGGGCCTTGAAAACATTTTGCCTGTGTTTGAATCTCAGCTCATTGTTTATCAGGTCTATGAACTGTGGAAAAATAACTTGCCTTATCTGTAAAATGGGGCAAATAATAATCTTTATTTTAAAGGGTTAGTGTGAGGATAGAACGAGTGAATATGACAAAGCACTTTAGCACAGGGCCTGGTGAGTGAGCCGTAACATCAGCCATTGTTATTGCTGTGAAATGAAGTCATCATACCTACTCTTTTGGGAGTTTGAAAGGATGTTTGTAAATTCTGATGTTTTATAACTGCTCTAAAAATAGTAATTGTTTTGACTACTATCACTATACCATGAGGTTAAGTTAAAAGATTTACAAAAATTATTCCAGTGCTAACATTCTGTGATTTAAAAAAATGATAACAAGGTGATCTGCCATTTTAATGTTGAAATATATGACACCACCACTAGAAATTACCACATCATGTTTCTGAGGCTGACTGGGTGATGAGGAGATCTGAGCTCAGGACTGCCTTCTAGAAAACAAGCTGTTAGCTTTAAGAGTGAGTATTGATATCGATGCTTCCAGTGAGAAATTTCAGTACCAGAAAATTAGACAAGATCTCTGAGATTTGCTATTTTTTCAACTAATGGAAATGTCAGTCCGTTTGAGTGTTGTTACATTATTCAATTTGGGGATAAGAAACACATAGTCCTGAAGCATGATTCTAGAAACATCCAAAGTTGAGTCTTTGACGATATTGTCCTGATATCATTCTGGTAAACCCACGCAGTCTCTGCTGCTCCCTGGGAGAGGCTGCTGTGGTAGGTGGCCAGATAAAATACAAGGTAATTTGAATTTTAGGTGAACAATAAATATATTTTTAGTATAACGATATCTACTTATGTATGTTCATTTAAACAAGTATGTCGCAACAAAGTCTGCAAATATTTTTAAGCTAAATTTGGCAACCCTAGGCTGTAGTGCACGGCAGTGCTCCTCAGACTTTACTATGCACATAAATCACCTGGGAATTTTGTTAAAACGCAGCTTCTGGTTCAGTGTTTGTGACGCTTCTGGTTCAGTGTTTGTGACGTGGAGGCTGCTGTTTTGAGGAGCACATCTGAGTGGAAAGGATGAAGGGTAGAGTTCCTCAAACTTTCTGGAGTAGAAGAATCACCTGTGGTGTTGATTGATAATAATATACTGTGCCATAGCATAAACCACAGATCGGGTGGTTTAAATAACAGAGTCTGAGAATCCAAGATCTAGGTACTGGCAGGGTTTGGCTTCTTTGGCAGCCTCTCTCCTTGGCTTGTAAATGGCCGCCCTCTTGCTGCCTCTTCACATGGTTTTTTGCTCTGCGCCTATGGGCCCCTGGTGTCTCTGTGTGTACCATTATCCTCTTCTTTTAAGAACACCAATCAGATTGGACTAAGACCCACCCTATCAGCCTCATTTTAACTTAAAGACCCCTTTAAAGGACTTATTTCCAAATAAAGTCACATTCTAAGGAATTAGAGGTTGAGATTTCAACATATGAATCTGGAGGGGGACACAATGCAGTTTATAACATTATCTGAGACCCACTGAGACAAAATTTCTATGGAAAAGGTTTACAGAGATTTATCAGTCTTACCAGCTAGAAGCTATGGTTGAAGAATAATATACCAGATGAGTTTTATCAGGCAAATTAAAGAAATCTAGTTCAGAGCAAAACATCTTAAACTTAAGCATGAATAAGAATCACCTGATTAATTTGTTGAACCCTCCAAGCCTCTGCTTGGGGTGGAGCTCCAGATTCTGCTTTTCTAACCAGCAGCCATTCTTAAGAACGACTGCCTTAGACAAATCCCCAAACCTCTCTGAAAAGCAGGTATATTAGTAACATGCTCCTTATGTGGCTGTGGTGCGAATTGCCTGAGATTAAGAGGCAAAAGCTCTGGGGAACTCCAGAGCCCTATATTAGATAAAAGAGACATATGGTGATGCATTTTCTACAAGTTCAATGACATAGGGAACAAAGTCAAAGCATTTTCATAAACAACAGCAAAACAACAACAACAAAAACCATTGATTTTTAAAAACTTTCCTCTTATTATAATTTTTGAGAGTCAGTAAACTATATTTCATGTTTGTCACCATAGAGGTCTTTATTAAACAGCACATTAGTAGATCTCATGAGGCCATTTTCTCAGATGTGATGCAGGGTTGAAGATCAAATCTACCCACATTTGGGAAGGAAGAGAGTTGGAAGGATCCAAAATCATGTGATTAAACCTTCAATCTCCCGAGAAAGTGCTTTCTTGTTACAACTAGAATGCCTGAGACCTGAGTTACTTTGATATGAACCATGTTAATAAACATGTAAACTAAATCTAGCAGAAAGAGAAATCAATAGCTTTTTAAAAATG
Organism: Rhinolophus ferrumequinum; assembly: GCF_004115265.2. Taxonomy (NCBI): domain Eukaryota; kingdom Metazoa; phylum Chordata; class Mammalia; order Chiroptera; family Rhinolophidae; genus Rhinolophus; species Rhinolophus ferrumequinum. Next base: position 61,595,768 of record NC_046300.1, read on the forward strand.
AATTGCTAAAGCACTTACAAGACTGACAGTTTATGGAATATTAGAAATCTAGAATTTAGCCAATTAATGTATATAGACAGGTCTTAAAATGTACCTTTCTCTATACAGCAGTTTTATAAGCGTCTCATAAAACAAACACACACACACACACACACACACACACACACACACACAAAACACACAAAAAAGCAATACTCTGTCAAGTTCTCTTTTCTCTGAAATAAAATGTAAATAATTGGTTGGTAAGCAGTTTTTAATGTCTTGTTTATAACAATGGGACATAAGTTGATGGTTTTATTGTCATAAGTAGCAGGTCTGAGTATTTTATGGAAGTCCAAGAAATCTCAGCTGAGACATGGATTCTGCTGTTGTGTATTCCTAAACATGTTAGTTTCAGAGCTTAATCTCCCCTTTAGGGCAATGGGTTTAAAATGCTAACTTCTAGGACTTCCATGGCAACCAAACGTGTGCAAAGCCACTAATATTTGCTTGGTGAAGCATAATAGCTTCATACATGGCAGATGCTTTATTATTTATATGGTTGTACATTAGAATGTACTGTTTTCCCCTGCTCATTTGAAGTTTTTTTTGCTTTGATCTTCCTAATTGAACTGTGAAAACATGAGGTCTATTTTTTTAAAGATTTTAACGAAAAATTTAGCTGACATGCAATAATATATTAGTTTCAGGGGAACATCATAGTTATTCAACATTTATATACCTAAAAAAAGTGATCACCGTGCTAAGTCCAGCAACCATCTGACACCGTACCATGCTATCACAATATGATTGACTATGTTCTCTATGTTGTACGTTACATCCCCATGACTTATTTGTTTTATATCTGGAAATCTGGACCTCTTATTCACTTTTACCTTTTTCTCCCTTTGTAAAATGTTTAATTACAGTTGACAATTAATATTATTTTATATTAATTTCAGATATGCAGAATAGTGGTGAAACATTTATATAACTTAAAAAGTGATCTCCCTACCTAGTCAAGTAACCAGCTGGCACTGTACAGAGTTAGTGTCGTATTAATGACTATCTTCCCTATGCTTTATTTTATATCCCCATCACTATTTTGTAACTGCAAATTTGTGCTTCTTTAACCCTTCATCTTTTTCAACCTGCCCCTCAAACTGCTCCCATCTATCAGTCAAACAAATCTAGTACCAATCTGATCCAATGTATAGTCGTTACAATGTTATTCCTTATGCTATACCCTACAATCCCAGGATTACTGTGAAACAACCAACTTGTACCTCTTAATCCCTTTCCCTTTTCTCACCTACACCCCTATTCCCCCTCCTCTCTGGCAACCATCAAAATACTTTCTGTATCTATGATTTTGTTTCGGTTTTGTTTTTTAATTTTTTTCCAAATTCCACATGTAAGTGAAATCACATTGCATCTGTCTTTCTCTGCCTGACACTCCACTCAGCACAATACCTTCTAGGTCCATCCATGCTGTACAGATGGCAAAAACCCATTTCTTTCTCTGGCCAAGCAATATTCCATTGTATATACATACCACCCCCTCTTTGTCCATTCTTCTGTCAACGTACACTCAGGTTGCCTCCACATCTTGGCCATTGTAAACAATGCTGCAATGAACATGTAGGTGCACACAACCCTCACAGTAGCATTTTCTGTTTCTTCGGATAAACACCCTGAAATGGGATTATTGAGTCCTTCGTTCTTGTTATAGCCTTTGTAATAAAATCTATTGTGTCTGGTATGAGTATGGCTACTCCAGCTTTTTTTCTGTTTTATTTTATTTCCATGTTCATTAAATAACTTTTTCCATCCCTTTGTGGTGTGATCAAAACATACAGTGAATGTTTAAATAAATAAATATAATTACAGTAAGAGATGCATTGCCATTAATCCCCCTCAGAATACTCCCCCTCACTTCAAAAACAATTATCCCATCATTCTTGCCACTTTTTGAAGCCGTTCTGGAAGTCCTCTTTAGTAAGTATCTTTAGTTGCACTGTCATGGCTGCTTCAATGTCCTGAATTGATTCAGAACATTTACCTTTCATGGTCATTTTTGACTTTGGGGAAGAGCCAGAAGTCTCATAGTGCCAGATCCAGTGAATAAGGTGGATGAGGACACACTGTAATGCTTTCATTTGATGGAAACTTCTGTACCAGAAGCAATGTGTAACACAGAGACTTTCCATTACAATCAACAAATATGGTGAAGGCTACTGCTGAGTGCCATCCAATGGAAAGGCAGGGATCTTCAATACCAGAAGCGGCACATCGAACCTTAGTAACTGTGTGTGACAAGTTTCAACTTGTTCGGTGCAGTCAATCGGTGCAGTCAATTGGTGCAGTGAGCTATGGGTGAGAGAAAGTATGTTTTAAATTGTGCCATAAATCATCCTCCATTATGACAACATTCTGTGTCACACATCACTTGTGGTGTAAGGCAACTTCTGTCAAATAAAAAGATTACAGTGAGTCCTCATACACCTTCTGGCACCATTCAACTTCTGGCTCTTCCCCAAAGTAAAAATGATTCACGACATCGAGGCAGCCACAACAGTGCAACTAAAGACACTCATGAGAGAGGACTTCCAGAACTGCTTCAGAAAGTGGTAAGAATGATGGGATAAGTGTGTTTGAAACAACGGGGAGTATTTTGAGGAAGATTAATGCCAATGTGTCTTTTACAGTAATAAATTGATTTTTTAATTTATACATTCTCAGTATTGTTTGATCACATATTTCAGTCTGTGTGTGTCTTTCAATTTGAAGTGAGTCTCTTGTAGGCAGCCAGTGTAAGAGTCTTTTTTTCTAACCCATTCAGCCTTGCTATGTCTTTTGATTGAAGCTATTATTTCACTTACATTGAAAATAATTGTTGATAAATATGTGACTATTGTCATTTTATTATTAATAATTTTGATTTTTTCCCCCCATTTCAAAGAAGTCCCAACATCCCTTGTAATACTGCTTGGTGGTGACAAACTCCTTCAGATTTTTCTTCTCTGGAAAGCTCTTTATCTGTACTTTGATTTTAAAAGGTAGCCTTTCTGAGTAGCCTTGATTGTAGGTCAAGCTTTTTATCACTTTGCATATTTCATATCAATCCCTTCTAGCCTACAAAGTTTTTGTTGAAAAATCAACTGACAATCTTTTGGGAGCTCCCTTGTAAATTACTAGTTGTCTTCCTCTTGCTGCTTTTAGGAGTCTCTCTTTGTCTTTAACCTTTGGCATTTTAATTACAATGTGTCTTGGTGTGGGCCTGTTTGCATTCATCTTATTTGGGACTCTTTGTGCTTCCTTTGCCACATTAGGAAAATTTTCAGTCATTATTTCTTCAAATAGGTCCTCAATTCCTTGTTTTCTCCCTTCTCATTCTGGTACTCTTATTATGCAAATGTTGTTATGCTTGATGTTGTCCCAGAGAATCCTCAAAATATCCTCATATTTTTGGATTCTTTTTGTTGTTTCAATTGGGTGTTCTCTGCTACCTTGTTTTCCAAATCAATGATTCAATCCTGCTTCATCTAGTCTGCTGGTGATTTCTTCTGATGCATTCTTTATTTCAGTTATTGTATTCTTCACTTCAGACCAGTTCTCTTTTATGGTTTCTATGTCCCCTTTTATGCTTGCTGTCTCTTTGTTGAAGTTCTCACTAAGTTCTTTGAGCATCTTTATAACCACTGTTATAACCTTATAACTCTATTTGTAGGTTGCTTGCCTCCATTGTGTTTAGTTCTTTTTCTGGATTTTTCTCCTGCTCTTTCATTTGGGATGTCTTTCTTTGTTTCCTCATTTTGGCTGCCTCTTTGTGTTTGTTCTAGATAGATATGGTATGTTTTCCAGTCTTGGCTGGGTGGCATTATGCAGTAGGTGTCCTGTGGGGCCCTGGCACAGTCCCCCTGGTCAGCTGCTTGGGGCACTCCAGTAGTGTTTCTTGTGTAGGTTGTGTTTGCCCTCCTGTTATAGTTGAGAATTGATTGCTTTTGGCACATCAGTGGGTAGAATTGACCCTCAGGCTGATTGGCTGTGGGGTTTGGCCATATCCACAGCTTACATGCTGCTCTATGGGAGGCTTAGCCCACTGAGTGGGACTTGCCCCAGTGGGGTTTGGTGCCTGTTGAGACTGCCCTTTGTGTGTGTAACTTGTTGGGCTAAATGGGTGGTGCTCTCTTGTTTTTCTGAAGCCAACCTTCAAGTATGTTGGATCTGGGGCCTGATGGTAGAGGCTCTGTAGCAGACCCAGGTCACCCATTGCCTGTGACTGACCAGGGACTACCTGGTAGGAGCTACAAAGTGATCTGTGGTGTTATCTGCCTGTGCTAAACCTGTAAGCATGTGGCGAGGCAATCAAAGGACGGCTGCCAACAGATCTGTGTCTGGGGTAGCTCCTCAAAATGCCAAGACACTTGGAGGCTTGCTGCCATCTTCAGCCTCCCTTAAGGTTCAGCCACTGAAGAAGCCTCATGCTGTATGCAAGTTGGGTGAGGCAGGGTCTCAGGGAGTCACTATAGTGGGAAGCGTTGTTTTCACTAGGTTGATGTAGATTCTGATTTAGTGCAAATTCTGAGCCTGGAGCTACTCAGCATAAGTCTCAGAGCACACTGAGGCCAGTTGCTGTCTACCTGCACCTGTGAACTCCAGTAGTTTCCAAGAAAGAGTGCAGTGTGTTGGGGTTGCCTGCTCACCAAGAAATTAGCTCTGGTGTTGGTTGAGTTGGATTAGGCAGCTTCCCAGTGCAGCTCACCAGACCAATCCAGATTCAGATTTGGCCATGTGGGGGAGGGCTCAACACAGAAAATATGGCATGCACCTGTTGGCTGCACGGGACGAGAACCCCACACAAAATAATTGGCAACTCTCCTCCAGCTCTTACCCTGAAGCCACACACCTCTGCCTTCCCTACATGCCTTCCACTGCTGCCTGAGTCACCATCCCTCTGCTGGAGCCCAAGGTGAGTGCCTGTGAGTGAGTCTGTGCACAGGCCCTCCAAGAGGATGTGTGGGTTTCCTACAGCCTTCCATCCCACTTTGATGGTCAGAATCTGCTCTGTTTTTCACAGGCAGATGCTGTGGGGGCTCCTCTTCCCAGCACCAGTACTCTGGGTTTGGGAGGGTGGTGGGGGTTGGGGTCCCTTGCTCCTTTGGTAGGAAATCTTTGTGGCTGGGATATTTTTCCTGATTCTAAATTGTCACACAGAAGTTTGGGGCCAGCCCGTTTTGTGTCTCTGCTCCTCCAACGAGTTTTGACATAGTTTCTTTATATCCTTAGTTATATAACTTGTTTAGCTAAACTTCAGGTGGTTCTCCAGGTTGATTGTTCTATAATTCAGTTGTAATTTTAATTTGTTCATGGAAGGAAGCAAACACAATATTTATGTATTCTGCCATCTTTTTTCCTCCCATGAGGTCTATTTGAAATTAAGGTACTTTGACTCTAAATGTTGTGAAAAGGTTTTTGTTTGTTTGTTTTTTTTTTAACCTTTAAGTGATAAAGAAACTGAGACCCAGAGTTTAAATTACTTGACCGAAGTCAACCAGCAGCTTGTGGCAGAGCAGAATTTGAACACAGGTGTCTGACTGCAAACTCCATCCTTTTGAATTTATACTCCTTCAGTCATTCTTGGACTCACGGTTGACAGTTATTGGATTTCAATGTTGAAAACTGAGGCTGGGGAAAGATGTACACTTTACTGTTGTTAACATAGGAGCAAACCACCCAGCTGATTCATTAGTAGGTCCTTTTGTCTTTTTTAATAGTCTTTTGCTGTTAGATACATTTGTAATTTTGCCAGAGATTTATCAATTTTACAATTTAGTATTCCTGTTTAAGACATACAGTATGGTTGAAGAGTAGAACAAGTCTTCTGTTGAAAATTGGGATGTGGTATTTGAAATGTCTAACCAGAATGGATGCTGGAGTTTTAGTCTACCTATGTGTCAATGGGTTAGGTGCTGGATTGAAAAAGTTCTGGGAAGCTGGAATAGATGTAGCATACTTGGCAGCTTAGAACAGGGGCTATTTACCAACCAACAATTGTTTAAATTGTTTGACCACTGGCACAGCCTGCTAATATGAACAGGGTGGATATCTACACAGTTGAAAGCCTCGGTTCCTAAATATCTCTCTTCCTTTGGATAGTCAATAAAAATTGATGTTAGTGGTACAAAAACAAATTTTCAGCACCAATATTTTTAATTTTTCTGGGTAAGTAAGAGCTGAAAAATAGAGGTTGAAATTAAGGGTTTGAAATAAAAATGCCTGCTATTCTTAATCAAAAGTATTCATCATAATTGTGCAGTTTTCCTGAAATTCATGTGCCTAGGATCATGCTGCTGTGGTGTTGATTTGGTAGAGCAGATATTTTCCTGGGTTCTGTGTTTTTGTGAGTCTTCCGTAGATGCATTTGATCCTTGCTGCATTGGATATCTTCTGTTTTAGTCTCCAGATGTACATCAACTTTTGTTTTCCATGTTGTATTCTCAGGCAACCAAGTTCTATAGACTATGTAAATTAAATCTCTTGCTTTGTGGCTTCCTATTGAGAACAGCCAATGGGAAGCCCTTGTAGGATATGGGAGGAGTGAAGGAGAGGGAGGCTGGGGAATTTTATTCTCTTAGCTCCCTCCTTGAGGGATCACTTTGGACTGGCTGTCACTTTGACCAAAGATCACAGCTCCTTGGAAAGTGCCCATCTCCATATACCTTCCCCCCCTCCCACAAGTTCTGATAACTGTTCTTTCTTCTTCCTTCTTCCAGCTAAGTGGTGGGGATAGCTCTGTATGCACTAATATTGAGGCACTGTTATAGCTTTCATGGTTTTCTAAAACTCTTTGTAAACAATTCCTTTATTAAACCTCCTCATTATTCTATTTGATTGTGCTATTTACTTTTTCCTGCCAGGACCATGCCTAATAGACTTTGCCTTATTCACTTTCCCAACCTTTCATTGGACTTATAGGGTATTTAATCAACCTCCCATTACCAATATTCTGACTCTAACCATAGCTCGGATAAATCAGGGGGAATTCTGCCATTGTTGAACTCTCTAAAGTACAAGGAGGGATATGAAAAATCAGTTGGAGTTCTACATTTACTTTCTAAAACCCCTGCCTCCTTTGTGTGAAATCTCTGAAAAAAGTCTGGCCAATACGAGATGGCAAGGAACAAATAAACTGAGGAAGATCCTATTGACAAAAAAAACCTTAGGTGCTCTCTGTAAGTTTTATTCACATGATACAATATAATTAAAATACAAAGGAGTTTGCTCCTAATGAGGAATACTTAAAAATGCCTTAACTAGGTTTCTGCCAACTGAATTTTATGCCTCTCAGTATTTGCATGATCATTTAATCCCTTAAAGTGATGACTAGTAGGCAATTGATTTGGATGGTAGAAGAGGCTAATTGGTAATATTGTTACACAAAATCTTATGGGCAAAAATTATGCCTGTCTTTTAAAACAATGTGCCTTTGGTATTTTGAAAGGAGAGTGCTAGTGCCTTGGGCCTCAGGGAAGTTCAGCCTGCAGATATCAGAATTGATGAAGAATATGGAAACTTAAGTATATGGTAGATGGAGTAAAAAATGCCTTAAGGATTAATGACATGAGACCAGTGGGAGAGCCACGTTTTCTGGTGATCAAAGACTCGGAGTCTTTCATCTGTAAGTGCCTGGGAGAATGTTGAACATTTTGGAATTTGTCATCGCCGTTGGTTAAATTTTATCAGCCTGCTATTCAGCAAGATGCTCCAAGGAAATCCTCAACCCTTCATCTCTGATCTATTCGTTCATTCAGCAAATGTTTTTTGAGTACCCACTCTGTGCTAGGCACTCTTTAGAAAACTGAAAATGCTGATGAATCAAATACATAGGTTGCCTTCTCTCATGGAGATTAAAATGTAGTGAAATGGACAAGTTTTCTTAAATTATAGAATAAATACATATTTACATTCTAAGGTAGAGTAATTACATTTATTGTAATATCATGTACAAGAAATCGTCCAGTTTCAGAATGCCCAAAACATCGGATGAAATAAATAAGAAACATTTCAAATGTGGGGCTGAACCCCTCCAAAAGTCAGGGAAATTCTCAAAGGCCAGGGGAGTGGGAAACAACAAAAAACTTTAAACAAGCAAAAGTTGTGGTTGTCTTATTTGTGGAGAAAGAGGGGGAAATTCTCATAGAAAACACATAAAAGGGAGCAGTTAACCGTAAGTGCTGATCAGCAGACACAATGGACAGTAGAATTTAAGTCTCCCAACAAAGGTAACGTTCCAAAGAAAGCAAGATTGCCCTCTGAGAGCAGTGAGCCAAACAATCTGGCCTACAGGGGACCAGGCATGTGTTGGGGAAGCTTCCCTGAAGGCACTGTGCTTGGGGTGGGCTCTGAGGGCTGAGTTGAACTACTGCAGGCCAGACTAGGGATGGATAACTCTAGCAGAAAGTTGACTGTGTGAAAATTGTCTGGGCCAGAGGGATCCTGGTGTGTTGGAAAGACTGACAGGATACTATGGCCAGAGAGAGTGAGGGAGAGGGAAAACTGTGCAGTATGAGACTCAAAATCTAAGCTCATAAAGATCCAACCTTTATGGGCAAGATTTTCACCTTTACCTGAAATGCAGTGGGCAAGTAATTCAGGGTTTTAAGCAATGTTATAACATCAGAATTACCATTTTTAAAATCTTCGTCTTGCCACTTTGTATAGTAGGGACTGTAGCAGAGTAAGAATGGAAGATAGTTCAGGTGAGAGAGCGTGTGGCGTAAACCCTGGTGGGAACAAGAGCACTGTTAATAGATCATGAAATGCTGGGAGGGGAGACAACTCCTAGAGAAGGATATAGGACTTCTTAGCGCTGCAATTATATGTCTGGTATTTAAAATAAGTAGACGGAATACTCCAACATGAGCAAAGAACCTGCACTATATATGTGTGTTGATTTTTCCAGTTGACTAATTTAAAAATAAAACATGAAATACAGAGCATGAAACAAACCACATACCACCAATGAAAATTTGTTTTTAAGGAATGAAGAAGAAAAATCCAGTTGCATTAAGTTCTAGAGCAGAAGTGGACTTAGAATATAACTATAAATCTATTTCAGGTTTATTACATAGCATTTTTTTTTTTCACTTCCTCCTCCCTGCCCTGTTTTCTCAGTTGCACCTCTCCTTTTTTTCTGCTTTGATCTCTTCTCCAAATGACAAAGCACCTTTCCTTTCTTTCATTTCTTCGTTTGGCTAATTTCTATGTCTTTCAGATTTTAACACTAGTTACAAAAAACTAACACCATTAAGAGGTCGCATGGCTGTAATAAGCACTTCTCGTCAGACAATGTTTTCATTCTTACAAAGGCGCTGTGAGTTAGGTGCTTACATTCCGAATTGTAGATGAGAAAACTGAGACTCAGGGAAGCCAAATTACTTGCTAAATATTCCAGTGATTAGCAATGGTGGAGCCAGGAATTGAACTCAGACAGCCTACGCATTAAAAAAATCAACATTACTTCTTGCTATCCTAATCTATCCTATCCTATCCTATTCTATCCTGTCCTGTCCTGTCCTGTCCTGTCCTATCCATCTTATCACATTGCATTCATGAAGACATTCAACACACTGTTGAACAGTAGAGGTGGTTCGAAGAGGTGGCAGCAGTGGAGTTCCTTGTGAAGTAACAGCATTTTCTCATTTGGGAATTATAGAATTCTTTTTCAGGCCTGTCCTATGGAGCAGGCATTGGCATGAGGATAGCTGTTGTTGGTGGTGCCTTATTGTTGTAGGGGTTTTGACCAAGTGATCATTTATGGGGAGCAATCGTAGTATATGTGAGGATAGCAGACTCAACTCAGACATGCTGAAAACTATTTTAGGTTCACCAATAATTTGCACTTTGACTTCATATGTTTTTTAATTGCCATTTTATTCATTGATGTCATTCACTAGATTCGTGAAAATAATTCCCAGGTCAACATTATTGTACTAAAAGCATATAATAGATAGATACTTATTGGTATATATCTGGCATAATATGTAGTACATTATAGGTAGATATTTATTGAATAATTAAGTTATCGATCTCACTTAATCTCTCTGTTCAATGATTTCTGTAAAATGGGGTCAGTGGAACTTGCTCTACCTCCCACAATGAGTTGGGAAGATTAAATCAGATCACGTGCTTTGAAAGCGACCCATAATTTACGATGACCATAGGTCATGGTGGAGAGCAGCAGTCAAAGAAGCAGAAGTAGGTGGCACATTTGTGTCTTTCACAACAGATTGTGAATTCCATGAGAACAGGAATCTTATTTGACTTGTTTATGGCTTTGACCCAAACACCTAAAATAGTGCCCGGGACTCAAATATTTGTTGGATAAATGGAGTAGAGTAGAATTTAATCAAGGTCTTTATTTGACTCAGGGAGAAATAAAGGAGAACTTTAAGTTGAATTCAAGGATCTCATGTGAAAACATACATATGAATGAGGGTGTATATGAGAAGCGTAGAAAAAAGAAAGCAGAAAAAAAAAAGGATTGAGAAAATCGTAAATGAGAATGAAGGAGACATGGTCTAGGACTGAAAAATCCTAGACTGGAAAGGTCAATTTGGTGTTTGGGGTTGTCTATCTTACTGAATAGGATCAATTGAATGACCAATCTGATTGCATAAAACTGGTCATTAAGATGGTAAGGGAACCACAATTTAACTGTAAGTACTTGATTTAGTATTGGTAAGTCTGTAAAGATAGATAAGAGACAAGAGTCTGCTGAACTTTGACCTTTTTCGTTCTGCAGAAGTGTTTTAAGAGTTGGATAGTTGCCTATGCTTTGAAAACAATAATGTATCCTGAAGTACTTTAAATTTATGTTTGGGTTTTGTCCATCCTAATATTTTCTGTATTCTTATACAAGTAGTTTTAGTAGGCATCTGTTGATTTTGCTTGCCCTGCATCTATTTTTTTTTTTTTAAATCTCCTACAGCATGTCAATTTGGACTACTCTTTCATCTCCAGGGAGGCCATATAACCCAGGCCAGTGCAATCAACATAGACCATTCTTTTTGGTCACAATGCTTGACTCAGAGATGAAGAGCAAAGACCAAGATAGGCAAAGAGACTCAATCTTGGAATTTGGGGTCTAACTGTTGTGAGAAAAAAGTCATCCTTCAACTAGGGATGCTGCATTGACTTAACTCAAAGGAGAGAACCTACCCCAAAGAAGCCAACCCAAAAGAAATGAAACTAATAGAGAGAAACTGAGTCCTGATGATGCTTGAGTATCTGAATTCTTTCTTTCGTAAAGCTCTTCTAGTTTAGCCACCTCAGTTAGGTCAGCCAGTAAACTCTCTACTTCATTTAATTTGAGTGGGGGCTCACTTGCAGTTCAAAAGGGTCTTGATTAGTATGTTTTGCTTTGTCTTTCAACTTTCCAGTGGAATTAATTCTTAAGAGTAAAGCCCTCAGACCTCCACTGGTGAAAGACAGAAGTGTATATCATATACCTTATTCTAGGTAATTAATTATTGAAAATACATCTTTGGCAATTTAACCTCACATCAGTGTTTACATCTCTGTAGCTAGAGGTTCAGGTTGAATTAGATGATGCCAAGGTTATTTCCATATCAAAAGTGTAAAATTTCTGAGGCAGCTTTTCTTTCAATAACCTCATGATCTGTCTTGTATTTGCTGTCAGCTCCTGATGACCAAGGCTAACTCATACCAGATTCCAGTGTACCCTGTTATTCATGCCCTTTTCTTATTTCTGCTCACATTTTCTAATGCCCTGATAACACAAGGAGGCCCTGCATCTGTGATAATAATGATGAAAATAGCTACCATTTTGAATCATCACAATTCCAAGAACTTCACATAAGTTTTTTCACTTAATATTACCAAGAACCTAATGAAGTAGAGATTAATATTCAATGTGTAATCACTGATCCAGCATGAGAATCTTGGGTTTATTCAGTTTAACTTCACTACACCTCCCCTGTAAGCACAGATAGGTATGACTTCTCCATTACTACCCTAATTGATGTCAAATCTCCTTACCATTTGAGAGGCTTACAGATTCCCTAAGGAGTTGAGAGGTGTATTCACGGGCTATCCCTGGCCAGCCATGAGAAATCTGCCAAATCTTTTTTCATAAATAGGCATCATGCCTATTGGGTATTTATAGGTGGTATACTCTTCTTTTGGCTTTCAAAGGAAGATAACTTACAGGTTCTTCTTCAGTTCTTCAGTGTTGGCTGGGCAATCAGTGACGAGGTTGATGGCACATCTCCCACATGACCCACTGCTGTATGTGAACAGTGCCACTCCAAGTTATCCATCCATGAGTCTGCATACCTGGGTTTTCCTGGGTAGACAGTCTCCAATGTTGAAGGCGGTGGGCCCTAGAATCAGATTTTAGCCTCCAAGAGCTTTTTAAAAATTTATGTAATTCTTCTGTTTTCTTTTAAGCCCTCTGTTACATCCTCCTTTCCCCCCTTATGTTATTTTTTCTGCAAAAGTTTTTCTTCTGGTTCTTTCACAGCTGATAGGCAGGAGTCAAATTGACAACACAAGTATCTAGCAACGAAAAAATATCTTCAAAATCAAGAACTAAAACTGAAGCCATTACAGGAAGTAAATAAAAATTCTTAGAATTAATTTTCCAATTTCATAAAGAAAAAAGAAAAAGGAGTTGACTTTTCTTATTGAAACATTGTGAATGTTCCTATTATTTTGTTTGTTTTATTTATTGGGGTGATATCAGTTAGTAAAATTATATAGGCTTGAAGTGTACATACATTTCTATAATACATTATTTTTATTTTGCATTGGGTATTCGCCACCCAGAATCAGTTCTTCCATCACCATACGTTTGACCCCCTTTTACCTCTTCTACTACCCCCTCCATTACCCATTGTTAACCACTAAACTGTTGCCTGTGTCAATGAGTTTTTGTTTGTATGTCTTGCTCATTTATTGCTTTCAGTTTTTTTAAAAAAATTTTTTTAATTTACTGGGGTAACAATGGTTAGTAAAATTACATAGGTTTCAAGTGTAAAATTCTGTAATACATCATCTATATATCACATTGTGTGTTCACAACCCAGGGTTAGTTCTCCTTCCATCACCATGTAGTATTTTACCCACTTTCCCCTCTTCAACTATCCCCTTTTCCCCCTTATCCTCTGGTAACCACTGAACTATTGTCTGTGTCTATGAGTTTTTGTTTGTTTGTTCATTTGTTGCTTTCAGTTTTATATCTCACATATGAGTGAAGTCATGTGGGTCTCAACTTTTTTGTGACTTATTTTGCTTAGCATGATAATCTCAAGATTCATGTGGTCTCAAATGGCAACATTTCATCTTTACTTATGGCACAGTGATATTCCATTGTATATATGTAAACATCTTCTTTTTCTAATCACCTATCAAAGTACACTTTGGTTGCTTTTATGTCTTGGCCACCATGAGTAATACTGCAATGAACAGAGGGGATAAATATCTTCAGATTTTTTGGGTAGATACACAGAAGAGGGATTGCTGGATTGTATGATAATTGTTTTCTTAATTTTTGAGGAACCCTTATGAGGGTTTTTTTTTTCCCCTTCTCCAGAACCTTTCCAACACTTGTTATTACTGTCTTGTTGATAATAACCATTCTAACAGGTGTGAGGTTGTATCTCATTGTGGTTTTAATTTGCATTTGCCTAATAGCTAGTGAAGTTGAGCAGTTTTTTTTTTTTTTTTTCCCCCATATATCTGTTGGCCATTTCTATGTCCTCTTGAGGAGAAGTGTCTGTTCAGGTTCTCTTCCATTTTTTATTTGCATTGTTGTATTGCTGTCAAGTTTTACAAGTTCTTTATATATTTTGGATGTTAGCCCCTTATCAGTTGTGCTGTTTGCACATATTTTCTCCCATTCCATTGGTCACCTCTTTGTTTTGCTGATGGTTTCTTTTGGTGTGCAGAAGATTTTTTACTTTGATGTAGTCCCATTCATTTATTTTTGCTTTTACTTCCCTTGCCTTTGAGGTCAAATTCATAAAATCCTCTTTGAGACTGAGGTTCATACGCTTAGCACCTATGCTTTCTTCTATGCAATTTATTGTTTCAGGTCTTATCTTTAGGTCTTTGATTTATTTTGAGTTAATTTTGGTACATGGTGACAGATAGCATTGTAGTTTCATTCTTTTGTACATGGCTTTCCAATACTCATATTATCAGCACCATTTATTGAAGAGGCTTTCTTTTCTCCATTGTATGTTTTTGACTCTTTTGTCAAAAATTATCTGCCCATATTTATATGGGTTTGTTGCCGGGTTCTCAAATCTATTCCACTGGTTTGTGTGTCTGTTTTTCTGCCAACACCATGCTGTTTTGATTATTGTCACTTTGTAGTATAATTTGAAGACGGTGTGTGATACCTCCAGCCTTGTTCTGTTTTCTTAGTATTACTTTTGCTATTTGGGGTCTTTAGTGATTCCATACAAACCTGATGGGATTTTTTTTGTTTGTTTGTTTTATTTCTTTAAAAAATGCCATTCATATTTTGATAGAGATTGCATTAAATATGTGTATTTCTGGGGTAATACGGCCATTTTAACTATGTTGAGCCTTCCGGTCCATGACCAAGATATATCTTTCCACTTCTTTGTGCCTTCAATTTTTTTTAAAAAATAATACCTTATAGTTTTCAGTGCATAGGTCCTTCACATCCTTTGTTAAGTTTATTTCTAGGTATTTCATTCTTTTTGTTGCATTGCAAAATGAATTGTTTTTCATTTCTTTTTCTGAAATATCATTGTTAGTATGTAGGAATGCAATGGATTTTTGTAGATTGATTTTGTATCAACTTTACTGTATTTGTTCATTGTTTCTAATAGTTTTAAGTAGAGTCTTTCAGGTTTTCTATACCAAGAATCATGTCATCTGCCAAAAGTGAGTAACTTCTTTATTCCCAGTTTGGATGTTTTTTATTTCTTTCTCTTGCCTGATTGCTTTGAGTAGGACTTCTGATACTATGTTGAATAACAGTGGTGACAGGGATCATCCTTGTCTTGTTCCTGATTTTAGAGGAAAAGTTTTCAGTTTTTCACCCTTAAGTAGCTGAGGGTTTGTCATATATTGCCTTTATTATGTTGAGGTACTTTCCTTCTGTACCCATTTTATTAAGTGTTTTAATCATAATGGATGTTGTATCTTTCAAGTGCTTTTTCTGCATCTATTGATACAATCATGTGATTTTAATCCTTTATTTTGTTTATGTGGACTATTACATCGATCAATTTGTGTGTCACTGGAATGAACCACTTCATCGTGGTGTATAATCTTTTAAAATGTATTGTTGTATTCAGTTTTCTAGTATTTTATTTAAAACTTTTGTGTCTGCATTCATTGGAAATATAGGTCTGTAATGTTTTCATATCGTTTTTTGTTTTGTTTTTGGTGTGTGTGTGTGTGTGTGTGTGTGTGTGTGTGTGTGTGTGATCTTTACCAGGTTTTGGCACCAGTGTATTGTTGGCCTCATAAAATGAGCTAGGAAGTATTGTCCCATCTTCAATTTTTTGGAAGAGTTTGAGGAGGATGAGTATTAAATCATCTTTGAATGTTTCGTAGAATTCACTAGTGAAGCTACCTGGTCCTTGACTTTTGCTTTTGGGGAGGTTTTGCATGATTATTTCAATTTTCTTGCTACTGTTCAGTCTATTTAAATTTGTTGGTTCTTTGTGATTCAGTCTAGGAAGGTTAGATATTTCTAAGAACTTGTCCATTTCTTCCAGATTATTGAATTTGGCAGCATATATTCCTTCATAGTATTGTCATCTAATTTTTTTATATTTCTGTGGTATCCATCATAACTTCTCCTTTTTCATTTCTGATTTTGTTTGTGTCTTATCTCTTTTTTCTTCAGTGAGAAAGGTTTTGTCAATTTTATTAATCTTATCAAAGAACAAGCCCTTTGTTGCATTCATTTTTTCTATCATCCTTTTGTTCTCTATTTCATTTAATTCTACTCTAATTTTTATTACTTCCTTCTACTGACTTTGGGTTTCATTTGTTCTTTTTCTAGTTCTTTAAGATATAATGTTAGGTTGGGATTTTTCGTGTTTCTTGAGATAGTCCTGTAATGATATAAATTTCCCTCTTTAATATTGCTTTTACCACATTCCAATAATTTGGATATGATGTATTTTTATTCTAAATTGTTTCCATGTATTTTTCATCTCTCCCGTTATTTTTCTTTGACCCAGTCATTCTTCAATAGCATGTTGTTTATTCTCCATGTATTTGTTTTTCCGCTTTCTTTATGTAGTTGATCTCCAATTTCAAGCATTGTGGTTGGAGAATGTTTGCTATGATTTCAATCTTCTTAAATTTGCTGAGGCTAGTTTTGTGTTCCAACATATGGTTTATCCTTGAGAATCTTTCACATGCACTTGAAAAGAATATACAGTCAGGTATTATATGATGAAACTCTGTAAATATCAATTATGTCCATTTGTCTAATGTGTAATTTAAGGTTGATATTTCCTTACTGCTTTTCTGTTTGAATTTTCTATCCATAGCTGTCAATGGCATATTTAGTTCCCCCACTATAATTGTGTTTTTGTCAGTTTCTTTCTTCAGTCTGTTAGTAGTCACTTTATACATTTTGGTGCTATCTAATGGTGTGTATATATACTGATAAATATTATGGCCTCTTGTTGTATTGTCCCTTTTATCATTGTGAAATGTCTATCTTTGTCTTTCATAACCTTTTCTATCCTGTAGTCTCTTTTTTCAGATGTGAGTATGAATACACTGGCTTTTCTCTGGATGCCATTTGCTTGGAGTACCATTTTCCACCCTTTCACTTTGAGTCTATATTTGTTCTTGTAGCTGAGATGCATCTCTTGGAGTCAGCATATGGTTGGGTTTTGTTGTTTTGATCCAATCTGCTACTCTGTGCCTTTTTATTGATGAGTTCAGTTCATTTACATTTAGGGCAATTAATTGATATAGGAGGATATCCTAGAGCCATTTTATCTTTGTTTTCTGGTAGCTCAGTGTCGCCATAGTTTCTTTGCCTTTGTGTTTCCGTCTGTTATTTTAGTTTGGTGGTGTTGTATGCTTTTTTTCTCTGTTTCCTTTTTTTTTTAATGTTATGCATTTCAGTTTTGGATTTTTTTTTTTTAGTGGTAACCATTACGTTTATGTAAAAGAAAGTTTCATATTTACAGTAGTTCTTTTTCTTCAGCATGCATCTTATCTCCATTTCTCTGCAAATTCAGACCTTTATTCCCTTCCCTTTCATGTTTTTGTTGTCACAAATTATCCCTGTTTATGCTGTGAGTTTATTTATTAGATGCAGTAGCAAATTGTCTTCTAATTCTCTCTCTTTTTAAAATGTTTTTATCTTCTTTAGCTTTTATGTTATGTTTAAGTGTATAGTGCCCTATTCTATGTAGTGGTTGCAATTTGCTGCTTCTGTATGTCTGTTAGTAATCTTGTTCTTAATTTTGTACCCTTTTGTCTTTTTCTTTCATGTCAAGTTGCCTCCTTCACTATTTCCTATAATGCAGGACTTGTGGCAGAAAATTTCCTCAGCTTTTGTGTATCTGGAAAGGTCTTTATTCCTCCTTCGTATCTAAAGGATAAGTTTGCAAGATATATTATTTTTGGCTGGTAATTTCTCTCTACCAATAGTTTGAATATTTGATTCCATTCCCTCCAGGCTTGTAGAATTTCTGTTAAAAATTCTGATGATAATTTAACGGGCTTTCCTTTGTAGGTTACATCTTCTTTTCCCTGCATTGAGAATTCTTTCTTTGTCATTAATTTTTGACAGCTTCAATTTAATGTACCTTGGAGAAGGCCTGTTAGGGTTGAGGTAATTAGGTTATACGTTTGCTTCTTGGATTTGTGGATCCAATTCTTTCCATAATTTTGGGAAGTTCTTGTTGACTGGTTGTTTGAAGAAATTTTTGGGGCCCGTCTCCCTCTCTTCTCCTGGTATAACCATTATTCTTATATTGCTCTTTCTGACAGAGTTAGATAGTTCTTGTAGAGGTCTTTCATTTCTTTTAATTCTCAAGTCTCTCTCCTCTTCCATCCACATCATTTCCAGATCTCTGTCTTTAACATCACTAGTTCTTTCCTCCACTTGGTCTATTTCAATGTCTTCGGTAAAACATGCATTTTGTTCATTGATTTTACTTCTGAGTTCATTAGACTCCCTATCTGAATTTTCTTGTATCTCATTGAGTTTTTTCAGAACTGAAATCTTGAATTTTTTGTCATTTAAATCAGATATTTCCATACTTTTAAGTTTATTTTCTGAAGATTTTTTGTTTTCTTTCTGAGCTGCCTTATTTCCTTGGTTATTCATAACAATTAATGGATTATTTCTCTTCATGGGCACCTATGATAGTAAATTCTGCAGCTGGTTGATCTGAAGTGGTCTTTCTTTTGCTTTCCAGTAGGTAGTGCTGGAACATTTTATTTTCTCTTCCCTGTTCTAGCTTCTCTCATGGGTGGGAGATGTCCTTGGGGGGTGGGCTTCTTCTCTGTGACCAGTTTGCCTCAGCATCTGGGCAGAACCTCTATTGGAGATGTGGTGGGCAATGGGCTTCTGAGCCCCTGAAATCCAACTGCTTCCCCTGCAGCCAGATGCAGAGCTGTGTGCCTCAGCAGCCCTGGGTGCCCCTACTGGTATCAGCCACAAAAAGTGGGGGTAGGGTGGTCTGGGAGAGGCAGCTGTGTGTTTTTTGCTTTGCTCTCTTACAAGTAATCGTGACTGCAAGACCACTGATGCCTCGCCCCTATATCTCCTCCCTTGTCACTAGAATTAGCCTCAGTATGTGTCTGCCACTCAAGAACTATCTCTCCATGTCTCAGGGCTGTAGACATTCTGCTCTTTAATCTGATATTGCTACTGTTTAGTTTTTGTTTTTGTTTTCCTGGGGCCCACTGCTAATACTGGGAAGGTGTGGGGAGGTGAGCTCTGAGATGTTGAGGAGAGGTGGCCAGGCTCCATGGCTTTGTTTTCTGCCTGGCAGGGAGGTCTGTTAGACCATGGTTGTCACACTTCTGTATTTGGTATTTGCCTCAAGGGCTATGCCCCAATCACTGTGTTTAGCTGTATTATATGCTGAGTTCTCAGGCAGAATTGCTGGAACTATTGCTGCACCTGAAGTCTCAATTCTCCCCTCTCCCAGGACTGTAGCGAGCCCTCGGCTGCATCCCACCACCCCTTTCTCTGTACTTCTCCCTTTTCTCTTCCCCTGTTTACCACAATTCACTCACCTTCAGCTCTTTCGATGCGTGGATCTTTCAGATGTGTTTGTGTGTTCTGTAGGGAATCCTGTGTTGAATTATAGCTGTTTAAGGTGTTGTAACTTCAAGAAGAGATATCGAAAACATCACACTCATGCCACCATGTTTCTTGAAATGTTTATATTTTGAAACCATTTCAATCCTCCTTTTTCAGATTAGGAAACTAAGGTTCAGAGAATTTAAGTAATGAGGTAAAAGTCACAGAGTTAAAAAGTTGTAGAGTTCTGGGTCAAACCTAGAAGGATACAACTGTGCTATTATCATTGAGAAAGTGGAAGGGTCTGGCCCATGATATATTCTTAGGAAAATGATCCTAGAAAAATGTCACAAATAACGACTTTTAGGGAAAGAACACATCTTAAGATTTGTCAGATTCTGTTTTCCACCAATTGTTACAGAATGAGCCAATAAAACATTCAGAAGTCTATGTAAATTTCTAAGAAAAATATAACCCATTATAGTCCTTAACAGTGAACATTCTCTGAAATTCATAGTTATAGACAAACTCCTAGGAATTTGTTCTTGGTCTAAGTTTAAAGAAAAACTTTTTTTCTGTTCTATATATAACTTTACGGATTAAATTTTGCAACCTACATGTTTATAACCCATTCATAACTTAATTTCTCAATATCTAGTGAGTTATGTTGTTAGATATTTAAATGATTTTAACAATTAATAATTTAAATAAAATTTAAGTCCTTATATAATAGTACTTTGTGATCCTTCAGAAAATGGAAATTATTCATTCTATATAAACAGCTATTAGATTTTCACATTTTATGTGAAGATTTTTGATGAATAAAAAGTTTTTCTCACTTGTTTATATATCTTCTTGCTTCATTTGTTGTCAAAGTACAGGAAACAAAGGTGCGGGTATTTACTATCATAAGAAAATCTGGCCACATCCAAAGTAGAACAGTTATTTACACAAGGTTCAACTAGTACAGGAATGACTAACCTGACAGTGAAATCTGCTTTTGATTAGCAACTTCTAGCTACAGAAACTGAATATGACTTTGTACACAAAGTTAAACTTTCGTAAGGCAGTACCTGATGCCAACTTGCTGCCATTATAACTACATGTCTTTGATAATTGCATATTTTGTCTTATAAATTCATAATATTTTGTCTGTTGTACCTTTTATTTCATAGCATTGGATAGATAGAGGTACAAATGTTTCATACTGCAGGTTGATGTAGACAGTATGTCAGTTGCTTTACATTGGATAATGTAAGAAATTGTATGACATCTTGAAACGTCAATTGCTAAACTCTAGGTAACATGAGAAATGCTTCTCCATTTTTTAAATAAAGAATTAAGAGTTATTTTGTTGCTGTTGTCATTGTTTAGTTTAGTTTAATTTAGTTTTGTTTGAAGCCCATCATGAAAAAAGATTTCTTACAACATAGTGTTTGTGTCAAAGTTGGGAGGGAGAGCTAAAGTGAAAAATGCCAAAATGAAAATGAAAATCTAACATGATGAGCTAAAATGGTAGAGAATTTCCGTAAAAGTAATTCTGATAACAATAAAGATTCAGAAGCGTCAAAAATCTAAGAATGATATCAGGATAATCTGTATTAAAAATCTACTCATGAGGGGAAAATTAGAGGTCTTAGATGGAAACAAGCACTGTTTATAAACATAGCTGCTTGAATAGATGATTCAACCTTAGATAAAGGCTTTGAGCCATGACATACAATATTGTCAGGTTATATCTAGAATGTAGACTCCTTTCTTGATGCAGTTATTGACAGTTGGGAAAAGTCTAAAATTCTAGAATGGCTTTATGTAAGGAAGACTGGGGATGGTGTTCAGAGATGTGGAGACCAAGGAAGAGACCGTGCTTTCTCCTTCTATGCCCTGCTAATACTTCATACTCAACATGTCGTGGAATGGAAGATCATTGTCTCTCAAACTTGCTTCTATTTCAGTATTCTGTACAAAATGGTAAAGGGAATATCACTGTTGGATTAAAAGAGATAACGTACCATTTGGCTATGAACTTGGTACAGAGCAAGCTCTCAACAAATAGTGGCTTAGAGTTACAGTGATTACTATGTATCACTTTATTAATCTTTCAAAGAACCTAATGAAGTAAGTACTGCTACCTACCTATTTAGAGAAATGATGCTAGTAAGAAATGCTAGTGAGAATGCTAGTGAGAAAATTGAGTGTCATAGAAGTTAATGGTTAAGCCAAGATTACACAGGATTCAGAATAACAGGAAAACAGGTCTCTCTGACCTCAAAGAAACCTTATACTGTTAACTGATATTATAGAGGCAATAATCAGTATTGCGTTTCAGGTGTGTCTAACACAATTGGATAATAACTATAAAGTGAAAAGATGTTATGATTTCCTCTTTCCTCAATTTTCAGGTTTTTCTTAAAAATATATAATATTATATTAGTTTCAGGTGTACATCATAGTTAATCAACATTTATGTACCTAAAGAAGTGATCACTATGATAAGTCTAGCAATCATTTGACACCATACCATGCTATCACAAAATTATTGACTACGTTCCCCATGCTGTACATTACATCCCCATGATTTATTTGTTTTATACCTGGAAATTTGGACATCTTATTTCCCTTC